>NW_025999869.1:16580470-16599252 GCF_001458135.2 Marmota marmota marmota
ATATATATATATATATATATATATATATATATATATATATGGAATTGTCCCTTTGACAATTCTCAGAAATTGCACATAATTCACTAATACCCACTGGGTTGCAGTGTAGTCACATGGTCATATCAGTTGCTAAGGAGGCTGGGAATTGTAGTCTTTATTCTAGACTGCTGTGTGCCCAATTAAAATCCAGGATGGGTATATATGTATGTATGTATCTGTGTGTGTGTGTGTGTGTATGTATTTAGTATTGGGAATTGAACCCAGGGCAGTTTACCACTGAGCTATATCCCCAGAACTTTTTAGTTTTTTATTTTGAGATGGGGTCTTGCTAAGTTGCTTAGGACCTCACTAAGTTGCTGAGGCTGGCCTCGAACTTGTGATCCTCCTGCGTCAGCCTCAGGAGTCTCTGGAAGTATAGGCATGAGCCACTGTCCTTGGCCCAGTTTTCTAAAATTAAAGGTTAAAAAGGGGGAACTGATAAGGAGATAACTAGCACTATCCCTCTGGTCTAAGATGTAGAACAGGCTTTGTCTGAGGTCACATAGCTGGTGAAAAGTTGAGCTAAAAAAAAAAAAAACCTGGATTCTGTTTTTTCTTTCCCTCTTTTCTCCTTCCTTCCTTTTTTTTTTTTTTTAACAAAAACATATAAGTTTGATTTTACTTGAATTTAGTAGACAAAAAGAAGTGGAAGTCCAACTGAACTTCATAAATATTAGATAAATACGTCTTCCTCATAAAATGTAAAATGAAGACCGTGTACTATTTTGGCAGTTGTAGTTTGAGAATCAACACCTGTGACACCTGTGTTGCATCTGGATCCATGCCTATTTCATACTAGGATGTGAGCAGCTGTGATGACACTAATGTAGAACATATAGTAAAGTATTCAAGTAGGCTAATTACAGTTCAAAGATGATAGATCTTTGGATCATACAGACCATATTTTAATCATATTGGAGTCCCATTTTCTAGTATGGTGGCTCCCATGTAGATCTTTTGGATTCATTTTGTTTTTGCATTTTTATTTATTCTTTCTAGTTATACAGAACATTAGGATTCATTTTGACATAATGATAAAAGCATGGAATATAATTTGTTCTAATTCACTCCCCAGTGTTTCCTTTTTTCCTTCACTTTCTCCTCCATCCTCCTGTTCTCTTCCCTCTAATATCTTCCTGCTGATTACTTTTTTTTTTAAAATTAGTGCTTTGTGTATGTATATAAAGGTGAGATTCACTGTGGTATGTTCACATCTGCACACAAGAAACTTAGATCAGATTCATTCCACTGTTTTTTTTTTTTTTAAATATCTATATAAGCTTTTATTCCTCAATTAAAAATAAATGTTCTTTTTTTCTTTTTTTACTGATTTTAAAAAAATGACAGTGGAATGCATTACAATTCTTATTACATGTATACATCACAATTTTTCATATCTCTGTTTGTATGTAAAGTAGATTGACTACTAATTCATATCTTCATACATGTACTTTGGATAATGATGTCCATCACATTCCACCATCCTTGCTAACACCCTGCCTCCTCCCTTTCCCTCTCACCTCTCTTCCCTATCTAGAATTCATCTATTCCTCCCATGCTCCCCCTCCCTACCCCATTATGAGTCGGCCTCCTTTTATCAGAGAAAACATTCAGCATTTGTTTTTTGGGAATTGGCTAACTTCACTTAGCATTACCTTCTCCAACGCCATCCATTTACCTGTAAATGCCATGATTTTATTCTCTTTTATTGCTGCGTAAAATTCCATTGTGTATATATGCCACACTTTTTAAAATCCATTCATCCACTGAAGGGCACCTAGATTGGCCCACAGTTTAGCTATTGTGAATTGTGCCGCTATAAACATTGATGTGGCTGTGTCCCTGTAGTATGCTGTTTATAAGTCTTTTGGGTATAGTCTGAAGACAGGGATAGCTGGGTCAAATGGTGGTTCCATTCCCAGATTTCCAAGGATTCTCCATACTGCTTTCCATATTGGCTGTACCAATTTGCAGTCCCACCAGCAATATATGAGTGTGCCTTTTCCCCCACATCCTCGCCAACACTTGTTGTTTGTCTTCATAATAGCTGCCATTCTGACTGGAGTGAGATGAGAGAGTGGTTTTGATTTGCATTTCTCTAATTGCTAGAGATGATGAACATTTTTTCATATATTTGTTGATCAATTGTATACCCTCTTCTGAGAAGTGTCTGTTCATGTCCTTGGTTCATTTGTTGATTGTGTTATTTGTTTTTTTGGTGCTTAGCTTTTTGAGTTCTTTATAGACTCTAGAGATTAGTGCTCTATTTGATGTGTGAGAGGTGAAAATTTGCTCCCAGGATGTAGGGTCTCTATTCACCTCACAGATTGTTTCTTTTGCTGAGAAGAAACTTTTTAGTTTGATTTTATCCCATTTATTGATTCTTGGTTTTAATTCTTGTGCTATAGGAGTCTTATTAAGGAAGTTGGGGGCCTAATCCCACATGATGAAAATTAGGGCCTACTTTTTTTTTTCTATTAGACGCAGAGTCTCAGGTTTAATGTTCTTCTTTGTTCACATCCCTCTTCCCTCTGCCTCAGCCCCCGTCCTTGACTGGTCCCTGGTCTTTCTTCTATTTTGATAAAATCTGAACCCCCCCACCTACAATTATTTTAGATTAGTTTCTGCATATCAGAGAATTGGACTTGTTGTTTTCAAAAAATCATATATTTAAATTTAATCTAGGATTTATTGCCTCCTGTTCATCTTTTAGAATATTATAAATTGCTTTCTAATGTATCATCAAGATTTGAAGGATTTCTATTTTATCTCCCAGACCTAATTTCCAGTGTTATTCTTTATTAGTACTGTGGTTAAATTGGTCCAATGCTCATCCCACTGTTTCATCTGGGCTTCTTGTTTGTCTTTATTTTGATTTCTGCGTTGATTGGTTGGATGTCATCAGTTCACCAAAAAAAAACAATTTTCTTTTTTAATGAAGGGATCCTAGATTCTTGGAGTCCTTGAGTTCTTTCTCTGCCTCAAACTTGAAGATTTTTATTCTTGAAGTTCATTTGTTAACATGGTAGAGTTCAGAGTTAATCAGCCATTTCAAATTTTCCTAGAACACAATCTGCCCTGTCTGCAGTTTTCCTGTTTCTTTAATTTCATTTCAAAAATCTTGCTGACATGTATTTAAATGGTTTGCTCTTTGTTCCACTTGTTGGAATTGCTTCTTAAGGAAGTTAGGACAAAATACTGTAAAGAAAATGGCTTAAAACTATGGGGTTCATGCCTGTAATCCCAAAGGCTTGGAAGGCTGACAAGGAATATTGTGAGTTCAAAACCAGCCTCAGCAAAAGAGAGGCACTAAGCAACTCAGTGAGACCCTGTCTCTAAATAAAATACAAAATAGGGCTGGGGATGTGGCTCAGTGGTTGAGTGCCCCTGAGTTCAATCTTCAGTATCCCACTCTCCCACCTCTATCCCCAAAATACAGAAATTCACTCCTTTGCAGTCCTGGAGACTCCTAGGTCAAAATCAGTGTTTCTGCAGTGTTGATTCCTCCTGACACCTTTGGGGAGAAGCTGTTCCCCTTTCCTCCCTCCTGATGATAGCCGGCTAACCTTGGTTCTCCTGGGACAAGTCATATTGGATGAGGTCCTTCTCATGGGTGTGACCTTACTTTAACTTAATTACATCTACAAGGATCCTATTCCCAAATAAGATCCCAGGCAGAGGTACTTAACATATCCTTTGATGGGTGACACAATTCAACCCACAAAACATCTTCAGGAACTCTTTCTTTAGAGTATAATAACAATTTCCTCTTCCATTATCAATTATTCACTCTTTCTTAGCTTTATATTTCTCCCCTCCCTATGTTGACTGATATTTTAAGTGTGTCTTCTATCTCCTTAATTTTCTTTTCAACTGTGTCTCTTCTTTTTTGCTCTAGTTTATCCATTAATTCTAAAATGGTATCATTGTAACCTCAAATTTATTCCCCTTAGTCTTCCATGTCCCCCTTCATACTTCTGCAGTATGGCTAGACTAGTTTAAGTTTTTATTTCTTTTTAAATAATCTTATTCTCATTAACTTATCCAGTGGGACTAAGAGCTTGGGAATTATCCTTGGGGTACTATATTTTAGGAAGAGAAGAAACCATATTTTTAAAATTTCTTTTTCATGTGGCATTTTCTCAGATGTTTCAGGTTAACACACTCCTCCCCTTTGCAAACTCCTGTTTAAGAAAAGCTGCTCTGAGTCCCACGGCCACCTCTGTCCATCCAAGTGACCCTGGCTTCCTTTCTGCCTCTGTTGGAGGCATCTCATCATCCAGCTGTTGCTGGAGGTGAGGTGTTGCTTTCCACTCTGGAGCCTGTGAGAGAGGTGAGGGCCAAGAATTCAGCTGGAGTTGGGAGCTATAAATCATTCTTGGAGGAATAAGTTTCTGATTCTCTGTCTTCAGTGTTGTTTTCTGACCTGTGCCTGAGATGGCTGCACTTAATGAAGCAGAGCGTCCTTTCCTCTGGACGGTTCCCCTGTGTAGTATGGTGTTCAGGAGCCTGTGCTTCTGCAGAAGTAGGTCAGTTGGACAGTGCCCTTCCCGTTTCATTCCTTCACACCTCAGGTCATGCTTTGAGCATCCCTGAGGCCAAAGGAGACATGGGGACACCGTCCCCCTTTCCTTCCTTATCCAAATCCAGAGAACTAAGAAATATCCTTGGGAGTCAGTATCCTCTGGGGGATAAAATTCTTCTCTCTTGGCTACCACCTTTTGGGCAAGATGGCATGCACATTCTGTGTTTAGTTGTGGCTGATTTATTTTTATACTGTTATCTTTATTTCATGGTAATGAGATGGGAGAGACTGTGATTGTTTACTTTTTCTTTACCTGAGTGTCCTTCCTGAGCCTTTCAGTTATGTCTGGATACTAGTGGTATGGTTTCCTTTTTTTCAAAAAACTGTCAATGATAATTTATTCATTTTTGCTTGCAAATGAAACTCTTAGAATTCAATATTTTTTTTGAGGGGGAGGTACAGGGATTGGACTTAGGGGCACTTAACCACTGAACCATATACCCAGCCCTTTTTTATATTTTAGAGACAGGGCTCTAACTTACTGAGTCTGGCTTTGAATTTGTGATCCTACTGCCTCAGCCTCTTGAGTCGCTGAGGTGTTTTAGGTATTTTCATAGCTGCAGAAGTCCTTGCACATTTCATATCAACGCCATGATTCTGAAGCCTGACTTGTAGTGTATCAAGATAGGAGGTAACTCTGAGCAGGATGGCACACACCTATAATCCCAGTGGCTTGGGAGGCTAAGCGAGGAGGATCTTGAGTTCAAAGCCAGCCTCAGCAAAAGCAAGGTGCTAAGCAACTCAGTGAGATGCTGTCTCTAAATACAATACAAAACAGGACTGGAGATGTGGCTCAGTGGTTGAGTGCCCCTGAGTTCAATTCCTGGTACCACCCAAAAAAGATAGAAAGTAATGTTAGGATGGACATGCTAGGCCATGTCTTTCTGGACAAAAATCAAAGGCTTCTGATATGAAATAGCGATGATTAAAACACATTTTTTCATTTGTTTATTTTCCTTCCATCTACAGTCAGAATAAATGTCACCAGAAGTTATGTTTTAGATCTTGATGATTTTAAACTTTTGGTAACTATTAACTCATCACAAGTGAGAAAAACATTCTCAAAATATGTTTCTCCTGTTAGTTCTGCCTCCATTCCACTCCCGTGGTCACCTGGACACCAAACTTAAGGATCTGAGGCTGTGCATAGAGTCACAAAACTAGTCAAACCAGTCCTCATCCTCTCATCCCAGGTACTCATTATTCTTCAGAGCTTAGAGGACTAATTAATAAATCAAAGAAATCATGATAGAACTGTGCAGGTGTTCGGGCTTTGACTTTCTGAGAAATAAGTCTGGTATTTTCAAAGGCATATTTGTTTCCATGATGCAAGAGAAATACGTTATTGAATACAGATGCCTTGATATAATGGATTGGTTATATTTAAGCCAAACCATGATATAGCCAGGTCTTCATTGGGGAGATGTGGAACACAGCCAGTAAGTGCCACTTTTGGGCTACACTCACTTTTGGTGGCCTTTTGCTTCCTGCCTATTCAGGATTTGAGTTTTGGCCTGGGCCTGAATACCCACCAGTCCTGGGAAATTTTAGGACATCACCAGGAAGCTAGTGAGTGGGACCACTTGGTGTCAGTGTTGCCTTTTCTTACCCTGGAAGGACCTGCGTTGGACTGTCTTTTTTTTCAGACTTTCTGGTTTTGTTGGAATACAGGATCTTGGACTTTCTGTCCAAACTAGAAGGACTATCTAGTTCTGCCAGCTTCCTTTACAGGTGGAAGGTCTGAGCTGTTGAGAAGGAAGAGCTGCTTCCTGTGTAACATGATTGTCACCCTCCTGAGGTCTCTCAAATGGCTAACTCAGGATCTCACACTTAAATGACCATTGGGTCAGGCAGAATGAAAACGCAAGTGAGCTTGAGATTTGCCTAATAAACTAAAAGGGTTCTTCTTTTTTGTTTTAATTAGTGCATTATAGTAATATATAATATTGAGTTTCATTTTGACATAATTTTAGATGCATGGAATATAATTCGCTCTCATTCTGCCCCCAGTACTTCCTCTTTTCCCCCTCTTCTCCCTCCACCTGTTCCATTGTCTTCCTTCTATTTATCATTAGTTTTTTTCAATTAGTGCTTTATAGATACACAGAAAGATGGAATTCACTGAGGTACATTTATATACATTCATAGCATAATTTAGTTGATTTCATTCACATAAAAATATGGCACTCCTTGTTTTCCTTAATCCCCTTGGTATGTCTTTTTTTTTCTATCTATATTGATGCAGAAAAATTTCTTCTATTGTTAAAAAAAAGCACAGCAAAATCATGATAGAAGGAAACTGACCCTTGGTCACATGTTGGGGTGACCATGGAGAATGACTCATGCCAGCAAGGTGATCTGTACAAAGTGGGTAATGAGTAGATCTTCAGATTCTTCAAGAAAAATGGGGAATTTGGAGTTGTATGTGAATTCTTCTCATTTGCATTATCTGGCTTAAACAATGACCGCCACAACAACGTCCAAACCCATCTTGTGCTAAATATGGGTCTTCTAGGAGAACGAGCTTCAGTCTATTGACTTGAAATATTTCACGTACATCTGAGCAAATTGATAGATTTCAGCATAAAAAGGAAAGGTCCCCTGAGAGATGCACAAGGTCATATGTCATTGGTGACTATCACTTTTTTTTTTTTATCCAATGAAAAGAAAATGTTGTTGCACAGATGTTTGAGGGGATGGGAGCCCAGGAAGGTTAAGTAGCCAATAAGAACCTCATTTGATCTAATTTAAATTTGGGAAAGACAGATAACACACACATATTCTATGTTGGGTACAGTTTTGGCTGTGAATATATCAGGAAGGGAGCCCCAGGAGGGAAGCACCTTAAAGTCTCTCCCAACTCTGAGATTGACCTCTTTCTTAGACAGAAGGGGCGAGGGTGAGAGCAGTTCTCAGACTCAGTGGTGCAGTGGGACTTTTGCTGGGTGGATTAGGAAGGAGAAGGGCAGATGGGTAGTCACAGGGAAGATGGTGAAGAACTGCTGATTGTGGCTGTCCTGACTGTGGATAGCACAGGGCGGTGGTGGGGAAGAGCTCGCAGCTCACCCATTGGGCAGTACCATCTGTTGAGTGCAAATTTCACAAACAGTAATGTTTAGGAGAAGTGGAATCATCACACAAAGGAAGAAACGGTCTCTGAGAGAAGATCATTCACATCTAGAAAGGAATAAACTCTGGAACAAATACCTAGGAAGCTGAATTTTTCATCATAAACAAACAAACAAAAAACAGATTTGAGTTGAAAAAATCATTTGATTCTTGGTGTTCACCACCTGTAGTTCTCTGGTGCAGTGTTGTTTAAGTAGGAATTCTTTCTTCATCAACTCTAGAAGAAAAATGATCTGCCATTATTATTTGCAGGAAAAATAGCATCGATTTTAGAGGAGGATGCAGCGTTGGTATAAGGACTTAATTTGCAGCAAGAAGGACTAAAATCTAATGCATCTGAATAACTTCTTTTTTATTTGTTCTTTTTTAGATACACATGACAGTGTATTTTGACATATCATACATATATGGAGTAGAACGTCCCATGTTTGTGGTGGTACATAATGTGGAGTTCCAGTGGTTGTGTATTCAGATACAAACATAGGAAAGTTATGTCTGATTCATTCTACTGTCTTTCCTATTCCCTTCCTCTATCCCTTCCCTTCATTCTCCTTTGTATAATTCAATGAATTTTTGTTCTCCCCCACTCCCTTATTGTGTGTTAGCATCCACGTATCAGAGAGAACATTCAACCTTTGTTTTTTGGGATTGGCTTATTTCACTTAGCATGATAGTTTCCAGTTCCATCCATTTACTGTCAAATGCTATGATTTCATTCTTATTTATGGCTGAGTAATATTCCATTATATACATATACCACATTTTCTTTATCTATTTATCTGTTTAAGGACACCAAGGTTGGTTCCATACCTTGGCTATTATAAATTGAGCTGCTATAAATATCGTTGTGGCCCCATCACTATAGTATGCTGATTTTAAGTCCTTTGGGTGTATGCCAAGGAGTGGGATAACTGGGTCAAATGGTAGTTCCATTCCAAGTTTTCTGAGGAATCTCCATACTGCTTCCAGAGTGGTTACAACAATTTGCAGTCCCACCAGCAATGTATGAGTGAACCTTTTCTCTCACGTCCTCAGCAACATTTATTGTTAGTTGTATTCTTGATAATTGCCATTCTGACTGGAGTGAGAAGAAATTTCAGTGTAGTTTTAATTTGCATTTCTGTAATTGCTAGAGATGTTGAACATTTTTATTTCATCATTTGTTAACTGATCATATTCCTTCATCAGTGAAGTGTCTGTTTAGTTACTTTGCCCGTTTGTTGATTGGGTTCTCTCTCTCTCTCCCCGCACCGCCCCCCACCCCGTGTGTGTGTGTGTGTGTGTGTGTGTGTATGAAGTTTTTTGAGTCTTTGTACAATTAATGCTCTATCTGAGGTGCAGGTTGCAAAGAATTTCTCCCATTCTGTAGGCTCTCTGTTCACATTCTTCATTGTTTCCTTTGCTATGAAGAAGCGTTTTAGTATGATTCCATCCCATTTATTTGATTCTTGATTTCACTTCTTGCACTTTAAGAGTCCTGTTGAAGAATTTGGTCCCTAAGCTGAACATGATGGAGAGCTGGCCTTACGTTTTTTTGAAGAACTTTTTGACAGGAAGGGTTTCTTAAGATTATAATGTGCTCTTGGCAGAGATACTGGAATCCTCTTCAATCCATTACTACAGTGATCATCTCTCAAGAAAACCAACTCTGCTTTTAGAATTAGCTTTATAAAACACTAAACTACCATATTCATGTCTTTTGATTAGAAATATTACTGTTTTACCCTTGATTCCTGGGTTTAGCACACTAATTGCTTCACAATATACTTGGAGGTCATGTTCTTATCTGGAGGTTAACTACTAATTCTTAAAAATTAAAATGTTAAACAGCATTATCTGTGGTCGAACAAGACTAGGAAGTATTGAATATTATGCCTTTCTATGGAAAAATCACAAAACACACTTTAGAGTCTTCTACAAGTCCTGAGAGTTAAGGAAGTGCTAGAAGTCAGTGCTATACTCTTCCCCATCACTGGGATGCAGGTTATGTTTCAGCTCTACAGAACCTTTTCTTAGATAAAGTTTCTTCTTTTCCTCTTTTCCTGAACTGACAAGTTTTTACTCATGGTTTGAGCTTCACTCAAATGCAGTTATTAATTTGACTCTTCTGTTAAGCTATATGCAACTCCCTAAAAAGGACTGCACAATTTTTAGGTAGTTGCATTCCGGCTTCTTTGTTCATGGAGTGTGAATCACACTTACAACATGCAGTTGTGACACCCAGGCTGCTTCCTTCTGCAACCTTATATTGTCCATCTTGAGATCTGTACTACCCAGCACAACACCTAGCAATAGGCTGTACTTGACACATGTTTGTTAAATAAATGAAAATCAAAGTCCAAGCATACAAAAGCCAGGGAATGGCTTAGTGGTGATCTGAGGTATCTTTGCTTCTCTCTGAACTAGAGTTTAGGGAAAGAAATGTTACCAAGTGCTAACCTATGCCAGATGCTATGTTGGGCATTTTTATATAAGGACCAAACAGTTTTTGTTTGGTGTAGCCGTTAGATGGTGCATCCTCATGGAAGATATATCAAAAGAAGTGATTTTGGATAATATACTTAATTTCATGGCATTGATCAAAAGTTAAGGGGGTTGGGGGTATAGCTCAGTTGGTAGAGTGCTTGCCTCCCATGCACAAGGCGCTGGGTTCAATCCCCAGAACCACACACACACACACACACACACGCAAAAGTTAAGGCGGGGTGGGGGAGCGTATTTCTAACACTTTGCAAATAGCATCAGTGCAGACTTTGCAACAGGTCAAGACTCTCCCCAGTCTGACTCTTCCCTAACTCCACTCCCACCTAGTTCTCCTACGCCACGTCACCTCTGAGCTGCACCAGGGCAGCTGCCACTACCCATCCCTCTCCTACCCTTGCAGTTCCCTCCCTGATCTCCATGGCGTTCCCACTGGGCTCCTTCCACACTGGCCTCAGTTCTGGTCTGTGAGTGCCCTGCAAGGTCTGCAGCCTCAGGGTCTTTTCCCTGACTGTCGCCTATCGGGGACCCTCCTGTTCTGGCTCTTCATCCAGTGTGTCCCTTACATCCCTCAGTCCTCAGCTCACAGACTGCCACCAGGTCCCTTTTGGAGCACTCTGAGACAAATGAATGGTGGCAACACGGAACATGAGCAGGGCAAACAACCAACAAAGGTGCCCAACTGCCACAGTGGACAATCGAGCTTAATCCCTGGGGAAGCTCTGGAAAAGGGGGAAATGCTGCCTCAGCATCACCCCATGGGACACTGATACTCCCACTTCCCTCAGCCACTGGTATGAGATCTCAGGGGGAGGAAGGAGGTGCTTCTGGATTGCTCCTTGTTAGGCAGACAGAGCAGTGGAAATAGTGCCAATACTTCTGTAGGAAGCAATCCTGGAGAGTCGTTTTCAGACTTTAGTGTGCACACAGACCCCGGGGGACCTTGTTAAAATGAAGACTGATTCAGGAGTTGGGGCGCTGGGGCCCAGATTCTGCAGCTGCAAGAAGCTCCTAGATAATGCCCTTGCTGCTGATCTGAGGACCACACTGTGAGCAGCGGGCACCTTAAGTGCAGGGCGAAGGAGTCAGACCCCTGGTGCTGTCTGCTCCACCTTCATCAAGTAGGCATCCCCAGGTTCTCCCAGGTTATTTCCTATGCATCACAAATCACAATCTGAAACGTTGGGCCCTCCTCCCCGGAAACTTTTCCATGATTAACACAAATGATGCAGCAAGTTCTAAGCGCAGTTCTCAATTAATCTTGCCCTCCATTAAAGCAATAGTAACATGTTATTAAGCTGTTCATGGTGTTCTGCTACCTGTTGCAGACAGGACTGTAATTGTGCACCCTTTGCACTTCAGGGCTTTCCAGACACATGGCCCCTTACCCTTCAAACCCACCACTTGTCTGGGCTGTAGGCTTCCAGCATTTTTCTTTTGCTCCTGCTGCAGTAGGAGCTGCAAGGTGGAAATGGGTGGAGGAGGTCTGACATATAACAGAAGGGACCTGCCTTCATAGCAATGTCTTCTTCCTACCAGCCCTTGCCAGATGGGGAGGGTGGCCATTGGGAATATAACTCTCCCTGCCCATCTCTCCTTGACTTTGGTGCCAGCAGAACTGTGGCTCCCAGCAGAGTGCTGAAATCTCTCTCACTCATTCCTTTATTCCCTCCTTTTCTTGCTTCCCTATCAGACACTTAGTGGGAACCTACTGTGTGCTGCACTCTGATGTCCTCTTGGGATCCAGGAGTGAACATGTAGACAAGAATCCCTGCCCTATGGAGCTCACTTTCTGTGGGAGGGAGACAACCAATGATCAAGACAAGCAAGGAAAATATAAAATATTCCAGATAGTGATAAATGCTATGGGGAAAAGTAAAGCTGGGACAGGTGGGTGAGAGGGCAGAGGGAGGAACTGTATTTGTGCGGAGCGTCGTGGGAAAAGCAGGTCTGGGTCATGGACCCACCTGGAGGGTTGGAGCTTCCTGTGGGGAAAGGGATAAAAAGACAGAGATTCTGCCTCACAGTCTCAGGGCAGCAAATGTTGGCTCAGGAAAAAGGGCCAGAGTCTTAGAAGAAACATGTCGAGTCTCTCTTGAACTCTTGCTGATGGAGGTGATCAAAAAATGCCATTCTTAATTTCTGGAAACTCAAGTTCTCCTTCTTGGAAGCAACTTATATAAACAATGTATGTATACTTCTAAGAATATTTTACTCATATATATGTATAAAATACACAAATATGTGTGCGTCTACATGCATATCTATACAAATATCCATAGAATATGTGTGTAAATATGTGTATGTATATTTATACAGTGTATGTATACATTTGCATATGAAGTATGTTATACATGTATGCATGCATATGTATGTATACACATTTCAAAGAGGAGTTCATGAATATTCAGGAATCTCACTTTATGAGGATTCAGCCAATTGATCATTGCTCCAGGTGTCTGTAATGCTTACAAAAATCAAAAAGTCTTTAGTACATTATCCAAGAAAAAAGCCAACCTAATTGAGAACAAAGAAAACAACATCTTTTTATGGGGCTAATTAGGATTGCTATCTAGGAAAACAGATTCAAGCAGTTTTGAAATGTGCTGTGAGGTTTTACAAAATGGTAGTGGTATGGACAGCTTTAAATCACAAGGACATTGAAAATCACATCACTTGGTGGTCAGGAATTATGGTTGGTACTGGCGAAGATAAGCTGTCTTGTAAGAAAGGGATTGGATGTGGTCTCAGCCTTTGGGGAGTTTGTTGGAAAGGGTCCATTATATAGAAGGTCAAGGGAGACTGAGTGACTCACAGGTCAACTGTATTTGGCAGTGATCATTCTGTAGCCATATTCAAAGTTTCAGATGTAGATTTTTCTGTGATCTGATTAACAGTGACTTCCCAATACCGTTTTAAGTGTCCCAAATCAATGCTACTCCATCTTAATATTTTTTTTCCTAGATAGGTAAATTTCCTGTATATTTCAATTTTAGGAACACCAGACATCAAGCACTATCAAATATCTCTGCAAGGCAAATCATTATGATAAATAGTTTCCTCCCCCCTATCCCGCCCCAGTTTGGCATCTACACCTATCTTATAATTCAAAGCATAGACTGTGGATATAAATACCTGAGAACAAATCCTAGTTGGGTAGGCTGTTACCCTCCTGTGACTGTTTTAACTAGTCACCACAAACATAGTGCCTTAATACCACACAATTTCATTGCCTCGGTTCTGTCAAAAGTCCAAAATGGTTTTCAGTGGACTAAGGTAACAGGCTGTGCTACCTTTGGCAGTTCTAGGGAAGAATCCATTTTAGTTTTTCCAGCTTCTAGAAGCTGCCTGCATCCCTTGGCTTGAGGCCCTCTCGTCCATCTTTAAAGCTAGCCATGTAGTATCTTAAAATCTCATTCATTTTCAATCTCTTCCTCTCTCTTCCCTTGCCCTTCTTTCTTTCACCTTTTCTTCCTTCATAATAGCTCCTCTATGAACCCTCTCCCTCCCCCAACAAAGTCCCTTGTGATCACACTTGAGACACAATGATAATCCAAGACAATTTTTTTTTCATCTCAAATTATTAACAGTTTGCAAAATCCCTTTAGTCATGTAAGGTCATGTTCACTAGTTCTGGGGTTTAGAAGGTGAACATCTTTAGGGGGCTATTACTCAGCTTATCACAGGTAGTCTTATGAAAGTTTTTTTTTTTTTTTAAATTTCCTTAGCTACAGAATTTTCCTAAACACAAGTCCTCTTCCCAGTAAATGACAGTAGGGACCATCCCCCAACCAAGTTGTGTCCACTAAAATGTTCTGGGGCGGAGTAAGGTAATTATCTCAGGTTGAGAACTAATGCTCTACAGATTACAGTCTGCATCCCCAACTATCACCCCAAATTATTAAGATAATCTAATTAGCATTTTAGCACTTAATGAGCAATGAAAAAATTTGCAAGGATATGATTCCATTTGATATCTCCCCAGTCCATTATGCTATCCATGTTTGTAGGGAAGCTTTACTCTTTTCCTTCTGAAGGTTTGATCATTTTTGTCTATCAAATGAACTAACAATAGACAGACAACAGAAAAAAAGAACCAACAATTTTTTTCTATGCCACATACATACAAGAACATGAGACTCAAGAGGGAAAAGATGGCGGAAATTCATATAGGGTTTAACAAAGGGATCTGGGCAAAGGAGATCTAAGGCAGGCTATGGAAGTTTGGGGGAGGATGTGCACAGTGAGTGGGGGTGTCTGGTTATGCAGATGAAGCTTTCCTTGTGACAGCACCTGAGGTCCTCCCTATCTGGACCAGGGGTCAGACCCCAATCTTTTTCCTGAAAGGGAGAGGCTGGAGGCAGGAGTTATCAGTTATCATAAGTCAAGATGATCTTTGCCTTAAATTAGAATAAGTAGCTTTTAGTATTTTAATATAATAAATATAAATTTCTTTTAACAAATGAAAATCTACTCAGAGCCATTCCTGTGAGTGCAGAGGTCTGCAGTTTCTCTGAATAACCAACTTGAAATATGCCAAAGAAATATATTTGGGGTGTGACATTTTAATCTCTCTCATGCCATAAATTTTATTTCTGCATATATTGTGGATCCCCAGATGTACTTTGGTTTTTAATAGTCAATACTTTTCTTTTAAATTAAAAAAAAATCTTTTATATTTATGCACACATTTGGCCCTCTTGGTGTTCATTCCTTCCATGTGCCTGAGAATCCCTCCTGGGTTGCTCCCTTTCAGTCTGAAAAGCTGGTGACATATTTTGTCTAAAATGTCTTTATGTAGTCTTCATTTTTAGAATTCTAGTTTTTTTTTTCCCTTCAGCACTTTAAAGATATCAATTCTGTTTTTTGTTGTCTTCCATTGTTTTCTAATGAAAGGTCAGACATCATTTTTTGTTGTTGTTTTCCTGGATATAGAATCCATTTCCTAAGTTTGCATGAAGAATTTATTGTCTGTGTTTAAAAGTTTTTCCTTGATCCTGTGTTTTCAATCAGTTTGACTAATGAAATAACATATTCTTTGCTCTGTTCATCATTTTAGTTCCATTTTTAAAAAATCTCAATTTCATGTGTTTTAGTATTTGATATCTAGAATTTTCATGTGGTTTTATTTCCAAGTTTTTATTTCTCAAAATTCTCATTTTTAAAATCTGTTTTGTCTCTTTTTCTAATTTATTTAATTTGTCCTAATAGCTATTTTAAAGTCTTCACTAATTTCAAAATCTGAGCCACTCTGAGTCTTGTATTAACAGTTTTCTTTCTCCTTTCAATTAGGAGTCATATCCTATTCCTTATTCACTTGTTTCATAATTTTTTCTTGCATGGCAGAAATTGTGCCATGAAACAATTGTAGCCCCTTGAGAAGATACTATCTTCTACAAAAGCATGTCCTTCCTCTGTCAGTTCATTAGGGGGAGAGGTCAATCTTTACAATCCAGCCAGGATTTGAGCTGGCTTGTGGCCGGGTGATTTCAGCGTTGGTTAGGTTCAATTCAACTGTGTTTTTAAATGTCTTTAGGGCTAACTTGGTCTGTCTATTTGTATCATAGGCCACACCCTCTGGTAGGACTTTGGGATCAAAACGTTG
This sequence comes from Marmota marmota marmota, assembly GCF_001458135.2. Lineage (NCBI taxonomy): Eukaryota > Metazoa > Chordata > Mammalia > Rodentia > Sciuridae > Marmota > Marmota marmota. Next base: position 16,596,310 of record NW_025999869.1, read on the forward strand.
AACTCTGTTCTGTACAGTACTCTCCCAATTTAATTTTTATGCCACATCCACCACCAACAGAAGTTCCCAGGGGGAAGGTGGTGGGCAAAAAGAACAAGTTATCTGCATTTGGAGCTTCTGAACACATCAGTCCCATTCTGCCAGCCCATGAGGTCTGTAGGCTTTTCTGACCCCACAAAGGTCCCAGTGCCTGTTGTCAGCCCAAGTTTCCAGTGGCCTCTGTGGATGAGAATATGGTCACTGATATTTGCTCACTCAGACCTGATCCTTGTCTGTAATTTATTTTCTTAGACCATTTTGTGTCTGCACTTTGCCAACCTCTTAAACAAGATGTAGGGTAGAGATGAGCAATCCACTAATTTTTCTAGTTCATAGGGCAAGAGCAATGGTCCCTCAAGACTTCCTTTCTCCTGTTTGCAAATCAGTTTTTAAATATTTCTGAGATTTCTAAAGGTGTCCCTTTGTATTGTTCTATGAGTTACTGAGACATGTGAATTGCTCTGAAGCTACAGATGTGTCTCCTGGAAGCCATATGTAATAGGGTTTTATTCTTTATTTCCTAATCTGACTTTTCTTGTGTTTTGTAGGATATTTGGTGTGTGTACATCTGATGATGTATTTGGGTTTAAATATATTATCTTACCCCTGTTTTCTATGTTTCTCACCTACTATTCTTTTTTCCCTTATATTTCAGTCTTCTTTTGTGTTAAATAAAAATTTTATAACATTCTCTTTTCCTTTATTTTCTTCCTAACTACACATCTTAGAAATTTTAAGATTTTATCCTAAAGATTATACAATGAATCCTTGACTTAGTATTCTAACTTCAATTTTACTTTGACCATTTCTATGATAAATACATTTGAAAACTTCAATTCCATTTATGGGTCTCTCTCACCTTTTATATTACTATTGTCACACATATAAATTATGTTTAAAATTCGTCATCCGTGTGTGTGTGTGTGTGTGTGTGTGTTCCTGTGAGACAAGTCTTATTAAATAGTCAACATTCATTCATGTTCATGAATTTGCCTTCTTCTCTGATTTTCATTCTCTCTCTACCTTAGTGTTCTTCTTCTATCAGGGATTCTTCTACTTATAGAACCTCCCTAGTATTTCTTTAAAGTCACTCTGCTATCACACTTTCAGAGGGAATTATTCAGAAATGTTTTGTTTTCTCTTAACCCTTGGCTTTCCTGGTAGCCCTAAGCTCATTTATTCTGGACTTCTTAGCCCAAGGGGCTCAACAGAACCTCTGGATTGCTGCTTTATGATCTGTGCTGTTCTCTAATAGCTGACAAGCACAGTGTGTAGGATAAAAGAGGCAAATAGAAGGTTTGTCTTAGTACATTTCCCTTCTCTTCAGGATCTTGATCTATTGAGCCTGGTTCATTGATTCGTCACTGATGATTATATGCGATCAATTTTTCAATTTTAATTTATTTTACCTAGGTTTTGTACTTGTTTTCAGTAGGAATTTCACTGTGAATCAGGATTCTGTCACAGCTAGAAGTAGCACCTATAAATAATTGTTTTTAATGAAACATGTCACAGAGAAGTCTCTCCTTGTCCAAATGGGAATCTTTCAGCTGATTTCCACAGCTCCTATAAAGCCTGCCCAGCTCCTTTTTCTCTAGATTAAATGACTGACATGTTTTGCAGTCAATAGGACATGATCTTCAGACTCCTCACCTTACTAGTTTCTTAGTTTATCTTTTTCACTTTTAAGTGGACTCCTGGTTTTGGAGTCCAAAAAGGACACTTTGAAACCCAGTTCTCTCATATTGCTTGATAGTGAACAAGTTAATTAATTTAAACCTTTGATTTCTTATTTGCAATATGGAGGATATCATCAAGCTTGCAGAGTTATTTTTGAATTAAAATAATGGGACTACAGTAGGCACTCAGTAAAAGATGCTACAGGTTTTTTTTTTTTTGTACTTTTTCACTTGCTATCTTCTTGGTAGAGCATCTCGCTGGAATAAATTCTTGATGTTGTTCTTAAAGGTTGGCTGAAACCTTTTCTGTACTTGTTCTTTATATTACCTGGCTTAGTTGTTCAATCCATTAAAAACTATAGAATCATCCTCAAAGACTTTATAAATCTTAAGTTATGTCCTGTCTCCTCCTCTGCACCCCCTCTTCTTGGCAGCACAAGAGGGAGGAAAGATGTTTCTAGAAGAGATTAATTTAACTGCAGGAATACCATTTAAACAGTACAGTATTCTCCCCCTCTCCAAAATGATCCTTTATCAGGACTTCACTTGGCTTCCTTCTGTTTTACAGTGGAAAATTAATAAACGTTTTGGATGCAACCGAAGCCAAGGTCAGAGCTGCCGCCGCCGCCGTGCATTTGTTTGAAATGCCTTTTTCCTTCCACTCGCTTCTGACCCTCTGAGTTCTGTTATCAGTGCCCACACATTTTTGGTAACTGATTGTCATTACGTTGTAAGGATGCTGCCTGCATGATTGCTCTTCCACCATGGATGTCAGCCAGCTGAAACATACCAGGAGACAACAAAGGGCATTCCTGACATGGGGGAAAATGGAGCAAGAGAAATTTACACATGTGTCTGACATTTATATTCTTTTGAGTAGCTTTTGTCTCTTTGAAAATTCCCTAAACATACTACCTCAAGCAGAAGGATGGAATCTAAATGCAAGGGAGAAAAGAAAGCCCCCACTTTGAAGATGGCGAGTAGGATGAAGGATTACAGGTCTTCTCTGTGTGTGTGTGTGTGTGTGTGTGTGTCCATTTTTGGTGATGGAAAAAGGACAGAGTTGTATAACAAGGTCACAATAACTTTAGTCCCTGATGTGTTAAAGAACAGTTCTATCAAAAAAAAACGATGTTTTAGAGGGAACTGTGACCACCCACAGAGCAGGCCCAGCGGCCTGCTGAGGGGCAGAGCCGCCCCCCACCCCCCGCGCCTGCCAGGTAGG
>NW_025999869.1:16604378-16702944 GCF_001458135.2 Marmota marmota marmota
AGAGAAGGGAAATTGCATGGAAATGGAAGGAGACCCTCAGAGTTATACAAAAGTAGATACAAGAGGAAGTGAGGGGAAAGGGAAAAATAATACAAGGGGGACAAATGAATGTCAGTAGAGGGGGCAGAGAGAGAAGAGGGGTGGGGAGGGAAGGGGAGGGGGGATAGTAGAGGATAGGAAAGGCAGCAGAACACAACAGACACTACTAGTATGGCAATATGTAAATCAATGGATGTGTAACTGATGTGATTCTGCAATCTGTATTTGGGGTAAAAATGGGAGCTCATAACCCACTTGAATCAAAGTGTGAAATATGATATATCAAGAACTATGTAAGGTTTTGAACAGTCAACAATAAAAAATTAAAAAAAAAAAAAACGATGTTTTTAAGGGTTTGTTATACCAGTGCTTCCTAATAGCATCTTTCTCTTGCACCAAAGAGCTCTAACTAGCCCAGGTGTTTTCTGCATTATTGGTCACATGTAAGGGGAATGCCTTGAAGAAATGTTACTTATGTGTGGGGATCTGTGTGCTGGAACAATAGGGGCTTATTACATGCTGAGCTTCTGATCTCAAATGGTAGAATTTTACATCAAGACTGATTAAGCCCCAGAGCGGCAGTAGTGCCCTGTCTCAATCTTTATTTTACTTCCTAACAAATGTAGAACTCATCAGTTGATGCATACTCTGGAGAGCAAGGTGTACAGAATCTTATTTTGTAATACCGGGTTGACAGAAGTGGGTGATCCTTTGAGGTTAATACAGAGCACACAATTTGTAGGGCCAGCAGAGGCTTGATCTGTGAAAACAGTGGTATTGTCTCTGAATATTTAAAGACCCTCAGGCTCTGAGATACCTAAGAACTTAGTACTTGGATTTATGGAAGCTGTATAGTTAAAGCCGAGAGTTTTTTTAAATTTTCAAAGCAATCCAAAATCCTTTTCATAGAAGTTTTTCTTAAGAGCCCAGTACACAAAAGATAAATTTAAAAAGAAGTATTCAGGTTGATACAAGGTAACCAAAGATTCCTGCCCTCCATTTTTCTCTTTCACCCCAATGAAGTTTTTGCCCTGCAGTCTCTAGGAAGCAGTTTGATAAACACTTGTCTGAGGAAGCCAGTGAAATGTGTGTGTTGTCATAAGAGGATTGCATCGACTAGCCATGACCTCTGGAGGTAAATTAAAGTAAAGCCATCACTGAGAGAAGGAGGTTTTTCCTGTGGACTCTAGTTTTGTAAAATTTCTTGTTTAAAAGAACGCTTTGTTATTGTTTTTGAATTTTCTCAATTCAATGATCATATAGCCCCAGAATAATTTCAGAGTCTGAAAGAGATGAGTAGGAGTCATATGAAGACTTCTCTGTTTTCTCATCTCCCAAAATGGCTTGGTATGATTTCTCTCTTCCATCCACCCATATGCAGTCATCACTAAAGGGCATATATGGATTCTTGTGAATTTCTGTAAAATTTTGATCTGAGCTCCTGGCAGTATAAAAGATCTATATAAGTGGTATGAAATCTGTTTATTGAGTAGAATGAAAAAATTTGTCTCTATTTTTTGAAATCTATGGCCCTGGGTAGAGGAGTAGTGAGGATCCCTGAAGAATCTCAAAATTATACATGCTTCCAGAATTTAAGACTGATCATTAAATGTGGGCTTAATCAGAATGTTTTGAGTTTGAAATGACAGAAACAGCTTAAGCGTAAGTAAGTAGTTGGTGATTATTGAAACTGCGGTTCTCCAGATACACATGTCATCCAATCTCTGTCACTCTTGCTTTCTGTTCAATGTTCTGTTCTTGAGCAAGTCCCCATTTTTCCTCCTTTAGATGGTGATATTCCTTTATGCTTCAGGAGCAGCGCAAGATATGGAACAGTGTTCTGCTGCCACAGCTTCAGGCTTAAATGAACCCAATTTAGCAACCCTCCCCCACAAAAAATAAGAAATGGGATTTCTTTCCTAGAATCAGATTACAAAATCCTAGGGAAGATTTTTCTTGGTCAGCTTGAGGCATGTTCCTATCTGTAATCTAGTCAGTAGCTAGGGAAGCTTGGGATATTGTTTTTAATCTTGAATCCCATCAGAATATTCTAGCATTTTTGTCAATTTTTTCCAGATTCTGACCACTTGCTCTATTCTAGCTTTCACTTTAGAATGTTGCATGGCTATGTTCTGCCTCTGAAATAATATTTGCATTTTTATGGTGACCTTAAGAGCAAACCCTTCAAAGGTTTGGCAATAAAGACATGGTAGCTACTTGGGTTTGATGTAGCTCTATCAAGAAAAATAGCTGGCAAATCCTTATTGATGTTGAGAAAGAAACCTTCTACACCTCAACCCCCAGCTTTACATTAACATGGTGAATATGCTACTATTATCCTGTCTTCGGTGATATGACTTTTTTCTTTGAGGAAATTCTTGCCCAAGAAGAGAAATATTGCAAATATTATTATTGTTCATTTTGAAGACCCATCCACTCCCCAATAAAAAAATAAGTAAATTTATTCCCTAAGACATTTTGAACATTTCTCTTCAAAATCGTCCACTAATCCTAAACCCTATCCTAATCAACATCTCCACACTGGAAGACTTAAAAATAGACTGCAAATCTAGTGACAACTTGCCTTTGTCCTTTCCCACTTTTAAGAATATGAAGACTTTGTCCAAAGTAGTGTTTGTCCTCCCCCCTGGACAAGGAACTCAGTCTCAGGTGTTTGGGTGATGTTTGGGGATCCTCTGTTTGACCATGTGAATAGCTGCTCAGCTCTAAATACAAGTCCAGGTGAATATGACCAACATGTATTAGGTGAATTCTGTTTACAAATCCTTGAGAACTGCACTGGAAGGAGACTCTCAACCTGACTGGCATGTGGCTCCTGTTCTCTAAATCCCTATAAACCAATGAGGCATAATAAATCACATAAGTTCCAAAATCAAGTAATTTTATCAGGTAGTTTTGAAAGAATTCCAAGCAGGACATCTCAGAAGGCTTCTTGGAGGTGGTCTGATTGAACTTGGCACCAAAGCAGGACTAATATATCAAAAGGGCAAAGGGTGGGAGAGAGCATCCGAGACTGAGGATGCAGCCTGAGCTGAAGGCAATGACGTAATGGTCAGTGTGGGTCTTGAAAACTCAAGTAGACCTGTGGGCTGGTGAGAAATGAGGCTGCAAAGTTGGGTCCATATTTTCTCCCTGCCCTGGCTTGTTTGTGTCCTCTTCCTGCCTGTTCTTCTTATATGTTACTAAACGTATTGCTGAAGAGTTGGAACACAACTCTTCATCTCAGTTGATTCTACTTAAAAATGTTTACTTCTTCCTTTTTTAAAGAAGCAGGACATTTCAACATTTCTCGGTGATGATCATTTAATACCGAGATCCCCACCTGCCAGGATGCCAGAGTCTAGCTGGGAAGCTTGGTGAGAGATATTTTCCATGATGACATAGGAGCATGATTCTCTTTAATGGAATGGTGCACACGCTGTGTATTCTAATGTCTGGGTGAACAAGCAGAATATCTTTATTTTTTTTTAAATTAAGGTTAAAACTTTAAGCAGACTGAGCATGTGTCAAAACAGAAGGGAAAATATCAGTTAATGTAAGACAGGAAAGTGCCTTTGGTAAACTCTAATTTCTTTTTACATTAGAGAAGCGGTATATTGCTGTTCTCCATCTTAATGTGTCTTTAATGGATTTATTTGTAAATACAAAAGGGATAAATGCACATTTAAAAAGTTTAGAAAAATATATAATAGTACAGAGAAATAGGGGGAAACACTTAGAAAGCACAAATTGAGAGCTCGTTCTAGACCTTTTTTTCTATTAATGTTCTTACACGATTAAAAAAAATGCTGCTGCTTTAATTTTTATTTCAGAGGTTCTTCAGTTCATTAAATATATAAAACTTTAGGGTCTGCCTCTCTTCCACATTATCTATCCTTTTAGAAAATCTGTTTTTAAATCATTGCATAGAATATGGTAATACAGTTAGACCGTAATTTATTCTTTCTATGGTGCCTACTTTGTTATGGTTTCTAGCTTTTTTTCCAGTGATAATGAGATAGGAATTTAGAGATACAAGTAGAACACTGAGTCTCAAAAGAAACTTTCATAAACCATTGTAATACACAGTATCCTTGCTCCCAACTTGCCGATTGTCTGATAAAAAAGCAATAAAACTAAGACCACAAGACATCTGGAGGAACAGCTTCTTTAAGGAGTAAAGACACACTCTTGAAGATTTCGGTGCATGCACTGGTCTCACTATTAATTGTAAGATACAAACCTCTGAGTGGAGAAGAAGAGGCTAATGAGATGCAATGTGGGAAATATGCAGGTATTTATGTATGATAACTAAGATTCTTTTTGTATTTAACATCTTGATTTTAGTATGTCATGGGGGCAAAGGGAATTTTCCTTTGAAGACTCGGTACTAGAATTTATGTCATAGACTGACAGACTCATGGAGAAAAGGTACATGTGCTTGTTACGATGGGCCACACAAGATATGAGACTCAAAAAGGGCCAGATGGTTGAAGCTTAAATAGAATTTTGAGCTATAGGAAGAGGGTCCTGGGTTTTCCCATGGGGAGGTGATGACACGAGCTGTGGAAGAGTGAGGGGAGTAAATGGCATGATGGACAAGATCGTCCTATTGTGCAGGTAGCACCCCACAGGTTGCACACACCTCTCAGTAGAATAAGTGGTACTAACCTTTAATCTTCATTTTTTAATTAACTTTTTAATTTATATATGACAGTGCAATGCATTATAATTCACATTATACATATAGAACACAATTTTTCATATCTCTGGTTGTATACACAGCATATTCACACCAATTTGTGTCTTCATACATGTACTTTGGATAATGATGTCCATCGCATCCCACCATCATTTCTAACCTCATATCCCCTCTCTTTCCCTCCCACCCCTCTGCCCTATCTAGAGTTTGTCTATTCCTCCCATGCTCCCCCTCCCTACCCCACTATAAATCAGCCTCTGTATATCAGAGAAAACATTCAGCATTTGGTTTCTTGGGTTTGGCTAACTTCACTTAGCATTATCTTCTCTAACTACATCCATTTACCTGCAAATGTCATGATTTTATTGTCTTTTATTGCTGAGTAATATTCCATTGTGTATATAAGCCACTTTTAAAAAATCCATTCACCCACTGAAGGGCATCTAGGTTGGTTCCACAGTTTAGCTATTGTGAATTGTGCTGCTGTAAACATCAATGTGGCTCTGACCTTTAGTCTTCTTCCTGGTGAGTTAATCTTTCATGTTTGTTGAGATTATGGGGAGAGAGCTCTTGACAGTCCTACTGCTTCTGGAGGAACTTGCTGTAGTCAAAATTCAGAGACAGTGAGCTTTACTGTGCTTCGGGAGGGAGGGAGTGTGAAGTGAAAGGAGGGGGAAGATAAGGTCACACAGACCTTGGTTCTGGGACTGCTTTTTCAACTACTTATCATGCCCAAGTGCCATACTTTTGAGGTGCTGCTTTCTGAACCTCAACAGTATGTATCATTCCTACTTTTTACTCATCATTTTTTTTTCTCGGATTGCTCCAGTTTGGGCTATTTAATTGATGGTTTGTCTTTTTAATATTCTCATTGTATAACAATACCAGAATTTATTTATCTATTGTCCCTTAGATGTTCATCAAGTGATGTCTACCCCAACTATTATCAGATTCTATATATTGCATACTGAATTTGCATTTCTTTTGCTAGTATGGGTAAAGCATCCAGTTATATATTCATTGTTCATTTTCTCTTCAGTGAATCGAGTGTTCTCTCTTTCCTTTCTGTTGAATTGTACATCTTTTACTTATTAATTTATAGGCTCACAAATAAAAAAAATTATAGGCTACTTTGAGAAGATTAGACATTTGTCTGCCCATGTGCAAGATTTGTTTTGAATTCTTTTAGGTATTTACCTAGGAATAGAATAACTGAGTCTTATGGTACTGCTATATTTAAATTTTGAGTAACTGACAAATTGCTTTCCATAATGGTTGCATGGTTTTCTATTCCTACTTGCAGCAAATGAGGGTACCATTTTCTTCACATCCTAATCAACACTTTGTTTCTTTGATCATAGCCATCCTCATGGGTAGGAAGTGATATCTCATTGTGTTTTATATTTGCATATTCCTAATGATTATGATGATCAGCACCTTTGCATGCACTGGTTGATCATTTGCATATCTTATTTGGAGAAATGTCTATTTATGTCCGTTGCCTATTTTTGATTGGATTGTTTAATCTTTTTATTTAAATATAAGTATTCTTTATGTAATGTGGAGACAAGGTTCTTATCAGTTATGATTTCCATTCTTTGAGTTGTCTTTTCATCCTCTCCATACTGTCCTTTGATGCACAAGTGTTTTTAATTTTGATGAAGTCCATTTATTGATATTTTCCCTCTGTTTGGGCTTTTGTGCCATAGTCTTGCAAATAATTTTGTATGTAGCATCATGAGAGAGTTTGGTCTGTAATTATATTTCTTATAAACTCCTTGTTATATTTCAAAATCAAGATTATGATTCTGCTTTTTACAGTGGTCCTCATTTGAAAAGTTATCTTTCTTCTTTTCTATTCTCTGGCATGGTTTGTGGAAAATTGGCATTATTTCTTACATAAATGTTTAAAAGAATTTGCTGGTAAAGACTTCTTTGTATTGGTGTTCTTGATGGGAACTTTTCAAATACTGAACTCCACTTGAGAGAGATTAGAATACTTAGAATTTGTATCTATTTTTGTCAACTTTGTGCTATTTTTAGAGGTTTTACCTTTCACCCAAAGTGTCAAATATATCAGTATAGAGTAATTTATACTTTCCTCTTATTAAAACTTTTATATATCTATAGGTTCTGTGGTAATGCCTCCTTTTTATTTTAGAAATTGTTAATTTGTGTTTCCTCATATTACTAATCAATTTTGTAAGGGAGCATCAATTTACTAATCTTTACACCCAGAAATAACTGCTGAATTTTCTGTATGAATGCTTGCTTTCCATTTTTGTTGATTGCTTTTTTATCTTGTGTTTGATTTGCTGTTTTTATTCCGTCTTGAAATGGATTTCAGGATTTATCCTTCTTTAATGTATCTACTTTAGTTTATGAATTTTCATCTGACTACTGTTTCAGTGATAGTTAACCACCCTCAATTTTTTAAAATAAAACTTTTATTGAGAGACAATTCAGCATTTAAAATATACCATTAGCAGCTTTTAGTATACTCACAGTTATAGAACCATCAATTCTCTCCAGTTTAAGGACAAGTTTTTCATTCTAAAAAAAAAATTCACTACACACGAGCTGTCATTCTCTGTTCCCCTCTACCTTCAAACTCTGGAACATAGTGACCTACTTTCTATTTCTCTGTATTTGCTTATTCTAGGCATTTCATATGAATTCATTTCACCCTATGTGGCCTTTTATGTGTGGCTCCTTTCAGTTACTATGCTATTTTCAAAATTTATTTTGAAACATGTATCTGTTATTAATTTTTATGGTGAACAATACTGCATGGTATGGATAGCTTACATTCATTTATCCATTCATTATAAGTAGTGGACATGCAGGGTGTTGCCACTTTTGTGTATTATGATAATGCTGCTATGAACATTTGTGTGCTTTTTTCGGTAGACATTTGTTTTCATTTCTCTTGGGTATATACTTGAGGGGGAATCTCTGAGTCCTATGGTAACTCTTGAGAAACTGCCAATGTGGTTTTCAAAACAGTGATGCCATTTTTCATACTATGTGGCAATGTATGAGGATTTCTGCGTTTCCCTATGCTCCTCCGCACTTTTTATTCTTCCTGTTTTTGAGTCCAGACATCCTAGAGGATATGAAGAGGCACCTCATCGTGTATTGATACTCAAGTGTCGATTGGCCAGTTGTCTACATTTTTTTTTTTTGGAGAAATGTCTATTCAAATCCTGTAGCTGTTGGGTTGCTTGTCCTTTTGTTATTTGTGTTTATCAGTAAAATATCTTGATCTTTGCACCACATGTGTTTTGCAAATATTTACTTTGATTGTCTAAGTTGACCTTTGCTTTCTTGATGGTGGCTTTGAAGCAGAGAAGTTTTAAAGTTTAATGTACTCTAATTGCTTTTTTAAAATTACACATGTTTTTAGCATCCTACCAAAGAATTCATTATCTAATCCCAATCACAAAAAAATTTACTCCTGTTTTCTTCTTGGGGTTCCATCATTTTATCTATTAATATTTAAGTCTCTGATACATTTTGAGTTACTACTTGTATATCACATGACATTCGTACCCATTTTTACTTTTTTGAATGAGAATATCCAGTTGTCCCAGCACCATTTGTGGATACTCATATCCTCATTACTATTTGGGTGAAAAAGTTTTCTAGTTTTAGTTTGATTTCTTCTATGAAGCATGGATTATTAAAAATATGCGATTCAATTTCTAGGAAGTTGAGGGTTTTCTCTGAGAGATATATGTATACATATTGCAGGCATTTGCAGACATTGTGGTACGTGTGTGTATGTGTGTGTGTTTGTGAGTGTAAAAATAACATCTATGCTCATTTATTCTTTATGATATGGCAAATGACTGCCTTGGTAATGGTTCCATGCTAATTTGAAAAGAAAATATATTCTGTGATTGTTCCATGAAATATTCCGTCTTTGTCAAGTACGTCAAGTTTATTAATTGTGTTACTGAAAACTTCCATATCCCTACAAGTTTTTCCATTTCTTTTTTAAAGAATTACTGCAGTTTCTGAAGAGGTATTTTTATGTCTCTTCTATCATGACTCTTTCTGCCTTTTTTTTTAGTTCTGGGAATTATATTTTGTTTCATGAATTTGGAGGTTAAATCATTAGGGAAATTCAATTTTGCTGTCTTTCACTAGCCTGGATCCATTAATCACCATGAGATATCTCCTTTTATGTGAAATTATATAATTTTTTGTCTTTAAGTTTGTTTTGTCTTATACTATGAGAATGATGCTGTCTTTCTTTTGGACAATTTCTACATGGGAGGGCTTTCTCCATGTAGCAAATATCTCCAAGTAGCAAATATTTTTAAGAAGAATTTAAGTCAACTATCTTAATTTTCAGTTGGAATAGTAATCAGTTTTTACTTAAAATAATTGCTGGGGCATTTAGGTTTGAATACATACTCTATTTTATTCATATTTTTAATACCTAAATTTTCACCTTATTTTTTCCACCTAAGGTTAATTTTCTGCAGTGAGTTCCTTATTTGGAGGTTCAAGGAGAGTTTTCCATCCTCCCAAGCATTGAGTTTATAAACATTGGTGTTAATTTTTTTCCTGCTCCATCTCTAATTACAGTTTAAATGTGTAAATAATTTTACATTTATAATTATGTTCCCAAGCACTTTAAATGATACAGGTTGCTGATGTTTACAATTGTTTTCTTTCTCTTGGTTATAACCCTTTCAAGAAACCTTTAAGATTTTTCTTTATTCATGATTTCTAAAATTTTATTTTAAGGTTTCTATCTTTAAATAAATTTTTATTTATCATGTTTGGCATGTGTCCAAATTGAGGATTCATATATAGTATTTTTTTTTTTTTTTATTTTAGAAAGTCCTTAGTGGATATCTCTTTGAATGTTGCTTTATCAGTCAGGCATGGCGGCACAGGCCTATAATCCCAGCAACTCAGGAGGCTGAGGAAGGAGGATCACAAGTTTGAGATTGGCCTCCACAACTTAGCAAGACCCTGTTTCACAATAATATAAAGGGCTAGGGGTGTAGCTCAGAGGTAGAGTACTCCTGGGTTCAATTCCTAGTACTGAAAAAAAAAAATACTACTTCTACAACATTCCCTCTATTCCTCTAAATCTCTAATTAGACAATTATTAGTATCTCTGAATGCTCATCTCAGTACTTTAGTCAATTTTACCTCCTTTCCCCCCTGGCTGTACTCTGGCTGAATTCTTTACTATTTTTCTCTAATTAACTGATTTTCTTTTTGCCTGTGTCCCTTCAGATTTTATCTTTATTCTCAACTATTATTTGAGTGACTGCATTTTTTATTTCTAAAAGTTGTTTCTGATTCTTTCATATATATGTGTATTATACATGTGTATATGTGTGTATGTCTCTGAGACAGAAAAAGGGAAGGGAGGAATTTTTTTGTTTCATACATTTTCCATTTATTATAGTTGGAGATGGACAAGAATGCCTTTATTTTATTTCTATATATTTTTTAATGTGGTGCTGAGGATCAAACCCAGTGCCTCACATGTGCTAGGCAAGTGCTCTACTACTGAGCTAAAGCCCCAGCCGTCATACATTTTCCATTTTTAGGCATGTTTTTCTTTCATTTTTTCTTTGAGGGTTTTGCCATTACTTATTTCAAAGTCTTTTCTTTTTTTTCCAGATTCACCTATAATATTAATTTACCCAGATTTCATTTTCTGAGTTGTTGACTCATGGCTTGCTTGTCTTAATATTAGTTTTCTTCATGTTTTAGATTTTCCCCTGACAGCTTGGGATCTTTGTTTTGATGGTTTTCTTTGACTCAAATGATTTTGTAAATTCATTTGTTTCTAGGATCCCCAAAAGTCCTTAGTGCAGAACTGGGTTTTATATCACTTGCTAGAGTTTTCCCCCTAGAGCAGCATCAGGGAAATTCTGCACACTTGCAGGTGCTGAGGAGGAGGCTCTGTCTAATCTCGTGCTGTGGATGGGGAAGGTTTCATTACCGATTGTGTAGGCTGCAGTCGCCTGCAGGCTTCTCTCCTCCTCCCTGTCCCAGATTGTAAGCAGTGAACACACCCTCAGACAACCTCTGACCCCTCCTGGTCCCGGGCCCCAGCAACCTCAAGGCTTTAGCTTGACACACTTTTGCATTTTCTTCAGTTTTAGGATTATGCTGGGTTTTAGAGATCTTAACTCTTTTCCTCTTTTTCATTGTGATGCGTGTTTAGATCAGAGAGTTGGCCTCAAGGTGCAATCTCACTATATCACCTTGACTGGACTTTGAAGCACCAGTCATCTCCTTGAAGTGCAGGACCTCGCTGTCTGGGGTGCAGCCCCCCATGACATCCATGATGTGCCGTGTCTTGACTTCTGATGCTTTGGCCTCTGTGGTGACGCGGTGTGAAATGTCGGAGACTGGGGAATTCTGACTTGTGTCTCCTTCTTTTTAACCTCAAAGGATCTCTACTTTCCCTTCTTGTTGGCCTCAAAGGTACTCCCTCTATCCTTTGAATCTCTCATTCTAGTCCTTGATGGTCAACTATAGAAGCCATCCTTAGCACCTAAAAAGCACTTTTCTTTCCTGGAGGACAGATTAATATTCACACTCTCCCAGCAGGTGAAAGGCAAGAATTGCATTCCATGTGTCTAATTCACAGAAGAAAATGAAGATGAGCAAAGCCATAAATGTTCAGCCTTCTAAGTAATGAAACTAACAACCTGTACTTTTCCACAAACTGTTTCCTCTACGACAGCCCCCTTCTAAGTATTTGTGCGCCTGATTTCTTCTCTTGTCACCTCTTTGGGGAAGGGTTTGATTCTCTTATTGCACTTTGCACTGTGTGGAGACGATCTTGTTCATATATTTTTGCATTGCTACTTCACACTGGATTATAAACTCCCCGGGCCACACCTGTTTGTGTTTTATTATACTTTCTAGACACAGAAAAGCATGGCCAGCACTCTGCCCATGTTCATTAAACAGATGACTGGTGAATAAATGGCCCTGGTCACTCTGATGGTAATTTCCAGAGCACTGTGAAAAATCGCAAGCTGTGAGAGCTAGAGAAGATCATTCCTTGACACTTTCATTTTACAGAGGAGAAGGAACTGAGGCTTAAGTCTTGTCACAATCACATAACTAACTATTGACCAGACTGGGAAACGACAGTGAGTTTCTTGTATCCATGCTGCATGATTGGTTTTTGAAGGAGCGAGAGCTTTGGGGGGCCCTGCCACTTGACCAAACCTCAGTAAATACAGATGCACCAAACAGATTCCAGATCTGCCTCTGCTGCTTTTACACACGTCAACTTGGACCGTCACTACGTCTCTCTAGGGGTCAGTTTCCCTCTGCACATGATATAGGTGTCTTGTGTAGTTTATAGATATACTGTGGTAACTTAATGCGATAATTTAAAAGGTTACTTGGCAATGCATGTGAGAAATTAGTTTGATAGACGCAGTGAAAAAAGAAATATCAAGGGAATATTACTGCCTTTGTGCCAGTCAGACATATTATACAGGGAAAGATTGATGGCCAGGAGCTGGGAAAGGTGTTATTAGGAGCCCTAAAGCCTAAAGAAAGAGTTAACAGGCAGGAGAACACTATGAGGAAAGGCCAGTATTTGTAAACTTACCATCATGATTGAAGGAGTGTTTTTATAACCCTCAGAATCATGATGCATCTGTCAGAAGGAATAAAATCAACTATGCATATTTTAAAACATGTCAGAGATCTATCTAGCATGGCATGAAATCACCAAATTTTCTCAAGATGGAAAATGAAAGCTAAGTAACTCTGAAGGCTTTCATTTAATGTAACTATTATTTATGGATAATATTTTATGCTTTTCTGAGTTACATGGATATCGTGGAAGAACAGTAGGTTCCTGATCCAGCTAGGGCTCTGTAAATAAGTCACATGGCTAAATGAGGGCTGAGAGTCCACCAATAATGTGAGCTACAGACTGGACTCGGCACTAGATTGTGTCAAAAGGGAAAAATGGCCCCTGGAAAGGCTTCCGATTTCATCAGTAACAGGTCAATGGGAACTTTTTAAATGAACCACATCACATTAGAGGTAGGGGAGAAAAGTAGAATGCAGAATAATTTTAGCCTTCTTCCAAAGCTTAGGAAGACTAAACAAGATAACTAACTGAGTAGGGATGGTTGAAGGTGTCAGGAACCCAGATTGCTGAAATCAGAACTCAGTGGCATTTTTAATGAAGGAATTTGGAATATTTGTGTATCCATGATGAGAGATCTCGAGTGTAAGACCCAAGTTTAAACACAAAATTGATTTATGTTACACACACACACACACACACACACACAGACACACACCACACACATATCTTGTATACATAGCCTAAAGGTAATTTTATACACTATTTTAAGTAAATTTGTGCATGAAAGATACTTGGTATGGAATTTCTACTTGTGATATAGTGTTGGCATTCAAAGTTTCTTATTTTGGAGCAGTTCAGATTTCAGGTTTCCAACTTGGGAATGTTCAATCTATATCAGTTATTTAAAAAAATATTTATAAAGAATAGATGAGGACTTTTGTGGTAACTCTCTACAGAACTGGAGGAGAGGTTAACTACAGATTTCTGGGTACCTGAGTGCATCATCTATTACACAGTCTTTTCTGAAGAGGAGAAAGATGAGTCAGATGTTGGATGAGGAACCATGAGCTGCAGTCTCATGAGAGCTAAGGGAAGGGGGTTATGATGTGTAAAGATCATGGAAGGGATGGGGCCAAGATGCACCAAATTTGAATGAAACCATTTTACATTAGAGAGTATAATGTCTAACCTAACAAAACAAATCTGGAGTGTTTGAGGCAGGAGGGTGTTGTGGAACTGGAGGAATGAAAGTGAAAGAAGGTAACAGGGATCAGAAGGGATCTCTTTTCATTATTGTCACAACTTAGCTGTCCATTTCAAGTTGTGGATAAAGTTTTCTTTAGTTCCTCTTCATGTCTCTCATAAGGGGAAAGGGTTGGGCCCTTCCTCACCTTCTGCTTGCTTGAAATCCAGTAGGGGAGCCAACCTCCTACAACCCTGGTGCCCACATAAAGCTTAGATGTATTTGATGTCCATGCATAGAAGAGCTTTGTAACCATCACAGGGGCGAGAAGGACAATTTCAAAGGTCTCATTCTTCTGTGGCATGGAAGAAGAGGCAACCTTAAATTGCAACGTGTTCTTTGTGTTCAGAGGTCTTTTCAAATTTGACCTATTGGTACACTTGAATAAATGGACTGAAAGTTGAAAATGAAACAGTTTTTAAAGCTCAATTTAAAAATTATCTTTGTTTATCTTACAAAATTAATGGTGGTACTTAAGGAAGTTTAAGTAATATGAATAGTCGTATTTATATTGCTATAACATCTTAAAATGATTGGGAATACTTTTTATATCCTTACATTTATTTTTTATTTTTTTCCCCACTTTCAAGTACTGAATGTTTGTGTCTTCCAAAATTCGTATGTTGAAATCCTAACCTCCAATGTGGTGGTATGAGAAGGTGAAAACTATGGGAGTTGATTAGCTCTTGAAGGTGGAGCCCTGATGAATAAGATTAGTGTCTTTATTAAAGGGTCCTCTGGGAGCTCTCTTGTCCTCTTCCTCCCATGTAAAGAGATAATAGGAACTTGACGCTCTCTATCTTGGAATAGGGCCCTCACCAGAACCCAACCAGGCAGGTACTCTGATCCCGGGCTTCGGGATTTAGAACTGTGAAATATAAATTCCTTATCAGCTTCCATTCTACAGTACATAATGATAGCAGCTGACACTAAGACCTAACTATAGTTAGGTTTCATGCAATTCTAGATCTTTTAAATTTATTTTAAACATCTGAAATTGTTCTGTAGTTTCTAGATTATTTTAATACTTATAGTCTTCCATTGACTGGATGAACAGAGATGTATTTACCTATAGTTACTATTGTCGATTTAAAAAGGCAAATCCTGGATATTTTTCTTGCTAAACATGCAATATATAATTTTGGGTCAAAGGTTTTGTTTCTTACGGATTATTTCTAGGATCAAACTATGTGTCTTCATTTTTGTTTCATAGAAAAAGCAGATACAAGTCTTTTTTGAAAAAGTTTTATTTTACAAATATTATAAACACAAGAATGAAAGAAAAACCCACAATACCATCATCCAAATAAATCAACTTGCTTTGTCTTTCAGTTTCCCCAGAAGTCTCCATTCATGTGTAAACATCATTTTTACATATTCAATATTCATTTTTTCTGTATCAAAATAAAATCCTCCAAATCTTTCTAAAGGCAGCATGATATTCCATAAAGTCAAAATAACCATGATCTAATTGATGTTCCCTTTTATGTGTTTAGGCAACGTTGCTTAATTTTTCCATCTTTAAATTCTTGTGCAATACATATTACTAACCATTTTTTCCTATTTAAAAATCATTGCAGGGATGAATTTTGAAAATAGGTTTGGTGGGACCAAGGGGGTAAATATTTTTTATTATGACTCATTAAAAAATTGACCAGTTACTTCCTGAAAGAATATAACAGTGCCCACCCTTCAGTGCAGAGATACATTTGCCTTCTTTTTGACAGGAGGGTGCACAAACTCTTAAAAAGGAGGGAACTCTCCTGGAAGTTAATGCTCAGCTCTGTCATTTGGTAGTAGAATTATCTTAGGCAAGTTTGCTTAAAGATTTCTATATAGTGGAAATTAATACCTTTTTTTGGTTTAATTGTATCATTGAACCCAGGGGTGCTTAACTACTGAACCACATCCCCAGCCCTTTCTTTATATTTTATTTAGAGACAGGTTCTCTCTGAGTTGCTTAGGGCCTCACTAAGTTCTGAGGCTGGCTTTGAATTCTCTATCCCTAGACCTCAGCCTCCCAAGCCACTGGGATTACAAGCATTTGCTACTGTACCTGGTTAATACCTACCTACTGTTTCAGGATTAAACAAAGTATAAAACAGCCTTATTACATTTCCCTCAATGTAGCAGACACTATTTAACTAATCTATTAAATTAAAAATAATTTTATTGGTAAATTAAAACAAAACAAACAAAAAATCCAATAGATTAAGAAAAAAGCTTTGTCTATTAAACTTTCTTTTTTCATTGTTTATTCTTAAATCAAGGATATGAACATTTGAACCACATTTATATGATAAGCGTAACCACATTTTATTTAGTAGATTCTATGTTCCACTTTTTATGATTTTAATATTTCTAAAATCAGGCTGCATCTTAAAATGAATATTTAATGTGGTAGCATCTTTGTTTTCCTTGGATAGTGGTTATTAATTTTGTTACATCTTTCAGTGTCTCAGAATTAAGAAAAAAATGAACATGTTTACTTGTGTGAATTATGTGCTTATTATCTCTTTTGTTCATTTATTTATTGATGCCTTGATAGTTTTCTTATTAATTTACATGCATGTCTTCAAGTTCAAATTTTTTAACCATTTCTTTACTGCTGTTATTTTTTTTTATAAAAGTCTCCTGTGTATGGCAGTGGGGTGGAGGAAGAAGGAATTTAAGAATTAAATATACTTGAACAGGCTAGTCTTTTGTCTTTGAGATTTCCTTCAGCATTCTTCCACAAATCCTAGGTGGGTTGCTAGTCCAGATCCTGTTATTTTGTCTTTCTTTTGTGGAACTCTTCCATACTGTGTGGTACCTGATCATTTTAGATCCCTTGAGTATCCATAGGCTCTGAGATACTCAAGAGCCAGAACAGGATATGATTTATTTACAAAAGAAATTCAAAAGACACCGGATAGACAAACGTATGTAACTGTGGTCCACTGGAATTAATTTAAGGTGTGACTCTGAAGCCGCCTCAGCCTCACCAAATAAATAGTTGGTCAGTTTTTCCTAATACCAATCAAATAATCGTGACCTTTTTCACTGGTTTGTAAAGACATTCTAGCTCTTTGCTTTCCTGCCATCAACTTCTCTGCCATGGTTGGTTATTTCATATCTGTGACTGCTTTGTTGCCAAGATTGCCCATTTGCAAGCTAAATGAGGGCAGAGGTCACTGAGTTGTTCTTGCTCTCTAGTTTGGGAATGAGAAAATAAGTGGTACATTGAACTGGTAAGACAGTCCTTCATTCATTTTCATTATCTATTTCTGGGGTTTCTGGTCATTTCCATCGGTTCCATTCAGGAGCCTGGCACTTTGCTAGGCTCAGTATTTTATCAGTACTGAGGAAGCTGTGCCTTTGTTCTATAGACCATATTCTAGTGGGGTAAATGTAAAAATTAACAGGTTGCTCTAGTACGGTGGAAGCTGTGGTGGAGATGTGGGCAGGGTGCCTGGGAAAGATTGCTTGATAAAGATTGAGAGGAAAATTCAGAGAAGACTTGCTAGAGGCGGGTGTCCCCTGAAATCTTAGAGGGTGAGCAGGAAGGAGCCAGAGGAGGAGCATGTTTTCCAGGTAGAAAAATAATGCTCAATGCAGTCAATTTGTATTTGTTTCTGAAATATTATCTTCAATGTTGCTATTTTGTGATTTTCAACAGTCTGTTAGGTTTCTGTCATTTTAATGCTTTGTGGAGAGAATATTCCTCATCTTTTAATTTTTCTATTTTATTTTGCCTGATCCACTTTAAATCTTGTTTATTTTCCAGAAAGATCTGTTGGGATTTTTGATGGGTGTTTTTTCAAATATGTAAATTAGCTCGAAGGAAAATAATTTTGGTCAAACAGCTAAGAGCTAATCACTTCATTTTATATTTTTCTTTCAAAAATTTATATGTTACTTAGTACAGGTTGAACAGATCTCTTATGAGATCTTTTCACAGATAAGTTTATGAATGTATACATACTTATTATGTTTAATACATAGATATTTTTTATCAAGAAATTTGGTAGGATTTCCTAACCAGAGATTGATTTGTTTGCCTAAGAAACAAGAACCAATTTTTACTTTGTTCTTTTTAGTTAAATTTTTGAATTGTACATGTAATTGAGGTTTTCTATTTTTCTTATAAGGAAACAACATGCTGCTGTAGCACACTTTAGATTTTTTTATGTGGTTTTTCTAAATGGCTGCTACTTTTTCTTGTAAGAGCATTCTCAGGCTGAGTGATTTCCTTTTCTTTGTCTCTGTCAGGTGAGGATTTAGAAAAGAGAAGAACGAGAGTTCTTCCAATAAAGTTTTACAATTAAAGGAAAAATTTATATGTGTGTTTTAAGTTTATTTTTATATTCTTAAAAGATTTATCATCTAGATTCTTGGTTTCATTTTTTTTAAATATAAAATTTGGAATTAGTGATCTCAGCTTTATTGTTCTTTTTTTTCCCTTTGCCTACTTTTTCTAAAATCTTAAGTTGAATGCTTGATTTATTTCTGTGTTAATAAGTTTAAATATATTTATTATGTTGAATATTACTTTGGTCAAATTATGTCATTTGTAGCATTTTAAATTCTGATTCTTTAGTTGGGTTGGTTATTTTTTTCCAAATCACCAACTAGTTAGGGAAATGTTCAGTTTTAAAATTTCTAGAATTTTATGTTTGTATAAAAATAAACTGTTTCTATTTTCAGAGAAAATAGTCTGACAAGTTTTTAACTGTTTCATTTTGAAATTATATTTCTTTGTTTTATATGAGCATGGTCGAAGAACTTTTTTTGCTATTATACAGAGGAGTGCATATGTGTGTATGTATATGTAATAGCTCATTTTTCATGCTTTAATAAAATTATAAGAATGGAGTGGTAAAAAACTTTGCCTCCAATTATATTTAATTTTCATCTTTTTCATCTTTTTGATTTTTGTTTTTTGATACGGCTTGTTCAGTATAGTGGTTTGTGTATAATCCATAAATTAGGGCATAATTCATTGTATGTTATTAAACTGAATTGCTCCAATTTTTTTTTTACCTTAAATTTCTACTTCAAAATACTGATTTCTTATGCTAACTTTGGCAGCACATGTACTAAAACACTGACTTCTTAATTCAAATTGCTTGGTTAATTTTTGCCCAACATTTTAAAATACAACTATTGACTTGGTCTCCTAGTAGATTAAAACTGATTACTGCTTCTGACTTAATATCTATTATCCTTAACTTTGCTGACCCCAAATACCTACTATCCTATCTACACAAGCTATAATCTGGAAGATTTTATTTCACATTTTGTGTGCCCATTTTAAATTCCAGAAGGAGTTCTCTTGAAGTATCACAAGTTGTCTTTAGGTATATCTATTTGTGCCAGGGAGTTTCAAAAGCTCATCTGTTTGTCAGTTCAATGAGGCTCTTCACTGGGGGCTGTAAGTTGATTCTCAGCTGCAAGTGTTCAGTATTATTGAGAGGAATTAAAACCTGGTGTTCACAAACTAAAATCAACTTGTTATTGCACTTAATTGGAGATGCCAATTCATACATGTTGCTCACAAGTTTTTAACTGTTGGTTTATTCTCTAGTACTCTGATGTCCGTTCCCTTCCCCTGTATCCGAGGATAATGTGGGCTGCATCATTAACTGTGCCATAGAACCTTTCATGTTTTTTGAAGGAGTTAAGATCAGAAGAAACCTAAAAGTTGCTGATTTACACCTAACTGCTACTTTTAAAAATTCCCTTGTATGAAAAGGAATAGAGCTCTTTTTAGCTCCCTGGCATTTCCGTCTGCTTCCTAATTTTTTAATCAAAAATGATGTCTAGTTGTTTGACTTGTACTAAGGGTCTTCCTCTCACATCACATTAACCTTTATCTTTTTAAGCTAAGATTCCACTTTCTCTGATTTTGCTTTTTTTGCGGGGAGTGAGTAAATTTTCCCTAAAGTGAAGCCAGGTAACAAAATGATTGCATCTTTATACATAAGTTTCACCTTGCCTGTTGATCATGTTTTTAATACAGCCTTTTACCTTGAAGATTCTGTAATGTTCCCTCAGTGTTGCTTGGACTCAGGAGTTAAATTTAACAAGATGTGGCCTTTGATGAAAATATAACTGGGAGTAGACATTGGTTCTTTCACGCATTGACTATGTAAAATCTGTCTTGGGTTTTCTAGATGAGAAAATTACCTGTGTACCTTATAACATTATTGTGAAGATCAGTTTAGATATGTGATCAATTCTGCATAAACTTTAGAAATGATTGTTAAGTATTCTAGGTTCTCAGATAGATAAGGAGGCAAACCATAGTACAATGTAGTAATTGCAAAATAAATTATTAGAGACTTGAGGGAGAATGAAAAGGACCTCAGAGAAAAGATGTACATGAACGGAAAGGAGAATGATGATATTCTGAGGTGGGGTAGTGCTAGATGGGAGGGTGTTCTTGGCAGGTGGAATAAACAGTGTCACCGCAACTTGTCACTGTGGTAGGCTAGGAATAATGAGATGCGCTCAGTGAAGGATTGGTTCTGGTGGGTAGGGCAATGTGGTTATGCCATGGTGCTGTCCATCATATACACGGTCTCACCCAAGGCTCCATTTAGGGGAGCAGTACTGGGATTTTCTTTGGATGAAAACTAACTGGGCCAGGGATGAACATGGTTTATCCACAGGTGACCAGGAATGTTGGTTGAAAAGGTTGTACCCAAAAGGGACCATTCAGACTGGTTTCCTCAAAGACTTAGAGAGAGGAGTTGTAAGCCACAAACAGAGGAAACCATATAAGTCATTAAAAGAATAATCTATATTAACTGACCTGCTTCAAATCCTGGGGACTCCAAATTCCAGGTTATGTATTACCTTATAATTATCTTTCTTTTAAAAGGCTAGATGGCTTCTACCTGTGTGGCTCTCTTCTTGAAAGCCAAAATAGCTTAGCCCAACATTTTAGGCCACCCATCTAAGAGATGTAGAAGAGAAGTTGATCTGAAAGTTTATTTCTGAAGCACAGTACATAAGAGTGACTGGTTTATTAGCTGAGAGATTGGAGTTCCCTGAAGAAGTGGACAAGGGTGCTTTCCTTCTTAACAATCATTATTTTTATTAATATATTTTACAAGACTGAAATTGAAATAATATTAAATACAAATTTTTATACAGAAAGCGTAATAAAGTTAAAATAGTTCCTTGTAATTCATAGCATTATTGCAATGCTTACAAAATTTTTGCATAGAGTGTGCAAGGATTGATGTTATTCAAAACAAAACTAAAAAGCTCTTCTTACATCACAACCAAACCCAGAGCAAAAACAAAACCAAACCAAAAAATAACACAGAGGCTGGCCTCCATTGCTTCATGGGAATGGGTCTCCTTTTTTAAAAAAATCAGAATTCCCAAGCCAATGGGACTTCTATGACCTCTTTTATTTATTTTTTTCCTATTAAAAGCACCAGAATCTGGCTTCTCCCGAAGTACGACTAGCCATATCATGATGGAGGGCCTCTGCCTTTTCTTTCTCAAATATGACCTCCTTAAGAGGTGCCTCTGCTCCTTCATGGACTCCAAAAGGAAAAGTCTTGACCAGGAAAAGTGGGTTACATATGGAAAACTTCAACCTCAATCCATAAAACACTGGATAACAATTATCTTAATTTTGTGTCACCCACATTCAAGTGTGCACACAGTTCCCTTCACTTTGCTAGAATCTCCCCTCTTTCAGGAAGCCAGATTTCTAGCCCTGGTCAGGTGGGTTCCATGAGACCCTTACAGTCATCCATTCCTGGCTTGCCATTTGAACATCTACACCAATAGAAAGGAAATCCCTGGTAGACTGACTCTGAAATAGGGACTTAAACCTTTTTAGCTCATCTTGTTTTAAGGTTTTTATGGGGAGGTTGTCAGGTAAACACTGTCTCAGGGGCTGAGTGTATTTGGGTATAGTGAGTGGATCTGCAGCCTCCCCAGTATATCAGATATGTGCAGTATAGAAAGCACATACCAGCAGGATGGATCACCGGCCCTGTGGCTGTGGCCCTCTCAGCTCGGGGCGGGGGGGGGCGGTGCTGGGGTGCCGGGTGACAGTAGGACCTTGATAAAGGCATACTGGTGCATAACCTATAATGGTCCTTGGCTGAGTTAATTCTTCAAAAGGACTTTGTCTTTTAACTCTAGCAGTTCAAAGCCCAATGTCTTCGCTCAGAAGATAAAAGTGCTGCAAAGCTATTCAGTTCTAATGAACTTCAGGTGCACGCATTTTCTCCTTTCCTGGTTGGAAGGCCACCAGCCTCATTGCTGAATCTAGGTCGCCAGTGTATGACCTACTCTGGTTAAAGAGTGCTGGTTTTTTTTTTTAATAATAAAATTGGCAAATGGCTCTCATTTCCAACTTGGACGAATAGGGAATTGTGGCCTGAAAGCTTTGGTGAAAAGAATTCTGCACATGAGGAAGAATATAGCCCATTCGTGACTGCTGAGGAGATGAGGCGCTCAAGCCCTGGCAGAGCCAACATGACCCGCTCAGCTCCAACCCTATTGAGTGGCCAATGCTAACCAAACCCTGTATCGGTAGTCTTGTTTTACTGTAGGAACAGGGACAGTGACACTCTCCTGAGTGCCATTCTGTTTGATTGTTTCTTTTACTTTTGCCAAAAACAAAGGTGGAGAAGAAGGACAATCAAATGGTTCAAAGACCTCACCTAAAATAAGAGAGAACAAAAGGTATGTGTGCAGGAGTGCTGCTTTGTTTATACCCATAGATTACTACTAAAATGTCCTAATCATGAGGCTGACAATCTGAAAGGATAAGGTGCCTGGCTTAACAAGCAATACATCCAGAGCAAACACATTTTTTTTTTTTTTTTGGTTCTAGATTCTATTATCCAGGCAGGTCTTCACCCCATGGGTCTATAATTTAGTATTGATTGTTATCATCATGAGAGGCTACAGAAAGCAGGGAGATAAGAGTTTTGCAGTCTCATTTGTTTAAGAAGATCTACTCTAAAATCTAGTAGAAGATACTTCCTAACAGCTTGAAACATAGTTCGTCATGTTGGTGACTTTTTAGTATGGTGGTCAAAAGTTAGATCTACATTCCAGCTCTGTCATTTCCTAACTAGTGGCTTTGGACAAGTTTCTTAACCTTTCCATGGCTTCATCCCTGCATTTATACATTGAAACTGTAATGAAACCCATTTCAAAGGATTGTTTTGAGGATGAAATAAGTGAATACATGTGAAACACTTAGCCTAGTGCCTAGCATGTAGTACATATTCAGTGAATATTCATTAAGCAATTATAAGAGAAAATAATCAAACTCTTTCCGTGTCTTAGGGTAGGCTTTGGATCAAAGGAAACCTCCTTTTATGCAATTTTTTTTTGTGGATATGATTCTTTTTGCAGAGAAATTTCATAGCTGTGCTCCTATTCTTAAAAGAATCCATGACCCTTAAGACTTAAGCATCCTGTGAATTAGATGGATATGGAAACTAAAGAGACATCTCTCTTGTTGACAAATGTCACCTTCCTGCTCTCGGACAACCTGTTGCTGTAGCCCTCCCATGTAAGCTAACAGACCAGTTTAGAGTTTCTCACTTTATGAAATCTGAGTTATCTCTGATTTTGCTAAAAATCCCCAATGTAGATGTAGGCTGCGAAGACACTGGACTGGTGCCTGCTAGAAAATTCTCAGTATGCAGGGTAGATTTTAGATCAAACAGATGTTTTCTTCTCCCTTCTCCCAGTGAGAGAAGAATCATATTTTACTTAGCTGATCTCAGCTATAGGATGTTCAGGATGTCTACATCCTGAACGAGGTGTTTGGAACACTACTCTGCCTTCTTACCATGATAAGTAGATTTGGACTCAAAACTACTTCTTACTTATAGCAATTCTTCCTTTGTTTTCTTCCAATTGCAAACCACAAAAGAGGTACCAATATTACCAGTTGCTGTGCTAAAATAAAGGAACTGTAGTTAGCATCACTGTTGGTGTGAGGGAGACTGCTGACCTATGCTCTGAAGGCATCTTTAACACTGTGTTACGTATCACACTTTCTAGTGCATGGGGGCTCATGACAATCTTGCTTTTTTCTCCCAAAGGAAGATACTAATTT
Source organism: Marmota marmota marmota (assembly GCF_001458135.2). Classification (NCBI taxonomy): domain Eukaryota; kingdom Metazoa; phylum Chordata; class Mammalia; order Rodentia; family Sciuridae; genus Marmota; species Marmota marmota. The sequence continues at coordinate 16,628,056 of NW_025999869.1, forward strand.
CCTGCTCCATCAGTATCTACAAAAGGAGAGTGGGGGAAAGCCCAAGTCATGTGTTTGAGCATAGGGTGCACCAAAAGGGGTGTTTTCTTTTACACTTGTGCTCTAACAATACTCAAAAGGACCTCCCACAAGTAATTATTTTCCCTTTGCCTTTCAGACCTGCCTGAAGAAATTTCAAGGACTCGATTATAAAGAAAGCTTTTGAGGACCATAGAAATCACAGTGCTTGCGAAAGAGCTGATGCGTGGTGTGCTGTGCTGATGGGAGCAGCCGGCTTCCCACCGCTCTCTCTCTTATCAGTGGTTTGGCTTTGTGAATGAGAAATTCAGAGGCAACTGTATAATTTTAAATTCCGATTAGCACAAAGAAAGGGATGCATTTGACATCCCAATGCAGTAGCTTTGACTATTTTAATGGAAATAATGTGGGAACTGGGGGAACTTTCTACCAAGGAGAAAGTGATGAAAGACCACAAGAGGGACATTTTATCTTGGAGATAAAAGGCCTGTTTTCTAAGGTTGTTTCTTTCATTCTAACTTTTTCCCCACTGGTTACTGGTGCACCATGCAAATGTGTCATTCAAGGAATTGCTACTTTATCCTCTTTGTACCTAACATTTCCTGGGGTAGGGGTGAGGGCGAACTGATGTTGTTTGAGACGTCCTTAAATGAAAAATTTTCAGCTTTCATAGATCCTTATTAAAAAAAAAGGGTCAGGTGCTGAATTGTATCTGTTTACTCTTTGCACTCAAACATCGCTACCTTTTGCCTAAAATAAAAGCAACACGTTCTATTCTGCTGCCCTGTAATTTTCTATCAACTGTATCTACATGGAAGGTTGAGGTGCCTCTTATCAGATAGAGATTAGGAACTAGTAAATGATGATCATTTTCACTAAAAAGATCCTTCCTCCCCAACGTGAATACTCATACTTACAGAGGGTCATTCATAACTCATGTTTTTTTAAAAAATAATATTGAGTATAAAGCCCTCAATTAGCAAAAGGGGTGTTGATTGGAGAGACGAATTTCTGGTAGGAACCTGCTTTCCCACACAGAAGCAGAGTAGTAGAATCCAAAACATGTTTTGATTTTTTTTTTCTTTGCACTTGGCACCAAGGAACAAAATACCGAGATCCTTGGAAACAAAAGCAAACTGGCATTACTCTGGTTCCTCTCACCAATGGCTTCATAAAAATAATTTTCCTGTATTTTTCTTCCTACACAAATTAAAATCCTGCTTCTTCTGATACTTCCAATTATCCTTCCTTCTGACCGTTTCTTGAGGCATGCCATGGCCAGAGGACCATGAAGTACCCTGGAGATATGGATAACCAAGGTAATGGAGACCAAAAAAAGACAATGAAGTAAAAAAAAAAAAAAAGTCTATGAAGGACCTTGGTGTGGTCATCTTTCTGGAGAATGGGCAGGTGAGGTGGGAACTTCTGTGTGAGATTAGATAGTTCCAGAAAGAGTTTTCAGGAAAGAGATTGTCCATTTCAACCCATCCCTGCTTCACCTCTTGTCACACAATGATGCTGATCCATTTATTAAGAATCCTCCGAAAAGATTCAGAGGATCTATCACAACTTTCCTGTTCCACTAAGCTGCCCCTCATTCTGTTCTCCCTGACCCCCCAAATCCTCTGATCTTATGTTTCTCCAACAGATGAATCATTTCTTCATGTAGTTTTAAGGAAGCTCTTCCTTCCTAAATTAGTTTGCCAAGTATTTATATTCCCATGCTCACACAGAAATGCAGGCTTACCCTTGCTACTAGGGGATCTGCTTTCTCTCCTGCTATGTCCGACATGTACCACAAATGGCCTCTAGATCAGGGGTCAGCAAACTTTCTCCATGAAGATCCAAATAGCCATCATTATGTTTAGCGGGCCACATGAGTTCTGACAACCCTGGTGTCACAGAGTGATATCAGTCACAAACAACATGCAAATTAAAGCACATGGCTGTGTTCCAATAAATCTTTATTTACAAAAACTGGTAATGAATCAGATTTGGTCTCCAGGTTAGAGTTTGCTGACCCTTGCTTTAGGGTCAAACCTCAAGCAATCTTTGGTCTATGGCTGCTGGATGTACAGTGAAAATTATCCAAAGGGAATATGACTTAAAAGAAGTTGGAAGCCAATTCAAGTTTATAAGGTTTATCTCTTGGGCAACAAAACAATCACAAAGCCACATGTCAAGTTTCCACCTTGGTAGGTGCCACCATAAGGCTTTCAAAAACCTCCATCACACTGAAGTTTTTCCCAAGATGGAAATTTCATGACTTATCAAGCAGAGATCAAATAGAACTAAATGTTAAACATATTTGGAGATTTTTTCATTTATAAAAAATATGGAGAATAGTATCATATTAGAACTTCCAGTATATTGAAGAATTGTTTGAACTCTTTATTATATTGCCAGGTGTTTACTATACCCCAAAGTGTGATTGTCTAGCAGGTATTTTATACAAAGATTAGAAAGAATCTTGTTTTTTAAAATTAGGGATTAGCAGATTTTAATGTAAAATCTATTTTTTCCCCAGAATTCAAATAAAACTTTCTCTTAGGACCATGGAAAGAGATTCCGTTTAGAGGGCATTGGGACGGGGGAAAAAGTACATTGAAGATCTTTGAGTATATTTTACCAATTTCTAAAGTCTGAAATAAAATGCATAATTTCATCCACACTGGAGTTTCTGCTTATTAACTTATACATTGTGGTCACTTAATGTAAATGAAAGGCAGACTTTCAATCCCGCGTCCCGCAAAGGTGCTTCATTTATAATCGTGATTACTATTATTTTTTATTCAACTTGTGATCTGATTACCTTTAGAATTAAATTTTGCAAGAGGACTATACCAGTGTTTCTTCTTCTTAATTGGCATAGACCTCCCAAGGTGCTCATCTCAGACATTTGTCACGATTAAAACAAAATCAGAGGAAAGAGGTTCAGGGAACTCTTGTTTCCTCATCATCAATAGATGATGTATGTGAGATGGCAAAATGCAGAGATGGTTTGTCTGTCTGCTTCAAGTACAAACCTGTCCTAAGGTATTTAGCCACAATCTATTGTGAGCTATATGGTTTATCTGAATGCTATTCGGTAGGTGATCTGAATAGCCAACTAGAGATTTTTCCTGGCTGGGAAAAGCCCTGGGTGTGATACATGCAGATTCTGGCAGGGTGACCCAACAGGATATTGGTAATCCCAATCCAGAGTATCCCGATGTCTTTTATGGTATTCTTTTTTTAGACCTTAGTACTACCAACTCAGCAATCCTATGGACTTTCCCTAAGATCGACCAACCCAATTCTTCTGCGTGACATCCAAGCAAGAACGAGAGGAGCGAGCCTGGGAGAAACCAGCTGAGTTGCTTGGCCATCCCACCCTCCAAGAAACCAAGCAACACACAGTTTGCTTTGACAACCCCTGTGTTCCAACCTCAGCCTGATGCTTGAGTGACACCTCAAAAATATCAAAACTCTTTATCTTTCATGACAAACCTTCCTCTGCTTGAGAAGGAAGAAAAATTAGAACCTTATTGAAGAAGGAAAAAAAAAACCATTCAGGCCAATACATACGGCTTCATTTTAGAATTGCGGGGCCGTTGCTTGTCAAATGGCATCCAGGACAGTCTAAGCCAGTTACATCTCCACTCTGGGCTCCGTAGAGTCCACATCTGTTAACCATTTGGTGTGTCTACCAGCTGTTGATGCCCAGTCATAAGTAAACCATTCCTCTCCAATCACCCAAAATAAACTACAGGTAACAAGATAAATAGGATGTGCTTCTCCTTGCTGAGTGCATTGACTTAAGGCATAGGCACATTTCCCCCTCTTTGAACAGAGATGGTGTAATCCCCTGTCCCAGCACAAGAGCTGGCCAGGGTGACCCTGGAGCATGGTGATGAAGGTGGAAAAATGAGAGGTAGCTGATGGCGGGAATTAGAGATGCTTCCATTTACAGGGCAGTGGGTGCTGCTGTGTCCCACAGCACACAATGATTCTGATAAAGACACATGACTCAGTTTACGTTAACTTTCAGTGAGCAATTTTGGCAGCATTATAGTGCTTTAAACCTGTGATTTCTAGAGAAAACATAATAGTGATTTAGGAATATACATATCCCAGTACTGAAAAAAAATAAGATCAAAACTAGAGAGTGGGTAAATGCCTTTAAAAATACAAAATGTGTCTAAATTACCTACCTGATACCCCAAAATGCATGAATGGCAATTGGGTTCCCTATGCTACTCTTATATTTCCATCTTAAAATGATTTTTCTTGGGGTAGGGCTCCACTCTTTGGGATTTTGATTGACCTCATCATTTTGGATCAGGTTCTATTGGAGGAAGAAGTGAGAATATAACAGCTTTGGAGCCATTTTTTTCCTTTAAACAGAGACATATCACCCATTTATTCTTTGCCTGTCAGGCCACTGAGTTGCTACCAGCTGACTGAGGAGCAGCTGTTATCCTAATTTGTGCTGATTTACAACTCTAATTTTGACTATGGGAGGAATATGTGAGTTTAAAGGAATTAAGATAAGCTGAAGTTGGGTGAGCAGTTCAAAATTTGTTAAAACTCATGCTCCTCATTCATGCAATGACAAAAATCCCAACACACTTGGCTGCAGGGGTAGGACAGGCATTTTGAGTTCCTTTGATGACTTCCATGGCATCGACCCATCTCTGATTTGAAGGGGGGCCCTGGGCCAGCCTTATAGACTTACTAAAGCTAAGAAAGGGAAACCAAACATCTACTTTTTTTTTTTTTTTTTTTTTTTTTTTGGTGTTGGTGGGGAGCTGGTGCTGGGAATCGAACCCAGGACCTTGCACTTGCTAAATTCTCACTTTACCACTGAGCCATACCGCCCCCCCAGCCCAAGGTGTGTGGGCTTCATACAAGGATCTTAGCATTTGAGTGTGACTTGGCGATTCCCGTCATCGCTGCCTATAATGATGTAAAAAAAGAAGATATGCTGTCACTTGAACATGTTGATGCATATTCAAGTGTTCAGTCCACTATGTGACTTTGAATGGTCTCGGGGATGTTGGGCCTGAATGAGTGTTTTGATTTCTGACATGTAGGTGGTGGGGATGGGATGGAAAATGACAGTGGATATCACAGGGTCACCCATGGTTCCTTTTGTACTGAAACCTCATTTTATACAGAGGATATATATATTTATTTATATTTATTTATATATATTTATATCCACTCACACAGGCAAACACTCTCACGTGTACACATACACTCACCCATGCACACGCGTACACACACGCACACGCACACAAGGTCTTTGATAGGCTTTCTGTGTTCTAGTAAAAATAGCTGGCAGCCAGTGTCTAAAGCCAAAAAAAAGGCCTTTATGCTGCCGACAAGGTCCACTGTGGATAGTTTTTCAAAGGCAGACACTTGTGTTTATCTGACAAGTGGAACCAGTTCCCGCCTGGGACAGGAATAATCTCCCGTTGGCGCAGACGCAGATCTCGAAGACCTTCTGCCTCGTTCCTGTGGGCGTGTAGGATCCATGAGGCAGTCTAGGTAGTTTGATTTTCGCAGCATCTAACCTAATCTGAAGAGAGTGAATAGAAAGGAAAGAGTCAGTCAGAGGCTGCCATCTTTACTCTGGACTTGCAGAAAGAGCGAGCAGATGAATGTTCAGCTTCATTTAAACCTCACGAGCACCTACAGTGTCTTGGCACTGGGGATCTGAGATGCTCAAGACAGGTGAAATTGCTCCTCTCCCAGAAACATACATCTTAGCAAGATAATGCTACACCGACCAACATTAGCAGTTTTGCAAAAAATATAAAGTGTAGAGTGTGAATAGTGGTATATGTAACAGTTTTCATTACCTGCAGGCTTCTCAGATTCTACATATGTCCCTGTATAAGATGAACCTTCAAGAGGAGGGGAATGAACAGCATTTTCCAAGTTTTAAATGATGAGTGAACTTTCCATTTTCCTTTTTGAACAATTTATGTTGCTGGTATTCTATAGAATATACTTATATACATTATTATAAAAAAATTAGCAGTGGTGAGACTACCAATAGAAATGTGACTATAACTTAATCCTCCAGAGCTCAAATTCTGAGATATGTGAGATAGTCACTCACTATTTTTATGTGTGCTGTTTGCAGTTTGTGGCTATTTGAAGAGGCAGCTGTGATAATTGAATGTTCTCTCCATTTTAAAATAAAATAGTAAATGCCAAACCAATCAAAGGGAGGATGTTATATCCATGGGGTGGATTAGGGAAGCAGGTGGAGACTCCCTGTGAGTGGATACAACAGGGAGAATAGTTTTACCTTTAAAAAAAAAATTCTGGGCTGGGGATATAGGTCAGTTGGTAGAGTGCTTGCCTTCTACGCACAAGGCCCTGGGTTCAATCCCCACCACCACCAAAGAAAGAAAAAGATGCTAAAAAAATCTCAGGTTTTCTCCTTCTTATTTTTATTCTTAAATTAAAAGCCTCACTCATAAGTGAATACTTTGAAAGTATTTTTAAAAGTTTGTAGTCAAATCATACTGGGGGGGAGGGAATGTTGTAGAGGCAATGAAGCTTGAATTGTTTGCAAAAACACAAGAAGTGTTTTTATTCATCCAACTGGATTGTGATGGGATAAGAGAATGGATATCTGTAATCCTTCATTCTCTGGTTACCTGGTTTTACCCTATTAATTTTTTGCTTGTTGTGGTTTAGAATAGTTGTTAGAGCTGACTCTCTGTTCCCAATGAAAATAGAAACATACAACATAAAATACATGCATGTAAATTAAGTTCATCTTTAGCCAGATGGGTGAGACATTCAGCTTGACTCTGCTGGCTAAATAAATATTATTTTAAGGCAACAAGAGAGAATTTGGAAATAGCATTCCAAATTGGCCATATAGTTGTGTACTTGCAACACACTCCATTATGGTGGCACTTCACAAATAATGAATCATAACTTTTAAGTACTATGGTTTTGGCTTGTAATCATGTTATTCAACTTTTTGTGTCATAAAACAAAACTTTCTGATTGACTCCTTTGGTTGAAGCAGTGCAGGATCAATCTTGGTGCAACCCAGCTCTGGGATAGGTCGGCCTCTCGGACATGTCTGTCTTTGGGCTTCTGTTCTTCCTAGCCCTTACCTCTCCATCTTTGGACTCCAGCCTCAGCTCCGTTCTGCAGGTGGCTTCCATATTGCCGGCTTCTGCATTTATTTCGACTCCTTTTGGGGCCTCCATCACCAGAGAACGGGTTGGAGACTCCAACCTGAAAGACACACAGGTGAAGATTAAAGATCCTGTTCCCTTTTTGGTGAATTTCAGAGAAGGTTGGTGCTCAGGGCATCAAAAGAGCATTTCAGAATTTGATCAGAGGATGTTTCTAGTTTTGCTTTAGAAACCTGGATAAGTTTGACAGAGAATATAAGGGGTCTAGGCTGTATCTCTATTGCATTCCACAAAGGTCATAAGGAAGGTGTTCCAGGATCATGACTTCATGTTATCTTATATCCATTCAATTACTGCTTTATTGGTATAGTTAATCAAACTCTCACATGTGCATTTTTTCAAAAGAATAGGACAATCCTAGGTCTAAACTGAGCTTCCTGAAATTGGTAGATATTGTTTCCACTTTTTCTTACTTTCTGTGTCTTCTTTAGATGTGAAATCAGATAGAAGTTAAGAAAATAGATCTAGGAGCAAGACATGCTTGGAATTGAGTCATGGTGTGGCCAGTATATGATCCTGGGCAAATCATTCTTCCTTTTCCTTCTATAATTTCAAAAAGTGACAGTTTCTTCATTTATAAAGTACTTCAAATAATGCCTGTCACATTGGAAATGCACATATGTATTAACTATTACAGGTGAAATTATGTATTCAAAATGCTTGGAACCAGAAGGATTTCAGAGGGTTTTTTTTTTCTTTTTTGGAATACTTGTGTAGACTTTACAAATTGAAAAATCCAGATTCCAAGTTACTCCAAAATGTGAAACTTTTGGAACCTCCTGTCGGCACTTAAAAATTTTAATTGTTTGGGGCGTTTTGGATTTTTCTGTTGGGAACACGAAATAGACTGCTTTTATTAATGTTATTGTACCAGAAAATTATAAAGCAGTCCTGAGCCCTGTTCTACAATGTAGTTGTCAAAAGATTTAGAACGGGTCAGTGGTTGCCAGGGCTGGGAGTTGAGGTGATTTGTTGACAAAGGCATGACAGGAGGGGATGTTGTGGACAGTGGACCTGTGTTCCATATCTTGATTGCAGTGGGGGTTACAAGTCTCTCTGGATTTAGCAAATTTTATTGTATGTAAGATAAGAAGTAAACCCAGAGAAGGCGAATCAGTCATGTTCTATTCTAATTATGATACCAAAATAGAGGATAGTATTTCTTGGGTATTTTTTCTTTTCTAATTCACCTTAATGAGAAAAACATTAACTAAAACTCAGTCATCCCCTGAATATTCTAGATTTTTAACATTCCTATTAGATGGCAATATATGAAGATCCTCTTCTCTATTACTTCAAAGTAGAAGTAGGGGCCTCAGCAATGGTTTTCAAACCACTTTTATTAAGACCAATTTCCCTAGTCAACATCTATAAGTTTTGATCACCCTGAACATGCTGAAAAGGAACATCATCCCCTCTGCCCATGTTGTTGTGTTTCCATTACTCCCTTGGGGCAGGCAAACCCTCTAGAGCCTCAGTAAGGGACGAGAAGAACAAAGTGACCAGTAATATGCCATCCCCTAGCAATCGATGGTCATGTTACATGGATGCTGCAGAATGCTGCCACGCTTCTGAGTCTGGCTTCTTTCTTTATTTTTTTGGTAGGGGGTATCAGGGATTGAACCCAGGGGTGCTTAATCACTGAACCACATCCCTAACCCTTTTTTAAAAATATTTTATTTAGAGAGAAGTTCTTGCCTAGTTGCTTAGGGCTTCCCTAAGTTGTTGAGGCTGGCTTTGAACTCTGGATCCTCCTGCCGCAGCCTCCAGAGCCACTGGGATTATAACAGGTATGCACCATTGTGCCTGGGTAAGGTTCTGGGTTCTTAATGTCTGCTTCCAGGCCATAGACTTTTCCCTTGAGTTGTTTTTCCCCTACAATGACTCAGCCAGAGTCAGAAAGAGAAGCAACAGGCACAATTACTTGACCTTCTCCCAAACTCATTCTTTGCTTACTCCTTTGTATGTGGCAAAAGTCCCCCATCCTGACCTCCTTCTCAGGAGACCTTCACCATGGCTGCCTGGGCTGGGTGGGGCTGCCTGTCATTATGGTTTACTGCGTGTGCATGTGGTTTTTCTCCTGATGAGATAATGCTGGTGGGACAAGGTGTCTGGTTACCAGGGCAACAGGAGTGCTGCAGTGCCGCCTAGACCTCAGTCCAGCTCAGTGGAGCTTCTCCTATGTTCCTGACCACCTCTCAGTTTTGAAATATGAAGATAGTTCTATGCCACTTTCTTTTGGTTTCCCTCCCGTACAGTCTGGTTGATTTACACAGTTTATTCCAAGTTTTCTGACATTCCACCAATAGTGATGTGCCTCCTGTTAGCACAGGTTTGCCCTCCCATGGCTCCACCTGCTCCACCTTCCCCAGGGTGGAGCCCTCTTTTCTTTCCTTCTTTCTTTCCCTTGCTCCCTCCCTCATGGCATCAGTTAACTCAGCCTTTAACTCCTCCCTCTCAGGAGACCAGAACTTCTGTAATCTGCTTACCTGTTTCTCAATCTTTGTCTCATTATTTTTCCCCCCGCTTTTTTGAAATCTACTTTACCCACAAATATATCTCCCTGAAGTCAGTATTGAGTATGTCATTTGTTGTTTAATTAAAACCTTCCCAAGGTCCTTAGGAACTTGAACTCCTGAGCTTACTCACCATTTAGGGTTTGGTTCACCTTATTGTATTGGTCTTATTTCTTGCTGAAAACATCCGCTATCATTTATGAAGGGTTGACTAGATCGTGGCAGTGTGAAAGGGCTTGCTATGTGTAACAGTATTGAATCATCACAAAACCTTATCAGCCCTGTGCTCCTGTAATCCTGATTGTGACTTGCTCAGGATTGCATTTGTAGTTAAATGGCAGAACCAAGATTCAAAGGTAGCAGAAACCAAAGCCAGGGTGTTGTTTACTGTACCACGCCGCTTTCAGAAAAGCTATTTTTCCTATCCATATTGCTACCCTGTTCTCTATAATTAAATGTCACTTTTTTTTATTTTTGTGGCATTAATGCTCATCTTTCCAAAGCTAGTCCACGTCAATGAGAACAAGGATAGTGCCACAGACAGCTGAGTGATGCGCACTTCCCAGAATGCAGTGTTTCCCATTTTGAAACAGTCTTTGGGTGATGTCAAGGAGGCACCCACAAGAAGGCTGTAAATAAAACAACAGTCCCAGCACAGTGATATCTGGCAAATGACATTGATTTGAATGTGAAAGAGAGGATGAGACGCTGTCCATCAAAGTCAGCTGCTCTTCTAACCTGGTCAGCTATTGCCAAAGCTTCTAACTTTTTTCCCCCCTATTAAAAAAATTAATTTTATTCTGATACATGAAATTCCACTCACAGATACAAAAGAACATTTATAAAAGCACAACTACTATAAAAAGAATGACAATGCAAGGGGCCTTGTATACTCATCATCCTTTTTATGGGGAAAAAAAAAAGAACTTTTTACCTTGATAGTGCCCTGAGCTCATCTTCTTGATCCCATCCATTCCTGTCCCTCTCTAGTAGTAAGTACTATATGGAATTTTGTGTCTATTTTTTCTTTTTTGCTTTTCTTTATACTATTGTATGCTTACTTTCTTCAACAATATACTGTTTCCTCTTGCACATTTTTTGAACTTTACGCACAGAGCAATTAAGCATTTCTTTAGTCACTCTTTCTCCCTCCTTGTTATGTTCCCATGTTCTGGCACATGGTTCTATTTTATTCTGTTTGTCTGGTGTTATCATAACCCCATGAGCTACTTGTCCACCTCTGTTGGATGTTTGCATTGGTTCTAGGTTTTTGTTTCTACACATAGTTTATCTATGTACATTCTTGCATATGCTCCTGGTGTGTTCATGCAAAAATCTCTTTGAGACACTTAGAGGAGACTAGAATTGCTACTCTTAGGGGAGGCATACTTTTAGCATAATTAGATGATGCCAATTAGCTTTCAAAAATGATTGTTCCGATTGACTTCCCCACTAGAAGTGTATACAGTTCCAGTTGTTCCACCTTCTTGCTAGCATTTGATAATATTAAGTATGAAATGAATGTGAAATAGGATGTTATTGTCTTTTAAAATTGTGTTTCCCTAATTAGCAGGGAAGCATCTTTGCATTCGTAAGCCATTTGGGATTTTCTTCTGTTAATACGCTTTCTTTTTTTTTTCTTTTTGTGCTATTTCAATTATTTTACATTAAATGTTTTTGATGTGATTTGTAAAGTATATATGCTGAAAAATATTTAGTAGTTCTATATACTGATAATTTCGTCTTTCAATTTGTGGTTTGACTTCTGTGTTCAATATCTTTGGATGAACAGAAATTACATTTTATATTTTAGTGCAGGCACATTTATTATTGTTACTATTTTTTCCTATAGGATTTGTGCTTTCTATATCTTATCTGAGCAGTCATTCCCTACACTGAAGTCATGATGTTCTTCTATATTGTTTTCAAAAGTTTTATGCTTTTTTTTCATGAAATAAAATTCATCAAGAATTGATTTCTGGGCATGGTGTGAGGTTGGGTTCTCAACAGAACTCAGGAAATCTCAATACCATATGCTTAAAAGCCCACATTTAGCTCTGTCATAATGATATGTTTATACATTTATGGTTCTTTTTCAGGATTTCTAGTCATTACATTATTCTATTTGCCCATCCTCCAAAATTATTTAAATATTTTAGCTAACTTACTAGAGGTTTTAAATTCTTTATATTTCATAAGGCAAACCTGCCTACCATCTTCTTCTTTTTCAAGAATACTTTACTATTCTTGATCTTCCATATAAATTTGGAACTTGAGTTTCACAAGGAAATACTGTCAGGATTTTGATTGGATTTAAGTTGAATCCATGGACATTGTGTCTTATTAGTTGTTTTCTGAATAAATTGTGTTTCCTAATTGTTCGCAATTTTCTGAGTTTAGCATATCTTTGTGGTTGATGAAAATGGTATTTTTAAAAAAGTATTTCTCTTGTTCCTTTTCCTTCCCTAGTGTGTATGTATTTATGTGTATATGTAGGTACGTGTGTACACACATACATATCTATTTTTTTGGTATTTTGATCATATGGTCAACACTTAGATAAATTAATTTTCATAATTTGTGTATAGATTATTTTCTATATATTCCATTCCATTATAGTCACTATTAATTTTAAATTATGACAGTTTTATATCCTTTCATTTTTAGACCTTTTATTTCTTTTTATTTTCATACTTTACATACTATGCAATATGATATTGACTAGAAGTAAGGAAATAGAAATCTTGCTTCTTCCTGACTTTAAGAAAACTTTCAACAATGCAGTTACCATTCAGTATGTTTTTTGCTCTGGGGAATTATTTTTCCCTTTAACACTTTTTAACAAAATACGGATCCAAGCAGCTTAGGAGTATAAAGTAAGAGGATTGAAGGTTTGAGGCCAGCCTCAGTAACTTAGCAAGGGCATCAGCAAATTAGTGAGACACTGTCTCCAAAAAAAATATAAAAGAAAAAGGGGGCTGGTGATATGGCTCAGTGGTTTAGTGCACTTGGGTTCAATCCCTGGCACTCAAAAATAAACACACATAAAATAAAAAAATTCCCTTCTAATTTTCTAAGAGTTTCTATCAGTATTGTGAAATTTATCAATATATCCTTATACATTATAAAATATATTATCTATTGAAATAATAAATTTATTTTTAGTATATTAATGTGTTGATAACACTTTGTCATTAACCTAGCTTCCCCATTATTTATCACCTATTCTATATATATATCTGAAACCATGTGTTAATAATTTTTAGAATTTTGCACCTGCATTCCTGAATGGGTGTATTCTGTAAATTTTTCTTATGATGTCATTGTCAGGCTCTATAACTCTAGAATTATTTATGAAACATTAGAATTATTTGTCCCTTATGTATTTAAACTTATTGATAAATCCTATGGGATAGAAAACCATCTTATTTCTATATAAAAAATATAGAATCAAACAGTTTTATATGTTTTCTCAGGTTGCATTTTGCAAATTATCTCTTTCTCTTGATATTTCCCACTTTATACTAAGGTTTAAGTTTCTTGGCAAGTTTTTCATAATATCCCCATTGTTTCTCTTAATGTCTCCTGCGTTTGTACTTTAGTCTTTATTTCCCCTTAAACAGTACTACCTGAGGTTTATTTTATTAGTCCTTTTGAAGAGCTAACTTTTGTCTTTTTCAATTCTATTTTATTTGTAGTTCTTAAATTTTTTGCAGGTAACTCTCCAGTTGTTCTAAGTTCTAAATGTCCTACTTTGTTGATTTTTTACCTTTCTTAATTTTAATATGTGCATTTAAGGGTAAGCATTTTTGATAGCATCCCAAAGGAATACTTATAATAAGGCATAAATATTTTTTAATTTTAATACAATTTATCCTCTGACTTAATGAGTTTTATAGAAAGGTATTCCTTAATTTCTACAATTACAAGATTTCCTACTATGGATTTCTAGATATTTCTTACACATAGTTGCTTCATCAATTTGAATATTTTTTTGAAATAACAATCTTAAAATATATAATCATAAAATCAGTTTTTTTTAAAAAAATTGAGACTAGCATTTGGGCCTATAATGTGTCAATTTTCATAAAAATTCCATGACAAAGAGTATGTGCTTGGGATGGAGCTCAGTGGTTGAGCACTTGCCTAGCCTCACGAGGCCCTGGGTTTAATCCCCATACCACTACAAAAAAAAAAAAAAGTGTTTTTCAGTTGTTGAACACAAATATATAGAAAATGTTCTATGTTGACCTTATTAAGCTATGTAAATTTTTCAAATTTTTATAGCCACATCCATTTTATCAATTACTGAAAGAGGTGTGTTATTAGATGAATACAACTTTAGAATGGTTCTATCATCTTGATCATCATCTTATAAACATGTGGGATTCTCTTTAGTTTTTGTAATCCTTTGCCACTTGATATGGTTGTTCCAACTCTGTTTCTACTAGTATCTTCTTTAAACACATTTTTCCATACTTAAATACTAACCATTTTGTATGATTATGTTTTACATGTATTTCTCATGCTGTTGGATTATTATTGATTTTAGATGCCTTTTTACTGAGATAAAATTCCCATCCATTGAAATGCACAATCTTAATTATACACTTTGAGAAATACATAAAAAAATGATCAACATCTCTAGTAATTAGAGAAATGCAAATTAAAACTATACTGAGATTTCATCTCACTCCATTCAGATGGCAATTATCAAGAATACAAGGACAATAAATGTTGGGAAAAAGGTACACTCATACATTGCTGGTGGGACTGCAAATTGGTGTAACCATTATGGAAAGCAGTATGGAGATTCCTAGGAAAACTTGAAATAGAACCACCATTTGACCCAGCTATTCCATTCCTCGATTTATACATAAAAGACTTAAAATCAGCATACTACAGAGACACAGCCATATCAGTATTTATAGCAGCTCAATTCACAATAGCTCAACTATGGAACCAACCTAGATGCCCTTCAATAGATGAACGGATAAAGAAAATGTGGCATATATACACAATGGAATATTACTCAGCCTTAAAGAAAAATGAAATTATGGGACTCTCATGCTAAGCAAAATAAGCCAATCCCCTAAAACAAAGGCCAAATATTTTCTTTGATGAATTTTTCACCAAACATCCCACATGTGCATCTGCTGTCATATTGATCAACCCTCCAAAGGCAAGTGCTCATCTCATTTCTGTCTCAACAGATCGATCTTGCTTGTTCCTAAACTTGATATAAAGAGAGTCTTAGTTTTTATACTCACATGACTTTTGAAATGCTTGGTTTTCTTCCACATGGCTGTTTTGATTCTTTCTATTGGTTAGTAACGGTCAATTCAAGAATTTGCTTATCTACTAAATAGTTCATAGACATCTGGTTGTTTCCAGATCTGGGCTATTTTGTGTAAAGTACTGTGAACATTTTAATGCAAGTATTATGGTTTAGATATGAGGTAGCCTCTGCCAAAGCTGCTGTGTTAATGCAGAAATATTCAGAAGGTGAAATGATTAGGTTATGAGACCTGTTACCTAATCAGTTTGAAGGGTCTGACTGGGTAGTAACTGTAGGCAGGTGGGTCATGCCCTGGAAAGGCAAATCTTTCCTTCAGCCCCTTCCATCTGTTCCTGGCTTCCATGAATGGAACAGTACCCAAGGCCTTCCACCATGGTGTTGTGCTGCACCTTGGTCTAGAGCAATGGTTTCGCCAACCACAGGTGGGCCTCTGGAACTGCAGATCCCAGATAAACTCTTATTGGGTATTTTGGTTACAGAGACAAAAAGCTGACTTACATAGCAAGTCTTTTGAGAAAAGTTTTTCCTGAATTAATATCTACGAGTGGAATTACTAGGTCATAAAATAGATGAGTTTTTAATAACTGTGGGAAGGCAGCATCCAAGCTGGTCCCCAGTGATCTTTTCCTCTAGGTACTTATGTTCTTCAGTGTGAGCTGAATGTGTGCTTCTATACAAATAGAATATGGCCAGAGTGATGGTCTATCACTCATGAAATTAGGATATAATAACCGATTTCCATACTTGGCTTGTGTTATGGTTTAGATGTGAGATGTCTAAGAGAAGTGTTATGGTTTAGATATGAGGTGTCCCCCTAAAGTTCAATGCAAAAGGGTTTAGAGAATAAATGATTGGGTTACAAAAGCCATAACCTAATCAGTGTGTGAATACACTGGCAGGTATTAACTGGAAACTGTAGACAGAGGGAGTGGATCATTGCCGGTGCATCTTTAGGGTTTACATTCTGTCCTTGTTGAACAGAGCACTCATTCTCTCTTTCTCTCTAGTTCCTGATTGTTATGTCCTTGAGCTACTTTCCTTCACCATACTCTTCTGCCTTGATGTTCTGCCTCATCTTGAGCCCCAAGGAACAGAGCCAGATGTCTTTGGACTGAGACCTCTGAAACAGTGAGCCCCCAAATAAACTTTTCCTCCCCTAATATTGTTCTCCTCAGGTCTTTTGGTTACAGCAGTGAAAAAGCTGACTAAAACAGGGAGTCAGTTGTTTTGTTGATAGCTTCCCTGTGAAGGGGCCCAAGAAACAGGGAGGACATTCGCCCATGGGGAACTAATGTCCTCGAACTAACCATCTACAGGGAACTGAATCTTGTCCATGGCTGCAGAAATGTTTGGAACTGTGTCTTCCCCAAATCGAGCATTTGATGAGATAGATCTCGGCACTGGCCCAAAGTTTAACTGTAACCTCCTAAAAGATCTTCGGTCAGAGGTTTCAGCTAAGCTGCACCTGGATTATGACTCAGAAACTGGAGATAATAAGTGACTGTTGTTTTAAACGGCTAAGTTGTGAGGAAATGTGCCACCCATCAGTAGATTAATAGCGTAATAAGAAATTGCCCAACTACATTCTGAGATAGTTCACAATTTTATGTCTCTACTGCTGATGTTGATGCTAACCTCCTTTTTAATTACAGCTATTCTAGTGACTATAAAATAGTGCTTTATTATGGTTTCACTTCCCCGATGAATAATGATACTGAACACCTTACCACTCATGTGGTAGCTGACTATTCAAATGTGTTCTTTTGGTAAGGGCCTATTTAAATCTTTTTTTTTTTTTTACCCAACTTTTTCCAGGTGCCTTTTTTTCACATTTTTTGTTACTGATTTGCTTCATCTACTGGGGGAAAGTATTTTTCATATATACATATAAATATATATAAATCAAGTGTTTTCTCCCAATTGACAACTTTTTATTTTTGTTTTTGATGAGATTTTAATTTTGATAAATTTCTATTTATCAATATTTCGTAAGTTTACTGCTTTTGTGTCAGGTGATGGTTTATTAGAGAAAGTCCAACATAACAAAGGCACTCTCCTATGTTTTCTTCTGAAAGATTGACAGTTCTAGATTTTAAATTTATGATTTGTTTTGAGCTAACTTTTTAGAATATTGTTGAGGGTCATTCTTGGCAGTAGGTTTATCCATCTGTTCCAGTACCATTTAGTAAAAAACAAAATCCTGTCTCTTTTGAACATCACAGTGCTGTGTTGAGAATCAATTAACCACATGTGGGCGGACAATTTCCAAAATCTATTTATCTGTATTATAGCTTCATGCTAATGCACATACTGGCTGTCTTGGCTTCCTTATCCTCTTGGCTGGTCATAATGTTACAATAAGTTTAAAATTACTATCATTTCTTTAATGTTTGCAAAAGAAAACAGATTGTTTAGACCATTGTAGATCCTTCCCTATTTCATATTAATCTTTGAATTAACTTGTCAGTTTCTAAAAACAGGGAAAAAAAAGTCTGAGAGGATTGCTTCAATTCATGGAGGAGTTTTGGGGAAAGTTATTCTTAACAAACTTGAGTCGCCAGTAGATTTTCTTTTTAATCCAACTGTTCAAATTTACTCTTCCTGATTTATGTGCTTTTGTTACATGTCCTGATTCTGGGTTTTGCAAGGCTCCTGATTCTGCAAGGTTATTGTTTATGCAATCAATGAGTTCTTGTATATCTATGTATTTACCACTTTTCTTATTCCTTCTGTCATCTTAGTGTTTTTTTCCTTCTTTCTTATTTTTATTCTAATTTGTTATATATGGCAGCAGAATGCATTACAATTCATATTACACATATAGAGCACAAGTTTTCATATCTCTGGTTGTATATAAAGTATATTTACACCATCCGTGTCTTCATACATGTACTTAGGGTAATGATATCCATCTCATTCCACCATCTTTTTTACCCCCATGTCCCCTCCCTTCTTCTCCCACCCCTTTGCCTTATCTAGGGTTTGTCTAATCCTCCCATGCTCCCTCTCCCTACCCCACTATGATCAGCTTCCTTATATCAGAGAAAACATTCGGCATTTGATTTTTGGGGACTGGCTAACTTCACTTTGGCATGATATTCTCCAACTCCATTCATTTACCTGCAAATGCCATGATTTTAATTCTCTTTTATTGTTGAGTAATATTCCATTGTGTATATATACCACATTTTCTTTATCCATTCATCTACTGAGGGGCGTCTAGGTTGGTTCCACAAGACAATCCTTGATGTTTTGTTGTATTGCAGGTCTTCTGGGGTAAGTTCTTAATTTTGTTTTTATGGAATAAATTCATAATTTGCTGTCCCTTTGTGAAAGACATTTTGGCTGGATCTCAACTTCACATGGACTTATGTGGATAAAAAAGCCAAGATGGTCAGTATGAGCATTAGCAGGAAGATAAAATTCAGAATACAGTTTGGAAGTCATCTACCCACGTGTGGTTGATTCTCAGCCTAAATATCTACTTGCTCTCAGAACTTGTAGCTGTTCTTTACTCTGCTCCTCAACACTGTGATTGAGAAGTCAGCTGTCAGTCTACAATTTTAAACCTCTCTGGGGTCCTTTTCTCTCCTTCTGCTCTTCATCTTGATGGTCTACAGTGTTATTGTTATACATGTGAATTTCATTTCATTTACCCTACTTGATTTCTTTTTTTAACTCTCTAAATTCGTGCTTCTGTGTCTTTCATCATTTCTAGAAACACTCAGTTGATATGTCTTTCCAAATCGTTCATTTTTTCTTTATTCTCTCTCCACATTCCAGAACTTGCATTAGATATTCTCATTCTGGAATTTCTGCCTCTTTGCTTTCTGGGGAGTTCGGATACCTTTTCACATTGATTTACATTTTTTTTTTCCATCAGATCCATCGAGGTGTTATTTCTTGAGATCTTTATTTTCATTTCTAGAAATTTTGTTTTCATTTTCTAACTTATTAGCCACTTTTATATTCCTTTGCTTTCTGCTCTTTCATTCTTTTGTTCCTTTACGTGTAGTAAGTTGTACTCATTTTGTTTTCTGTAATTACTACACTGAAGCCTTGGAAGGCGTAATCCAGCTGCCCTGGTTCCCTGCGTGCTCACAGTGCCTGCTTTTCTGTTTTTTTTTTTTCTTCTTCTTCTTAACTTGAGTTCATACTTCTTGGGGCTTTACCTGCTGAAATTATTTGAAACGGGCACTCAAGTTCATTTTCTCTAGAGAGGGTGCATGTTTATTTCCATCAATCTCTGGCACCATCCTCACCTTGAGCCCACTATAAGCTCATCTCTTTCCTTAAGGTCAGGCCCACCAGGTAAGATGAATTCAAGGCTACAAAACAGATTTAGGTCCTATTTGAGGTGACCAGGTCCTACAGAACATTTTTGTCTTTCCCTCCTACTCGGTGCTGAGGTTCAGGATAGATCATTTCCCTAGTGGTCCTCTGCGTAAAAGGCTCAGGTGGGGAATTCCTGGAATCTTGCCTTTGCACTAGGGGTTTGGGACCTGGCACCAGTTTCGTCTGTGAGATCTCTTATTTGACACAGAACTTCCATAGGTGCTGAGAGAAATTTTGTTCCCATGGTCAGGAAAACTGAAATTAAATCATCTAGTTTAACAAAATCTATAAAGCTAAAGCTGGCCTCTATACTCTTGTCTTCTGTGGGTTTTCATGCTTCTTTAGTTTTTGAACACTGGTATAAAATCTTAGCTAATTTCCAGCTAGCAGTGCACTTAAAACATGTCTAAGACATATGTTCTCCAGCATTCTTCCTTAATTTCAGTGGGTAAGCTGGTCAGAGTACTTAAACTACTTAGTAATGCACTAGAGGTCTAGGTTTCTGGTTTATTAAAATAAGTGAGAACTTCATATTGTTTAATGAAACCATCTCATCTTTAAAGGTCGGCAATTTGTTGTTCTTTTATTTTCTTAAACCATGGGTATGCCAACATTCTGAGAATGATATTTAATGTAAGAGTTGCCAATTTGCTTGAAAACTCTATTGACTAGGGCTCAACTAAAGGAAGAGAACCTCTGTCAGTGAGATCTGTTGAAGTTTGTTGTAAGATTTGGACCTTTCATGACTGGGGAAGCTGATTTAATAGGCTGTTTAAGGCTGTTATCTTGGTGTCCAATGCTGGAGCCTGAAATCAGCAGAGGAGGAAGTTAGGAAGGAGAAATGGAATGTGAAGTGAGGGACAGTGAGGAAAAAGTGGTACCTAGGTCTCCTAGCACTTCGAAGTGTCTGATGTAGGGGAGAAAACACTGTTACCTTTCTCCTTGATGCTAAGCATGCACATGGCCCAAGAGCTGGAGAATTTGAAGGAGGATCAATGGGAGCCTCTTAGAAGAGCTGAAGTCTTGGCTGCTGCCCTTTGCTGACAAACTGAGCCAGGAAGTAATATTGTGTGTGCATGTGTGTTGCTGGGGATTGAACCCAGGGCCTTGTGCATACTAGGCAAGCATTCTACTAACTGAGCTATATCCCCAGTCCCCAGCAAGTGATTTGTGATAGTGCATCATGCTCTATTGCACAAGAAGCATATGGTAGTTGCTTCAAACCAAGCCAGACAGGGAAAGAACTCTAGGGCTACAATTTCAGCTTAGAGAAGTCAACACACTATATATCCACCCCACCATGACATCCTTGTTTTAAACATCTGCTTTGGTTTGAACACACAGGACTCATTGGAACTCACTTCAACTTTCAATTACAGAAAGTTGTAGAAATAAAATAAGCATCTAAAAACAGTAAGAAGAAACATGGGTTTTTCCAATTAGATAGGTTCTACTTTTAAGTCAAACAAGGGTTACTTTGAAACTCAAGATCCTTTAATGATCAGTTGGTATTTAAATTTTATGAATGAAGTTATTGAGTTTGTAAAGAGCTAAGTATTAAAAAAAAAGTTATGCCGAATATTCCAGGGTTCTGCTCTAAAAGTTTAAAATGGATTGGATAGCTTCCCTTGAAGATGATTTCTCTGAGAAAGCAGCATTCTGTCCTCTAGAGTAGACCCATCATGAGATTTGCCTTTATGACAGGCAACTCTGATCATCATATAACATCCTTTTGAATCAGTCCTCTTTTTCCAGGATAGAACTTGTGGATTTATTTTTTAACAAACACTTATTAAACTAGGCCTATGGAGAAGTCACCTTAGCCCTGGTTTAATAAGGTTCTCTATATCCTAGACTGGTAGAGATTGGGGTGGTTTTGAATGTCCATTATGAATTGGTTCATTGATTTGGTCAGCAGACTTTTACTGAGTCCCTAGTATCATGAAGAAGGCTGAGGTTACAGTTAAAATCAAGACACACCAATTCTTGTCCTAGTCAGTTTTACTTGCTATTGAGGATAACATAGATTAAGTAACTATTTGTTAATGGTGGTGGGAAGTCCTTGACAGAAAGTACAGGACCTTATAGGAATCCATAACTGTGGACCAGGTATTAGGAGGAATTCATGTCTGGGAAGGCTTACGTTGACAACTGATGGATGGGAAGGAATTAGCCTCAGGAGGGAGGAAAGTTCCAAGCAGATGGACCAGCACACTGTCTGAAGACTTTTAGGAGGAAGATAACTTTGTAGGTTAAGATAAATTAAAAGAAGGTAGATAGAGAAAGTGGTATTAATAAGAGGTAGGAGGTAAGTGAGGCATAATGGCAGAATGTGGTGAGATAATAAAGACTTATATGGACAAATGTGGAAAGAAGCAAAAAGGAGGCCACGTAATTTGATTTCCATGTTGCAAAGAAGACTGGATAGTAGTTAATTTAAATTTAATTTGTCAATTTGACTAGACTATGGAGTGTCCAGACATTTGGTCAAATATTCTGGCTGTGTCTGTGAGGATGTTTCTGATTGAGATCAACTTATGGACGTGTAGACTCAGTAAAGCACATTGTCTTTAATGCAGGTATACTTCACCTGGATGGCAAGCTGAGTAAGAAGGAATTTTGCATGGCTGACTACTTAGGACATCAATTTTCTGCTGCTATACTGGGACTTTTGTCCTCTGATCTCCTGAGACCACAGACACAGACTGAAACCACACCCCCCATTGTCCTAGGTGTCTCACAGACAGCAGATCATGGGACTTTTCAGCTTGATTTCTTTGATGGGAGTCAATTTCTCATAGAATTCCTCTATATTTCCCAATGTTTCTGTTTTTCTGACTGATAGTTAAACTCTCTACAGAGTGAAGAATGCAAAAAATCCATGAAGAAGACTGAAAAGGAACTAGTTGAGTCTGTCACTATTACAGGTGGGGAAAGATGGGGATTTGGATTTGATGACAGAATGAATCAAAAGTTTTTCCAGTGTTTTGGATTTTGTCACTGGTAGGTAGTTAAGGGTCAGCCACTGGAGAAAAGAGTACAAAGCTATAAAATTAAGAGTTCAGTTTTAGATACGTTGAAGTTTTTTAGATGTTAAGTGGAAATATAAACATGAAGGGCTAGAGGAGGACATAAAGTGGTAACATTTGATCGTGGTTAGTGGTGAGTGAATGGTATTGTGTATATAGAAACCTCAAAAGAAAAATCTCTGAAAATATCACACTCTGTGGAGTTGCAGCTGTCTATTTTCGGCTGGTGAGAGTAAGGAAAGTGCACTCTGGGAACGAGTTGTGTGGCTATTTCACGGTGTAGATTGCATTCTGCCAGCATGAAGATTTCCCTTGAAATCAGTTCTCATTCTACAGCACAAAGAGGGCAACATCCCGACCAGAGTTCCAAAGGGCTCAGCCTCTGTTTGTGGCCCTTTGACATAGCTCTTTTTTGAGTTTTGTAGTCTTTGGCCCAGGAAACAGGACAAACAGAAAACTGGTCCTGTCTTCTATGTTTATGAAGCACCGAGGAGATGTTTCTCTATCAAATCGTCATTTGCTGCTACAGTTCTGTGCTCCTTTGCACACTCTCATTCTCTGCTCAAAACTTTAAATGCTATCACAAGGCCTGTTTTTAAAACTCTGAGAATAATTTATTTGCTGTTGGCATTATCAGTTTGTTCTCTCTGTCTCAGGCTCATTTTTTGTTGAAATTGTTTCTGTTGAAACAGTGATCACTTATCCAGATTTCTCGTTTTCATTTCCTTCATCATAAGCATCTACATTAATCACTTCCAAGCCTAGACAAGCTTTTAGATCATATTTTGCTCCGATCCTCAGAGAATGGAGACAATGGCTTTTGTTACTTTGGGGAGTGACCTTCAGAACATCATAAAAATCGAGGAATGTATATGATAGCTGAAATGGAAGGGAGTTAGCTCCGGACTTTCCTAAGAAATAACAGATTCCTACCAACACCTAGGATTACTCCCTATTTTTTCTCCTCATACTTAACATAATCAGAGAAAGTTATTGAAAGGGGAAGAATTGAGAACAAGCTGTAAAGTTGGTATAGTTTTTTGGGGTGCCAGGGATTGAACTCAGGGGCACTCAACCACCGAGCCACATCCCCAGCCCTATTTTGTATTTTATTTAGAGTCAGGGTCTCACCGAGTTGCTTAGTGCATTGCTTTTGCTGAGGCTGGCTTTGAACTTGCAATCCTCCTGCCTCAGCCTCCTGAGCTGCTGGAATTACAGGTGTGTGCCACCATGCTCAGCTAAGTTGGTGCAGTTTTGATCAATCAAAGTAGCTGAACCTAAGGAGTTCTCAGATTAACTGGGAAATGTCACTGTCACAATTACAGGGGATCTTTGAATCTTAGGTCATACCTCACACAAATTAAATCAGAATTCCCGGGCATCTATATATTTTAAAAATTTCTCTCTAGAGAGAAGGTATAGACAACCACAGACATATACTAGCTCAGCAGACCTGTGTGTATTGCAGATCATGGGACTTTAATAATATGAATCCCTACCATTCCACTGATGCAAACAGCATATTCTGGTATCACTTCTGGGGAACAAGCAACCCTTGTTGCAAGCATAGTAGCCGAGTTAACATGCAGGATGAGTTCTGAAAAATGTGTTGGTAAGCAGTTTTGTAGTTGTGCGAACCTCATATTCTAATACAAATCTAGATGGTCTAGGCTATCCACTCAGCACAGTCCCTTATTAAAGTAAACATGAGACTCATGAGGACAAAGCCTAACATGGCATACCATTTTATAGTAAACATTTTCTCCATAAGTAGGAAATAATAAAAGTACTGCATAGTAAAATGCATAAACCAATAAGTCATTTACCCAATATTATGTACTGTACACCATTATGTACACATTTATAGGGCTGCAGCCAGGCCTGTGGACATTACTACCACCACAGACACTTGTGTGATGCATTGACCTAGGGAGGCTTCAACATCACTAGGCAATACGGACTTTTGAGCTTCATTACAGTAACCTCACAGGCCCACTGTTGTATATGTGATGCATGTCGGTACCAGATAAAATGACTTGCAGTGCCTCTTCTGTGGGCCCACTGGCTTTCTGTGTTGCCAATCTAATGAGATTGTGTATATAAAACTTTAGCAACTCAGTGGGATCTTTTATTCAAAGGGCATGTATTTTATTTATAGCAACTTTTAAATATTTCTCGATTTCTTCATGGATTTGAAGGGACTCACTAGCTCTTATTGAATCTTTAGGAGCTTGAAGTTTACTTGCCATTTCAAGAAAAGTGCTTAAAAAAAATTCCCGTATTTTATTTGTACTGTTTGACTAAACACTGAAGAGAACTAGCAGCTGTTTTGAGGAAACTGATTTTTATCAACATAATGGGCTCAAGAAATGCCAAGTGAGATTTTGAGATGAAGATAATCTTAAGAGCAGGACATTGGCTACCATCATGTTAAAGGTCTGTGGTCCAACTGTATTTCAGTTTGAAAATTAACAATGTTCCCCATGTTATTTTCTTGTATCCCTTGTCTCTCACCCTGTATTTTTGAGTAAGCCTCTCAGTCTTATCTGAAGGAACTTGGAAGCCTAGGGGTTTCACTTAAAAGTCTGCTGTCAAATTCCAGCAACAGCTTTGGAACAATTGTAGCATTGATGTAGCAGATTCTATAACGTATGCTGTGCACATTAAGCATTTTTCCTGTATAGTATTGTTTGGGTTCACTACCAGTCCCATTTGGTAAGAGGAACAACTGGAATCTAAAGAGTTAAATGTTTAACACTGTGGCCAAAAAGCACAGGCCCAGAGAGCTGTAGATCAACTCAGTTCTCCCAACTCCTAGCCACTGTATTCTACAATATTGTTTCTATTTAATAAAAAGTAACTTTACATTTTGGGTAGAAAACTCTTCCTGTAATCTACCATGTCACCATCGATAGATAAACCCAATTTTTAAAACATGAGCATCTGGATAGTCCTAAAGTTTTCCCTTTCCAGCCTGCACAGGGTCTTCAACAGATCCTACAGCAAGCAGGCTCGTATACAGTATTCTGTTCTTATGTAGTATTTCTGATCATCCTGCCTTGCAGCAGAGAGTTGACTTACCCTCTGTTCTTGATTTGTCTACTTCAAGTGTCACTGAAATGTCACCTCTCAGAGGCTCTCCCTGACTACCCTTCAAACACTGACATTTCTTCATGCCCCTGGGCATAGTTTGTAACTATGTGTTTGTTCACTTGTTTTCTTTCTCTCATCCTGTGGAATAAAGCCTATAAGGTGGTGATTCTGCTAGATTCACGCCCAGTATAAAGGATGTGCCTAGTATTCAATGAATATTCACTGAGATGAGTTGCTGTCCCCCGGAGAGCCCATCATCTAGCATTGAATATGATGCTTTTATGTTCCAAACAAGGTCCAGGACCAAAAACATCACTTTCCTTCCTCTTACCATCTTTGTACGATTTGCAACAATTTGTGATTTCTTAATTTTGATCATGTTCGAGTCATACTAGCATTGTCTCATACTGAACTTGGACCAAAAGCAAAAGCTGCAGCTACCCATATTTTGCCAGGCTATCTTTTAGGTTTTCTGGGAGCACAATAGTTTCTCCCCTTTTAAATGCCTTAGACTCTTTATTCTCCCTTCAGCGGGAATATAAGACACTGGTTTAGATACAGAACTTCAGATGCAGGATGAGCCCAAGCACCTCTATCTGCTAGATGTTTCATCTTGGAGAAGTTGTCCATCTTCCTGAGGCTGAGCCGTTTTGTGTGCTTATGAGGGGATGACAGTCTCTCCCCTGTGGACTGTTAGGAAGTAGAGTGTGGAGATGCAGGCAAAGCCTTCCTCAGATAGATGGTTCACAGGTGGGGTGATCAGTGACAGGCGTCATTATCGAATTCATTGAGATACAAACTCAGCCATCCCTCTTCTTCTCCTTCGGAACCTGGTAAGCATTGATAATTTCTTGTATTTCTTCTAATCTCCTCTCTGGCTTTAACTCTGTGTGAGCCACAAGGAGCACCCTGTTGTAGATCCTGGCAGCGTGACAGACTTAGCAAAGAGCTTGAGTGCAGAGAACAATCTTGACCTAAAATAGTCAAAGGCAAGTGGCTAAAGAAGTCCATTTTTCTTTCATGCTTTGTTTCTAGCTATTAAAAAGATTTTACAAAAACTTCGAGGACTTTGAGGTGGTAAAATATCAATAGATTCTCTGTGGAATTGGTCAATGACCTTTTCAGAGCTCAAAACTGATCACAAATACTAAACTGTAGTGGTTTAATATGACCTTCTGAATTGTGATAAGAAACTGAGATTTTGTAGCAAATCGTGTTTCTCAAAAGTGGAGGTTGCCAAGGTGACCGCGTATAAAACCACAGACATGATAAGTGCAGTTTCCAGAGAAACTCTGTAGTCCTCCCAGTACCTTGCCATCCCCAAACCATTACATTCTCCGTACTTATTCTAATGTGGGACAGAAACCAAATAATTGATTTGAATATCACAGCAATGATGTACACTTCCGCATTCATGCTGTTCTTCAGAGTGCTACTTTTCCAGTTTTCCCAGTAAGACCTGACTCCATGGGTCACATAGAGCTAGGCTACTGATGAGTGCAATTCGAAATCAAAATAAGAAGTTCAGAGATGCTATTTGGAATTCTTACTGAAATGAAATCTCTAGCTCTGATCAGAATTCTCAGTCCATTGACCCTGTGGTATAGGGTGTCAGAGCAGAAGAAACACTGAACAAGGAGTTTGGAGTGGAATCTTATCACCAGGTGTGCCATGTGGCCCTCGAGACCCACTTTTCTCCATCCAGTGGGAGTTGTAGTAGCATTTGAAAGGGTGAAAGCCTTAAAACAAAACCAGCATTTATCATCAGTATACAGGTTTTGGAAGATTAATAAATAAGTGTACTGCCTATCATGCTTATAGTGTAAGGAAAAACTCTCGCATTGAGTCAAGTGATCATAACGAGCTCTGTTCATCCTCCATGCTAACACTCAATAGACATCCTCATCACCCACTTAGATGTTGTACAGGAGTCTCGGCCTACAGGGACCAAAACAGGTGAGCTTCTCAGTCCTGAGAAGGCTAAAAATGCAAATATCGCATACGCAAAAAATTACACTTCTAGCTTAATTTTGTAAAAGGTGTTTAAATAATTTCCAGCTTACAATTATTCTGGACAAAAGTCATTATACTGCCATTAATATTATCCTCCTCATTTTAGACACAGTGAAAGTGAAGCTTGGAGATGTGATGTGTCAGATTACATGGTGAGTAGCCAGCAGGAAATTGGAGGTCCCCACCACAGCTCTTTCTAAAGTACATATAGTTTTACATGCTGCCCTAAATCTGCCTTGGATTTACTGATAATGAGCTATAGACTAAGGTTTAAGGGTTTTGGGGACAAAGTAAATTATTTTTTTATTCTTTTTGGGTATGTATGACAGTAGAATGCATTTTGACATGTTGTACATGATGAGTTATACTGGTCATGTGTTCATACAAGAACATAGGGAAGTTCTGATTCATTCTACTCTCTTCCCTATTCCCATCCCCCTTCGTCTAATCCAAAGTACTTCTATTCTTCCCTCCCACCCTTACTGTGGGTTAGCAACTGCATATCGAGGAGAACATTTAGCCTTTGGTTTTTGGGGGATTGGCTTATTTCATTTAGCATGATAATCTCCAGTTCCATTCAATTCCAAGAAAATGCCATAATTTTATTCTTCTTTATTCATTATTCTAATGTGGGACAGAAACCAAGTAATTGATTTGAATATCACAGCAATGATGTACACTTCCGCATTCATGGTGTTCTTCAGAGTGATATCACATTATGTATATGTACCACATTTTCTTTATCCATTCATCTGTTGTAGGGAATCTAGGTTGGTTCCATAGCTTAGCTATTGTGGATTGAGCTGCTATGAATGTTGATGTGGCTGCATCACTGTAGTATACCAATTTTAAGTCCTTTGGGTATATGCTGAGGGGTGGGATAACTGGATCAAATGGTGGTTCCATTCCTAGTTTTCTGAGGAATCTCCATACTGCTTTCCAGAGTGGTTACAATTTTCAGTTCCACCAGCAAAGAATGAGTGTATCTTTTCCTTTACATCCTCTCCAACACTTATTGTTGCTTGTATGGCTAATAACTGCCCTTCTGACTGGAGTGAGATGAAATCTCAGTATAGTTTTAATTTGCATTTCTCTAATTGCTAGAGACGCTGAACATTTTTTTTCATATATTTTTGACCAAATTTCATATATTTTCTTCTTCTCTGAAGTGTCTGTTCAATTCAGGCAAAGCAAATTATAATTGAATAAAATTTAGGGAGTACTTATTTGTGTTCTAAGATATTTTGGTTAATGCGAATGTATCCATTTAAAATGAAAGTTCTATTAGATATTAATTGCAAAACCTCTATTTTTTGGGCCAGCCATGGGGAAAAAAAAAAGGTAGTACTCAGCCTTCATACTTTGCACTCTGTGTGATTCATTTCCAGGGCTTCATTAACGAAGGGAATGGGAAGCCTAATATGGGATTGAAAGTGATATGGACTGATGGTTCTGGCCTTGGGCTTAGTATGGTTAGCTGTAGGATGATACGAAAACTGGTGGCTGAAGGAATCAGAGAGCACGTTTGGAAAGTAGCCACTGGGTACTAAGCATGGACTATGCTCAGACTTTTACAGGGTTCAGAGAGTCCTCAGGGTGTCCTATACACAGTGTGATGAATCCTTAATGGATGGATAGGGCTCGATGACTCAGAGATGGGACTCAAGTAAATAGTCTTCCCAAACACCATATGGAATTACCAACTACCATAGAGGATGAGTATGTTCCTGTGAGGGTCTGGGGCAAAGACTCTCTAAAAGACCAGCATTTCCTTAAAGTCTCCTGGGTTCAACCTAAAAAAGCCAAATAAGTTTGGTGTTCTTCCACATAAAATATCTGTATTTAATTGAAAAAATAGTGACTTAATTTATCATTCAGATTATTTGATTTCCATTCTTGGGGCAAAATATCCTCCAGGGAGGTATGTGAAGTTGATCCTTTGGCTTACTATAACCTAATTCAAGAAGAACAAAACTGCAATAAGGCAGAGTAAGAAACACAGAATGTGAGGTTTAAGACTCAGCTCAGTAGAATGATTTTAATCATTTACTTAGTAAATGATTTTGGTAAAGTGCTCACCATCTCTGAACCTCAACTTTATTCGCCTATGAAGTAAAGGTAATGAGGACTCTAATAGTCTTTTAAAATCTATGTATATGCCATGCTTAGCACAAGTCCGTATGATTATCGAGAAAGCAGGTTGAATCAAAGCTTTCCAACATGGCATGACTATTGGGGGTAGACAATGAGAATTATTTAACTCACTTTTTCTCCAGCCATTGTTCTGAAGTTGTAGTTGCTTCCCTGCCAGAGTGTAATTTCATTTCAATCTGTGGATGGCCTTTCCAGATTTCTATTCTTAGTTCAAGTTTGTTGAAGAACTAGGGGAAATGGCTTTAATCTACATAGTAGCTCAACAGGGTTGCAAAACTCTGGAAAGAATTATCAATTTAACATTAGGGCCTTCTGAGGGGTCAGGGAAGGTTGGGTCCTGCCTGTGGCTGGAACTAGAATATTGCACACTTCACTGTTTTCATGTACTTGTTAAATTTATTACATTTACAAATGGAAATGGGCAGAGAGATGCTTGCACACATCACTCTTGTTTTTATAATGAGATTTGAGTGAAAGCTGACTCTAGAATACAGGATGTCTCCCCCAAATCAGGGTAGCTGCACTGAGAGATGATGACAGTATTTATTAATATTCATTGCGCACTTTATTCCAGGAATTATTGAAATGCTCTATGTTTACCACCCCACTTCATGCTTGTCAAAGCACTAAGAGATATGTCCCATAATATTTCCTTTAGTCTGACTGCGTCACCTCAAAGTGTGGTCTCACCAACTCTCAAGTCTTTGCTCTAACCAACTCTTAGATACAGGCTACTGGTGAGGGATCCGATCAGGCCAGGGTCTTATTGTCAATATGAGTCATGAGAATAACAAAGAAATGTGGCCATGAGGAGGAGGTCTTGTCCTCAAAGGAAACCTTATAGTGTAAGATCATGATCGTCTTTACTCTGAGTCACAAGGTAAGTAAAATCTTTCAGAGAAATGTGAGAATGATATATAGTATGCACTATATTTTTATGTAGAGCAAATTCTTTACACAGTGAAGATATCTCTGCTAACAATGTTTATCAAGATTATTTATTATGGGGCATTAAAATAAATCTTTTTTTTCAATTACTTTCTAATGAAATGTACCAATTACCTTCTGAATGGTGACATATGGCTGTAATCTATTCCAGTGGGAATAAATCTTGCTTATACAAGGTTTTGCAGACGCACTCCTGAACTGCATTAATTACTGATATAAACAAAGATAGAGGATTATGATCACATTTATCGATAAATCCTCAACCTCTCTGCAATAGAGTTCTCTGGGTTAGACAACATTAATCATCAGGTAATTTCCAACAGTTATGGTGCAAATCTGTTATAATGCGGACATTTTTGCAACCCAGCTGATTTTGGAGTGTGTTTATTAATGTGGATAAATCCTGGGGGAAGAAGTCACATGGGTTTTTGTGCACAGTGAAGTGGAAAACTAATGCTTGTAAACAACTGTTTACTACCTATGGGGCAAGAGGTGAGTAGCTATCATAGGAAAATGTCAATCACTGTTTCAAAAAGCCTAATTGGGGGGCTGTTGTCGAAGAACCAAGCTTCCACCAGGGCCAGCTGTGTAGAGGGCTCCACCTTTGACAGCAACTTTTCCCTGAACAGAGCTATTTTATTGCCAAGGAACTAGGAGGGGAGGCAAAAGGAAGGTACCATTTCTATGAAGATGCCAGTTTCTGAGCCAAGGAGAAGCTGTTGAGCATAGTATTGAGGCCACTTTCTTTCCTTCTGTGTTACCCTGGGTTTCAAAAAGACTCATTGTCACGAAGTCATTCTTCCCTGTGTCTGAGGTACTGAATGTAAGATATAGTTGTCCCATCTTTTCTCCAGGGGATGTGTTCCAAGACCCAAAGGAGATGCCTATCACCACAGACAGTGCAAAACCCTATGTACATAGATATTATGTTTCGTCCAATACATACATGTGACTAGCAAGATATAATTAACAATAATAATAGAATAATTATAATCATATACTATAATAAAGGTAAGTGAATGTGGTCTTTCTCAAAATACCTGAATTCCTCATTGTAATATATTTGGACCATGAAAACCTGAATCTGTAGCTAAGGAGAGCCACTCTATTTAGAATTGTGCCTGGCACGCTTTGATATTTCAAAGATATCGGTTATTTTATTGTTTGCGGAGCTTAACAATTTAGCATTCATAGGATAAAGAGGGAATTTTTACCTGTTCTTATCTCCTCACACTCCCTTCTCTAATTTAACCGAAAGTTAGCTTCTATAAAGAGTGGAAGGTGATTTATCAAGGGAAATACCATTCACTGTGATAGGAAACCTGTGCAGATCATCTTATTTAGTTCATGACTTAAGATATTATTCCCACTTTATATGTGGAGAAAACAGACACAAAAAGGATTTACTTTAGGGAACACAGGTAAAATAGTAGAGAGAACACTATTCTGGTGTTCTTTTACCAATCTCCACTGAATTCTTGTCAACAATTTGAGTCATTTTAAGAACGTAAGTGTTATTGAGTCCTATGTATCTTAAAGAATGAACCAAAAGACAGGATCTACTTATCTACATTGTAACATGGTTGTTTTTAGACTGTATTAATCAAATATTGAACATTGACTGACCCTTGACAAAGATTCTATGCTTGGCCAAACTTCAGCCTGTTTTAGAAAGAAGTCCTCATCTTCCTTATCAAGTCAGGTCTACCATCCCCCAGATGGTGTGTGTCTTCAGAAGGGATCCTGTTGGCTGGATTTAGTTAGGCTCTCCCTCGGTCCAATTTCCTCCTCCTAATTTTCCATTCACGGTCACCCACCCTGCTCCTTGACTATCAGCTCCTAATGCCCCATGTTTTATTTGGGATTGAGCTCCATCTCTCCCCCTACCTCAAAATCCTATCTTGATGATCCCAATAAAGTCTGAACTTAACCTTTGACACTGTCCTTTCAATATTTCTTGAGGTTTATCTATGTATTTGCATCATTCTTGTGTGTGCAGAATATATGGTTTAATAGTTTATTACTATCCCGATTTTTGTAGGTGAGGAAAAAGAGATTCAGAGAAGTTAAATAATTAGCCCACATTCACACAGCTAGGAAGAGGCAAAATTGAGATTTGAAATCAAGCACTATATAATCAGTGTTTATCATACTGCCTCTCCTGGGAAAGAGAAACCTGTAAAATGACAACTAAAACATAGCAGAAAACAATTATTGATAATTAGAATGGGGTGAAGATCTGACCCGAGGAGTTTAGCAAAATTTCCCAAGGAGAACATTAATAGATCTGATGAGAGGTTGGCTTTGGGCAGAGTGAGGTTAAAGAATTCATTTTTCAAGGAGGGTAGGGTGGAGGTGAGAATAGGCCATCAGGAGTTTATAAGCCAGGAGTGGGGTTGGGGGTCCTTCCTCTGAAGGGCATTGAACAGGGCGTGACTGGGTAGGACTGGGCTTAGATCACCTGGCCTCAGGGCACAGAAAATATTAAAGGAGCTGACAAGTAAGATAAAAGGCAGTAATATTTTAATGCTAAAGTAGAGAGAGATGGCATCCAGATATATGTCTCTATGTTGCTAATTTTTAAGATTGACCTCACAGAACATGGAGCAAGAGTAGGGTGTAGCTCGAGTGCTTGGTGTCAGACATGTGAAGTAATAGGACCTGTAATACTTCCAGGAGAGATGGACACACTAATGAAGTACGGTTAGGGTCTGAAGCTCATTACCCTTGAAACTATTGCCATAGGCAAGGTCTCTGAGGAAAAAAAAAGCATGCCAATATATCTAAAATCCTTCATGGATTTGCAGAATTTTAAAATGTTAGCCACCTTCAAGATGGGTTACATGATGATAAGTACTTGGGCACAAAACAAGATCAAACAGTGACATAAATACCATTGAGAAGTGTAAAATTCTTGGGAGATGACTGGAATTTGAAAAAGCAAATCTTAATATCCAGTACTGGAAAGTGACAGAAAATAGAGTTGACAGAGAACATAGGATTAATAATTAACCAAGGAGAAATATGGACATACAAATTAATAACCATCAAGATAATTAAGAGTTGTTGATTATAAAGCAAAAAGCTCTCTTTTCTTTTTCTTCCAAGATTGGAAGACCATTAATTATACTGTAAAGCAGACATAGGAGCCAATTTGTCACTCCTGTCTGTGCCTTTGCCTAGAAATTTTGTTCTGCTGAATAGGCAGAGGGTGTGGGAATACTCCTTAGACTAAGATGCTTAGACATCAACCAATAGGATTCTTTCTTCAGGGAAAAATGCAAGCCTAGCCAATGTCTGTTGACCATTCTGGACAGGAGGGGGTGGCCATTCTGTTTCTCCTATAACAGAAGCAGGAAACACCACCTACAGGTGATAGCCAGTTCTCCTTTAGAGGCCCAGCCACCTTACCTTTGGGCTCTATCTCATACTCCTTTTTCTTTATAACCAATTTTTCCAGGAGTAAGAGGGCTTTAATCAGACACCCGAGTGGCTTGAAAACCATGAGTTAATGAATTGCGAAACCTCAGAGTAGGGAGGCTTTGACCCAGCCTTCCTTTCATAAATAGTACCTTGTGACAACACTTCCAATGCACAGTATTCCTTGATCAAGATCAACCCTCCCCTGAGATGCTCTTGAGTCACCATTCTAGGCATCTCCTTAGAACTACAAGTTCATATTGTCTACTGTCACCTCATGGCTGTGTTTCATTTTAGATTTCCAGACTCAACAGGTCTCTTAGAGCACTTCCTATCCCAGAGTGTGGCTTTGCCACTCTCGGTCGCCACCTGGGATTCATTCCCCATACTGCACAAGTCCTACAGGGCACTAGGTAAAGGGCTTAGTAAAAATGAACACTGGCTATCAGTCTTGGAGAAGGACACATTCTCAGCAAAGCACCAGCAGATTTCAAGCTGGGGTATGTTTCAGGGGACAGATTGCTCTAGTCTCTCCAGAACATTCCAGAAGATGTGATTAATTGATGGCTATGAGATTCTGTTTAGGGTGAGGCCTGTCAGAAAGACCTAAATGAGGACTTAACAAATATTTATCATCCCTAAATGTATCATTCTGCAACTCCAACTAACAGATCTACAGACAACAATATGACCTGAGAAAACCACATCACCAGAAATAACATCCAATTATGATACATTCCTATGCCACAGTTTCCCACTTTCCAGAAGTTTATAATAGTGAGTAGGCATCCTTCGTGAACGTCATGTTTGGCTCTGGAACGAGTCATGGGTAAGTAGGCTATCTTCCCTGTTAGATAACTGACAGGTGAATGTGGCAGGCCTGGCCAGGAATTCCAAAAGTCATCATGCTTTCCCTTGCTTCCCATATCCAAATCGCCATGACACCCATTATTTCCTCTCCTAAAACTCTTGCAAATCAGTATCCCCTTGTTTCCACATTCACTGCTATTACCCTGGTCTTAGTCACCAGATCTCACCTCTGTACCATTGCCATAGTAACTCTGTCTTCACCATGATCCTTTCCAAACCATTCTCTTCATTGCATCAGGAATGATCGAAATATAAATTTGACCATATTATATGAGTGCTCACACACTGCTTGGAACATTTCAGTGGATTCTGACCGTTCACAGTTAAATGTGGAAAATCTTAAGCTGGCCCGCAAAGCCAACCATGACCTGCATTCCCTGTACCTCTCAAACTTCATCTCGGACCTTGCTCTTCCACACTGCCTGCCTGCCCACCTTCACACATGCTGAGCGCCTCCACCATCCACTATGCTGCCATCGGCCAGAGACCTTCTCCTATACTTCCTCTACAGGCCAATTCCAACATGACTTCATCAGCAGAGGCTTTCTCCTCCTCATTTGAACTAGCTTAGTTCCTCCTATTCCGTGCTCTCATAACATTACAAAGCTTCCCTTCATAGCCTTAGTATCTTGCAGTTTCACATATGTTTATGGGATTGTCTAACTCATTTTTCCTCCTCACCAAAATATTAGCTGCTCAAAGAAAGAGTTTTTTTTTTTTTCCTGATCATTATATTCCCTGTTCTATCCCATTGTCGAGATAGTGCTGGAAGCTTTGCAGTCTGCACTATGCTTTGATGCTCATTGTTGAGACCCTAGCACCTAGCTCAAGGATTAAGACCTGCAAGGAAGTCACAGAGGAGCCCAACTGAGACTACAGTTGGTAGAAGCAAGAAATGTGTAGGACCCACCCCATCTGACCTCAGTCTTAGGTAACCACGGTGCTCCCACCCTTTCAGTCCTTGGAGCAGTCCTAGAAGGTTTATCATTTAAACATAAAATTTCACCCAGCTCTAGCCTTGCCATCAGATTTGATAGTGCTGACTACAAAGGAACTCCTTTTTTTTTTTTTTGTATTGGGGATTAACCACTGAGCCCCATCCCCAGCCCTTTTCAATATTTTATTTAGAGACAGGGTCTCGCTGAGTTGCTCAGGGCTTTGCTAAAAGCAGTTCTTAATCCTCTTTAGGCAAAGGACTATTTGGAACCTGACTTCAAGTAGGTATTATTTTTTTCTCCAATGTTTAATTTACTAGCTGGCAAAGACTACGCCAAATATAGGCATGTTTTTGATTCAGAGGGTGACTAGACATTTAGCAAGACAGGAAAAGGGTGGTTCCCCACAAAAAGAGGACAGAATGTGTTTGTTCTCTGGGGTTCCAGAGGGGAGCTGGAGATGGAAAGTTTGGAAGCAGAGGGACAGATTGCAGTGGGTAATAATACAGCCCATTCCACAGTGGAGTAGTCCCCCGGTCCTTTATATAGTCTGAATGGCTGCTTGTCAGGGAAGTTATAGGAAATTCTGGCGGGTGGATAAGATGCCCTCCAAGTTTCCTTCTCTGAGATTCTTTATTCGGTATAAAGTACATGTTGCATTTTAAGGTCCAGAATCGGTAGTAAAACACGGTATGACAAGGGGAGCCTGAACAGCCGTGGGAGAATTTATTGTGAATGCCCAGGATACAGACTAAACCTGAGCCCAGAGTAGTGGTTGAATAGATTTTATGACAACAGTGTCATCAGGACTTTGATTATAGTTGTGACAAGACAAAAATTACGAATGCGGGAGTGTTCACAGCTTCCCCTCCCTGCCATGTCTGCCCAAAATAAACCTGGGCCTGGATGCTCAAGTCCTCTTCCCCAACCTCTTCCTTCCTTCATAGAATTCGTCCTTGCCACTGCTTTTTTCTTCTGGAATGTTCAGTACTGGGAGAGAGACTTGAGAGGTTGAGTTTTTCTAATTAAAAAAATAATAATAATGAATAGGAGAACTGAACACCCAGGGGGCTTTAATATTAGTGGAATGGGACTAGGAGGTACAGATTCACAGCCCCAAGGGGTAAACTGGTGGGAGAAGATGAGGATGCTAACATAGGACGCTGGTGACCCGGAGACTTGTTCCCCATTTCCTTCTCTGACAGATATGAACGAAGAATGAAATTCCTCCCTAACAACCCTTACCTGTCCAATAATATTCCACTCTAGGAATAATACACTATAGACACTCTAGGTGTCTAAGGTTCACTTGGCCATTTAAGAAATATGAGTATTTCTGAGATGGATCATTCCTGTTTTTTAGGAATCCAGTATGGCAGAAACTAGAATCAAGAAGAAAGGGATCGTTTTTTGACTCTTTTTCCCTACGTGAATGGTCTTGCTTCCTATTTCACTGGAAAAAGACAACAATTCATGTCTTCCCACCACCCAATGCACCCACATCTGCATTTACTTTGTCTTACCTCCTTTCACCACACACAGACCTCCATGCCCCCCCCCCCCCCNAACAACACTCCTCTGTCTTTCTTCCTATTCTCCAACCTTCCAATGGTTTCCCAAACTGGTAGAACATAACAAGAACTTATGTGGCAGGGAGTGTCCGGGAAATGTAGTTTGCAGGCTTCAAACCCCAGCACTACAGAGTCAGGTTGTGAGAAATAAGAGATAAGTAGCCAGAACAGGCAAAACATTATATGAACCAGAACTTTCAGGAGGAAGAAATGGTTTTAGAAAAAAATAGTTGTTTTAATAATGAATAACATATCACAGAGAAGGGTAAATGCTTCTGTTCTCAGAAATGCATTAAAATAGGACACATTATTTGTTGAAATAGACCTATAAAAGTTAATTACATTTCATTACCTATGATCATGTTTTAACATAAAGGAAAAGCTAATTGAAGTAAAATATAAATAAATACAACAACTGAGTAATATGTACATATCAACTGTTACATACTTCTTCTGTTATCAGGTGCTACTTAATAGAATTACATTTTCATTCATCTACAGAACGTCTGATAATTAAGAAGGAGTCACTTGAATGATGAAGATACGTAGTTGCATGAACTCTAATTCTGTTCAATTTTCTTTTTACAAATACATATAGTCTACTTAGGAAATGGAATACTGATACTTTGACATGAAAAGTTCTCAAGTTACCATGTTCAAACACAGTATGAGCCCTTGACATTTTTTTCTGTTTCATATCCTAAAGAAAATGTGGAAAAACTCTTGATTTGTGTATTTCTCTTCCTTTATGTCTAATTCTTCTCACACTGCTTGCTCTTCCTAACTTTCATTTATTCAGTTGAAATTGAAAGCACCTGTAGCGTGAGATTCTTAGTTTTGTAAGCAGACCAGGGGTCCTCTTTAGCAATTTTCCATTTCTCAGTTACCTGAAAACATAATAAAGTTCAGAACCTATGAAAGGACTCAATTTTATTTTATTTTTATTTATTTGTTTTCTATTTTTACTAGAATTTATTTTTAATTAGTGTTTTAAAAAATTTTATTGGTACATTATAATTATATATGACAGTGAGATTCATTATATCTTATTTGTACATAGATATAATTTGATCAATCTCATTTCCAGATTCTTCCGATCTCCTTCCTTCCTTCCTTCCTCTTGCACCTACACTCCAATGCGTCAGAAAATCCTCCTGTCCGCTTTCCATATAGATTCAGAATCCAAGTACATCTTGAAATATCTTCTACTACCCCCACCATATCTTCCTGAGATTTTTCAAGATCCTTTTAAATGGCTGCCCTGGCTTTCCTCCCTGGCTCTTGCTGTTTTTCCCCTCTCACAGAAGCCAAAATTATATAAGGTGACAGGCAGGACTAGACCAGTGTGATCCTGGGAATGCACACCTGATGAGCAAAAGGTACCTTGGAGTGAATGAGATGATAAGCTTTTCTTTGGAAGAATACAGCCCTCTGCTGGACATCCTTTGATTCTTGGCAGCTTTGATATCACTGTGCTGCTCAAAACCCACCAGTGGTCCGCATCTCAGGCAGAGTAAAAGCTCCATTCTTCACGTTGTCCAGAATGTTCTATGGCCTCTGGCTACCTCTCCATGTTCCTCTTGCTCACTGTTCCAGATACATAAGTTACCTTGCTTTCCCTCAACAAAGCCTACTCCCACTCCGGGGCCTCTGTACTCAGTTACTGCTGTTTGGAACATGCCTTACCAAATGCACACTTGGCTCACTCCTGCTTCCATTGGCCTCTTCACATTAGAAAGGTCTTCCTTGGCCACCCACTTTTAATAGCACCCTCCACTCTGTGCTCACTATTCCACTATCTGACATACGTTTATTAGTTATATCGTCTGTCATATCGATTTGCCACATAACTGATGCTCAATATTTGGTGAATTAATACTCAGTTAATATTCATGGAAGGGTTCAGAACAAAAATGTCAAGGATACAGATGAGGATTGGAGGGTGTGGCTTCCGGAACTACCAGAATAGGAGCCCACCCTTCAACTTAGGATGTCCCAATGCTTTAGCCCCCCACTAAGTGAGCCTCTCTGTTGGGAAGTGTTTCTCTCTGGCCAGAAGCCTGGTTCTATAAGATAAAAATGAAGCTGAAAAATACCTAGTGACGTGAAAGTCGTCTTGGCACATGGCAATGCTCATGTATGCATATTAATGTTTGAGACTGGTTAATTTGGATCACTTCAATGGGCTGGGGTGCAGGGGCTGTCCCTCTTGTTCAGCGATTAGAGCAGGGAGACAGGAGTCGTGACTGTAAAAGCCTGGTAACAGAGGTATTTGGGATTTGGGCCCTGGATTGGATATGGAAGGTGAACTTGCAGGCCTGGCGATGTTTGTGCTCTCTAGGAACTCACTAGCACTGCAAAGGCAAGCTCCTCCAGGTCAGCCACACCCATGACATCAAAGCATTGAATATAGAAAATAAAGACAATATTCATGCAAATGTGAAAGAATTTATCCGGAAGAGAGGAACCAAGGCACTACAAGAAAGACCATACCAAATGGAGCCACCTATGCATGAAGGAGCCTGGCAGTTTGGGAAATTGGCGGAGCATGATACAGCTGGACAGTAGTATGCATAAGGTTGTGTGCAAGTTAAGCACCTTGATGAGGAGACTAGATTTCATCTCCAAGCAACAAGGTGACATCAAAGGCTGCACAATGAGACACACTGATTAAAAGACTGCCTTTCTCTTTGAGGCACGTTAAGTGACCCATTTCAAACCAGCCCAGCTTTTCTTAGCATGACTTTAAACGAATGTCCTTTCAACTATTTATTTGCTCCCCACCTGCTGCCCAGGTAAATGCCTTAGATGTTTTCCTTTGTAAAATATTCCATGTATTAATTTCACACATGAGGAGAGAAATCATATTAAATCCCACTACATAATTAGCCAAACCACAAATACATTCTCAGAAACAAAGATGACTCATGTCATTCCCTAATTAAACCTTTCAAGGTTTAATTAAAAAGCATCATTTGGAGAAAACCAGTTTAGAAGCAATCGGGGCTTAGCTTCCTGCATGTGTCCATATGTAGCTTCCCTGTCCCATCTCTGCTAAGGATGGAGCAAACATACATGATATAAACAACCCTCAACAGGGAATCAGGGTTGCATGTTCCCATTCATGCCATGTTATCTCAGGAAACAGAAGCTGGCTAATGTAAAAAGCAGAGTTAAAGGAAACAAAGATTCTACAACTTCTATGTAGTAGTGGAAATATTTCTACACATCTTGAGAACACACTGGCAACATACCACTGCAGTAGTAGAACATTTATGGAGTGCTTACTATTTGCCTGGCACTGTGCTGACCTTTATGTATTAACACCATAGCCACGTCTCACAACCAGTTTGCAAGGTAGATGTTATTATTCCCACTTTTCCAATAGGAATAAACACTGAGGTCCCAGAGGTGAGAGGTTGAGCTAAGGCAGTTCGTCAGACTTCAGGGATATGTCTCTATCACATTCAAGGTCCCTCTGGATATCAGTGAGAGTCCAGGGAGTCCTGGAGCAGAAACATGCTTCTCAGTTCCAGGGTCTTTCTAGAGGAGGAACTTCACTTTCTCATCTACAAAATGGGATCAGATGACTTGGGAAGGCAGTTGTGAGGGCTGAGTGAAATAATGCGTGTGAGCCTGGGCAAAAGTATCCACAGCATAGATACTTCCCTCATGATACAAAGCAGCTGAGGGTAGTAGGTTCCAGCAGGATTTGAAGTCAGGGTCTTTTGGAGCACAGTGTGGGGAACTCAGGCAATTGACATATTAAGGCTGTCTTGTAAGTTTTTCCAGGGAATATAATTTCTGCAGTACCCTTTTAAAGTACCAACATTCCTTTCTTGCAAACAAAGTGGTCTGTGTACCACTTAAAATCATGCAAAGTTAAACATTTAAAACTTAGCCAAAGGGAGGATTTTTTAACTATGTATGAGGCCCTGTACGATTTGGCCCAAGTGCTTTTTTTTTTTTTTTTTTCTTTCAAACCACTCTCTTGCTAAGGACACCTTGGCACCATGGTGACCCTTCTGCTTGTCAGACAAGTACTCACTCTATGCCAGGCACTATGCTGAGTGGTGATATGCAGATTATCTCATTTAATCCTCACAGCAGCCTATGAGGTGGGTACTGGTGTTATCTATGCTTTACAGCTGTGGAAATTGAGGCCCTGGTAGGTTAGGTAACTGGCATAGGAAAACACAGCTAATGAGAGGTAAAGCTGTAATTCATACCCATACGCTCTTGCTTCATACCCCGAATGCTTAAGTCAGACAGTATAGCAGGCCCAGGTTTGACTTCGTCTTGGTGTCTTGAAGCCACTCGAAGTAAATGTGTGTTGCATGAACGGTGGATGATGATGAGGTGGGAACATGGATTAGTCACTTGGGATGGGAGAAGCCAATGTGGGTAGCACGCCATGTCTGGCTCAGAGCAGACATCTGCAAACTCTGAATATGCCAGTGTGACAGGTACCTCTTTCTAGGTATCCACTACACAATCCTCATTGAGTTTGAAGTTTGAGGTAAGCAATTAAATCACCCTTTACCAATGAGCTTCTATCAGCGTTAAAGGCTTCAATCTCCTGTCCTTTTCATTTACCTTACAGATAGTCAATTTATAATGACTGCATTGACTTTGTATCTATTTCTACAGTCCCCCATTACTTCTCAATTCATTTTAGGACCAAGACACATTAGAAAGAATGTAACACGCTTCCTGTGGCTTCACCACGACAGAGTGAGTGGCTCTGTACCAAAAGTCAAGATTCACCACTCAGGGAGCCCTTTCCCCAGCCTGTCAACAGCACAGATGTTCAGTCCCAAGAACTGATGGGGATTTGTGTGTGTGGAGTTTCCACAGATCCCAACCTCAGTGGCCTGGGATTGACTTGGACAAGTAAGTGGTAAAGAGAAACAAAATGATTCACTGAAAGGGTTCACACTTTTCAGGGACTTGTGTTCTAAAGGGCTTAAAAAAATATATGCTGAAGAAAGGTCTACCTGTGTGTTGGATACAAATCCCTTGAACTAAAGTCTTATTGGATGAACACACACATTCGATTCACAACAGTGAAATTCTATGAAGTCCTGGAGATTGATGGAATAACAAATAACTAAGCCATCACTCCCAAGGCAAGTACAGGGTCAGGTTCCCACAAGCTTCTTTTTTTTTTTTTTTTTTGACCTAATAAAGACATAACATTCTTTTATGTCAGTCCCTATTTTTAAAACACCTTATTTAATATACACTGTTGATTCATCAGCATTGAGCTCCTGGCCAACAGTTCTATATCACATGCTTGATGAAGCCACAGACCACACATATCCTCTCCAAGAAGTGCATGTGCGCTTCTTAGTGTGTAGGATCGCCAGACCACACTTCAGAACTATGGCTGAGGCCATTGCAGACAGGAAATGGATTCCCCGCAAAGGGGATGCTTTCTTATAGTATGAGGACTAAATCAAGGTGCAGAACACTGATGTTTTTTCAACCTCAGCTGGGAATGTGGCATTGGCTGACATAAATCTCCTGCTGCCCTTCACATGTCCAAGAGTAATTGCATAAGCACAGGGAACATTGATGATAGAGCTACAGATTCATACATATAGGATCTGTGAAGAATGAGGGTCATCTGTAAATACTGATCAGACTTGAAGTGTGAGACACCTCTATCATACGTCCTGTAGTGATTAGGTAATTGGGACCTTTATTTGGCATGATTGGAACCCAAACCATGATCCTATATGAAAGACATAATTACTTAGCTCTTTGAGCTAGTGAAGTAGCTGATTGGATTTGCAAAGGGATCAGGATCAAGCAGCTTAAAGGCAGG
The DNA here is from genome assembly GCF_001458135.2 of Marmota marmota marmota. Taxonomy (NCBI): domain Eukaryota; kingdom Metazoa; phylum Chordata; class Mammalia; order Rodentia; family Sciuridae; genus Marmota; species Marmota marmota. The sequence goes on from NW_025999869.1 coordinate 16,671,298, forward strand.
GCCAGTGTTAGCTTTTTCACGGCTGTAACCAAAAGACCTGACAAGAACGATTTTAGGAAAAGTTTACTTGGGGGCTCATAGTTTCAGTCCATAGATGGCTGGTTCCATTCCTAGGGGCTTGAGATGAGGAGGCAGAACATCAGGGCTGAAGAATATGGTAGGGGGGAACTTCTCAATATACCACACCAGGAAGCAGAGAGAGACTCCACTGACCAGATATAAAATATATACCCCAAAAGGACACTCCCAATGACCCACCTCCAGTTATCACATGGTTGGTTAATCCTTGTTGGGGAATTAATTCACTGATTAGGTTAAGGCTCTCATAACAATCATTTCACTTCTAAACCTTCTTGCATTGTCTCGGACATGAGCTTTTGGGGGACATGTTACACCCAAACCATAACCACCTGTGTACAAGAAAAATCCTCTGATTTAGTTGAGAAAATACTAGAAGTTAGTTCAGATATCCCAGTGGGAGTGTGCATTGTTGGGAGTCTGTCCTCACAATCCCCCCTCCCAGTCCCCCTAGTCATATCCATGGGCCCCTCACTGCTAAGCCTGTGTTTATATATGAATGCAGTCAATATGTAGTGGAGTATCTGCCCCAAGGGAAGCACTGTGTAGATGAGGGGAACATAGGGGTAGCAAGCTCCCCGTGAAGGCTGAATTCTGAGTGTGAGACAGCAAAGACACACACAGGACAGTTGCTCATTGTTGTGTTATGAGGGAAATAATGAGACGATGGAGGAAACTGGGCTGTTCTGGAAAAGGGTTAGGGGTATGCTCTTCTTAGGAGGAGCCACCTGAGGAAGGGCTTGAGAGTCCAAAGAGCACAGGCAGTAGAGGGAGAAGAACCAGGGCTTTGTGCACAGCATGAAGCTGTGGACTGGGAAGCAGACAGAGAAGAAGGTGTGGAGCCCAGACCTTGCCCCAGTGTCTCCTACAAACTAGATGCTGATCCTCAGCTGCTTAGAGGAATATAAACTTACCAAGTTTCTCGTTCATTTTAACTCAAATTCTCTTTAGTTTCTAATATTTGCAACTAAAACAGCTTATATGCAAGAGGAAAATTGGTTGGTAAAATTAAGTAGTAATAGTTCTTACCTGGTTGAGAAAGTAAACTCTAAATTTGTTAAATTTGAGTTGATAAAATGAGTATCTTATTTAACTGCTATAATACTTTATCATACCTACAGCTCACCTTAAATGTTTTTAAAGGTCTGCTGAGGCATTGGCAAGCCTTAATGAACCCACAACCACTGGCCAGAGTATTAGACTGTCACACCTCTGCAGAGATATGTATTTATGATGTATTATGCTTTGGGGAGCTTCAGGAAGTCATCAAAATATAAAACCTGATTTAAAAAATTGCATGTACAGGATTAAAGCAACCAGGGATCTCTCATAGAGCAAAGCCAGGTCAGGGCCTGGGGACAAACTTTCCCTGAAGCCACAGCAAGAGGTAAAGTACAGCAATTACCACTCCTAACAGAGAGTCATCCTCCGGCAAAATACAATGGATTAAAAAGTACTTATGTTGATGCTGATGGCTGCCAGAGCCGCTTGCATCAGAAAGTTATTTTTTCCTCCAACTTCATTTTCCCTTTTATCTTGCCTGATCCGTAAGGGAGAGATTGCAAGATACATTTGTAAGAACGTAATGTTAACTTGGCAAGAAGCTAGTGATACGGGCTCGGTGCTGACAGAGGATGTACACTGTTTACTGAAATAGGAAATCCTAGGACACTAGTTCTATGGGGCAAACACTGCAAAATGCTCCAGAAAATTGCTGTGGGTTTGAACATGGGAGTATTTTCTGAAGTACCAGGTTTATTATAATATTACCCCAGGTTAAAAAAAGCGTGTTTTCTTGTATATATTTTGTCCTGTTTTGCCGATGGTGTTGACATTAGCAGCCAAGCTTGTATCAAGTATGTACTGAGCATCTATTCTCTGGTGAGCCTTGGTCTATGTAGAAAGACATTTTAAAATCATTACTATTGTGGCCACTGGGGGCGCTGGAGAGAGGACACTATATTCCAGGCATTTCCTGCTCACAAGTCATGTCCAACAGGTGCCTGTGGTGGACAGACTGTTAAGAAACTGGGCTGCAGAATGTGAGAAAACTCCCAAGACCTCCAGCTGCAATGCTACATGAAAACTCGAAGTCTGCCAAGTCTGGACCCTTTCTCTAACTTCTATCACAAGTCCTTGCTGGCTAGGGACCTGGGTAGTTGGTACTGAGGGATGGATTGTGCTTCTCAGGTTGAATCCCCAGAGGAAGGAGAAATGGCCCAAGCAAGAGGAAGTTTTAACTGTTCCAGGCTAAACCCCTATTCAGATCACCAGAAATGAATTTCTCTCTAAGCTACGGTTCTTTCCTGGTAGCATCACTAATGGACATTAGAGAAAAAAATAAATAAATAAATGTTCAAGAACATAATACAATGTGTATCTAAGTTGTAGCTCAGGGAAGGAACAAACAGTTCCTCAGACACTCTCACAGGATCATTTTAATTCTTTTATACTATTCTGAATTTTTCCATCACACCACAGTCTCCTCAGCTTTGTCTTCAGGACAAATCCCTTTTCCCTTGTTCTATTGGAAGTTGTATTCCACAAGGTCAAACTGGCCGGGCCTCTGGGTATTTTGTAATTGCTGAACACTTTATCTGTATACAGTTCTGCCCCCTTCAACACTGTTTGTGTGGAGAAAAGGTAAATAAGGACCTAGATATACTTATGATAAGTTTTTAATTGCATCTTTTCCTATTGTTTTTGCCACCAGATGGTCTTTGTGGCCTTGAAAGGGATCACAATATGCCATCCCCAAATATGCCACTTTGGCATGAGGATTATTTTGAGCTGAAGGCAACAGAGAAACAGAAAGATGCTTTCTTCTCTCTCCCTATTTAACAGTAGAGCATACATTTACCCTTATGGAGGGGTTCCCCACCTCCCTCTCTTAGAAAAACCCTAGGCTTTGATTAGCTCAGAGATGGCACCGAGAATAACAATAAACCTTACTAAAATAACCCCTACCTTCCATTAGTCTCCCTCAGGTATTTCCTTCCCTAGAAGCTCAAAACCCTTTTCCCTGGTCTTGTTATTTCTCTACAAATTTATTGTTCTTTTGAAAAAAAAAAAGTACATAAGCCTTTGGATTTCACTGTTTCTTTGGGCTTTTCCATTCATTTCTATTAGGTTCCCTTGTCTGAACATAAAATAAACCTATTCTATTACTGTCTTTTTTTAATTTGCAGAATGCCAGAATATAATTAAGAGGGAAGAAAAAAAAGCTCTTCTATGACATCCCGGATTTAGGAGCATCCCAGAGTCTATACTTAATAACATACTCTGACAAATTTCTCTTCTCCAAAATAATGGACTTTCCCATTTGCTCAATTCTGCCTACTTAAAAATAAGCAATGTGTGTATTTAAACATGAGTGCTTTATCTCACAAATTCATACCAATTAAGCATTTATCCCTGAGGACATCTAATGCACATCTGTTATGAGTGTGTATAGCCAGCCCCTGAAATCTTCAGGTAGGACTGACTTTCCAGAAGATGCATTCTGTTTACGCTGAAACCAATTTTATGTTTTGCCTCTACTTCATTAGCTGAAAGTAGGGTAAGGGGACACTGTTCATGCCAAGCAGGTTTTCACCTTAAGGGAAACCAAGATTAAACAAAATAAAACTGGATTCTATGAGAAGTCCTTATAGATCACCTATCTGGTATCAAAAAGGCTGGATTAGGATCTGAGCAATGATTTTTTTTTTTTTTTGTACTGGGGATTAAACTCAGGGGCCACTCAACCACTGAGCCACATCTCCAATGCTATTTTGTATTTTATTTAGAGACAAGGTCTCACTGAATTGCTTAGCACCTCGCTATTGCTGAGGCTGGCATTGAACTCTCAATCCTCCTGTCTCAGCCTCCTAAGCCGCTGGGATTACAGGTGTGCACCATCTTGCCTGGCCTGAGCAATGAATTCTTAACGAATTCTGAAAGACCAGATAAAAAGTCCAACTAAGCAATGACCAGACTGAATCAGGAAACTCTGGATGAAGGAAGAAACGGTAAGTGAGAAGTAAAAAAGAGAGTTTAGATAGTGAGGCATATTTTAAAATGGGCCCCAGTTCAATCCCCCCAGCAAGGTCTCAATGCAGACCACTAATACTTCTGGGTAGCACTGAGGAGTCTGAGAATACGGGGAACATGCATCCCCCAGCCTCCTTCTTCCTGAGGAGGCCAGCAAAGTGCCAACATTCCACAAAGGAAGGGCTTCCTGTGGGATCTACCAAACAGAGGGCTTTCAGTGTGCCTCTGAGCATGGCACAAGGAGAAGCACAGTGTTTTCTGATGGCAAAGGGCAGTGGGAACCTAGAGAACAGGCAGAGTGCTGCTCCTTATCAGGCTCAGGGGAATGTAGGAACATCGTGCCCCCACCAACCACTAAAGATCAGGAGAAACGTGCAGCAGGGCAAGGATTCAACTTTGACTGGCCATCACAATTGAGATACAATCAGAGAAGAGAATTAATTGATAATAAGCTTATGTTATCTATAAGGATGAGGATTTTACATCATTTTTAAGTTCATCTTTTTAGACCATCTTTGTAGGTTAGCAGTTATATAGAACCTACCACACCTGTAATTTATTATATACCCAGTCAGTACGCTAAACTTCTACATCCTTCAGCGATGGCAGAGAAAACAAGGGTTGAAATATATCCTTCAAGTAACTGTAGTTTAGAATTTCTTACCAAATTGAATATGATTGCATCAGGTTGATTAAAGTATACATATCTGAGCTCCCCAAGAATAAAAACAAGGTACAACAGCACAGTATTACAACACACTTACTACGGTAAGGTCTAAACCACACATCACACTATTAAAGGAGGGGTCAAGACACAGAGAGAGATAATAAAGTCCTTTGAATTAAACTGGTAAGGGACTATTCCATACATGTGATCACAGAGTGACGATGTCTCGGCAGAATGAATGTGAGCTGACAACACATGGCCAGTCCTCAAAATACCATGTTCATCTGGATTAATACAGAGTACATCTCTCTGACCTTCAAGTTCAAGGGGCTAAAAAAGCTATTTGTAGATCAAAAGAGTAATCCCATTTAAGATGATATAAATCCTTTTAAATGTTTAGGCTAACATATGCTGTAATACCAAGGACCCTGAATTTCAGAGACTTACAACAAAAACAACCTGCTGCTACAAGAGCAGGTGGGGAGAGAGAAACTGGTAGAACCATGCAGTGGCTTTTTGAGTTTCTGCTGGGAAGTTGAATGTGTCACTCCTGCTCACATTTAATTGATCAAACAAAATCACAAAGTCCTCACAGGGGAAGGGCAATGCAACTCTGCTGCAGGAAAGGGCAGCAAATATATGTTTGCAATAATACAATTTACCATAGATATTCTGTTTTCTTTTTTCTCTTTGAGCAAGCATTTATTGATTGTCTACTTGATTTCTGTAAAATACTTGGCTGGGACCTCCAAGGATGTAATACTACAGCAGCTAACTATCCAAACTTCATATGCAAAGAGATGCCTATCATAGAAAAATGTTCCATTTTTGGTAGCATCCACCTTCAGCAAATGTTTTAAATAAAAACAAGTATAATTGTTAGAAATCAGGGAACAGCAAATTAAAGCTGTTTCTATCTCACCTCAGTCAGAGTGGCAGCCATCAAGACTACAAACAATAACAAATGCTAGTGAGGATGTGAGAAGAAAAAAACATATATTGTTGGTGGGACTTCAAGTTAGTAAAACACTATGGGAATCAACATGGAGATTCCTCAAAAGACTAAGGACGCCCAGGTATTCCACTCCTGGGTATTTATCCCAAAGAACTGAAATCAGCATAATGCAGAGATGCATGCATTCCAGTGTTTATAGCAACACAATCCACAGTAGCCAAGTCATAGAACTAGCCCAGGTGGCCACCAGCAAATATGTGAATAAAATGTAAATAGTATATATATATACAAAAAGAAGTTTTAGTAAGCCATAAAAAGAATAGAATTATATCATTTGCTGGGAAATGGATAGAACTAGAAAATATCATGCTAAATGAAATAAGTGAGACTCAGAAAGTCAACAGTTAAATGTTTTCTTTCTTATGTGGAAGCTAGGGAAAAAAAGAAATTTAAAAAAGAGTTGGGGGACTCTCACAAAAATAGAAGAAAGATTAGTGGAATGAAGGTAGGGGATCAAAGGGGAAGAAAAGAGAGGAAAGAGGAAGATCACAGGAATAAAAATCAACCAAATTATGCTACGTGCATGTATGAATATATCACAATGAATTCTACCTTTTTGTAAACCTATAATACACCAATGGAAAATATACACGTAAATACATAGAAGGAAGTCCAGAAGAGCACAGGAAGGGAGAACAGCAGAAAGGAAGGAAAAATATATTAAAGCAAATTATGCTATACACATATGTGAACCTGTCACCATGAAGCCCTACTATGTATAATTATAATGCACTAAGAAAAGGAAAAAAAATAAAACAGATGAAACTTTGTAACATGCTAAACAAGAACTGCTACTTTGAACATAATTTTTTTCATATTAACTCTTAGTTTTACATATGCATCCTTGATGGTTTCACTGGTAAAAATAAATGCGCTCATATTAATCACTTAAGGTTATAGGTATGACTATAATTTCGCACATGGAGCTTCTACACAGGATGCCATAAGACATAGTGTTTTGCTATAGCTGCGTTTTTTATCTGTCAATGCTAAAGGCAAAGATTATGTTGGGGTGCATGCAGATACCTGGCAGTTGATACTCAGACCCTTAGACGTTCTCATTTCTGTTATAAGAGGATTTCTTTGGCAATCTGCTTATTAAAAAAGTGTTAGAAGAAGATAGCTCAATTTATAAATCAGAACTTTGTGAGAAAAGGAGTATCCACTTTGATTAAGAGTCCTATTGAGGATGGCTGTAATGGTGTCGGGCACATAGTAATTTTTAATAAAAGTTTGCTGACTCGTTATTATGTGCAAATGATTATAAATTAAAGACCTAAATGAAAGAGCTAAAATGTCATTCCTCTTCTTCTAACCTACAGTTTTCACATCAGATTTGGTTGCTTGGGTTAATATTAACAGAAAAAATACTTGAATGGGATTTTGAGATTAGTACTTTTGCTTTTTCTTTTTGTCCTAGGTAAGCTACCACCAAGTGGATGATAATACTTGAATGATAACTACAGAGGTGTCCTACAGGTATGGCAGCAGAATTAATAATAAATAAAATGTGAGAAAACGTCCCTGGGTATATCTTCTTGAGTTAGGTGTTCTTTCACTTGCAACCAACATTCTACTAATAATTTGTCTTCATATCATAGTATGCATAATTTATTCCTCCCTCAGGGGTATTTGATAATGATCCAAGAAGGGATGGCAAGTTGAAAGTCAGAGTACCACACTGGGACCCAAGAGCCATGGTTCACAGAGATCTTGCTCTCTATCAGGCATTAATGGTGGGAAAAGATTATAAACCTATATTGGCGTGGGTTTTATTACATCTTTATCTCATCATTTTATATTTATTTGCTTCTGGGCTTCATTAAACTGAGAATCCCTATCTCTGTATTCTCAAGATCCAATATTATGCCTGGCACAAATTAGGTACATAATAAATGTTTGAGCAAAGGAATGAATGAATATTCTCTAGAAGTGTTGCCTAGCACAGTACAAAAATGAGACTAAGGATGAAACTCTTTACTTCAATCAGTTTTCACAGCATGGATCATTGATTTTTCAAATGCATATTAAAAAGTAATGCCATTCAAAAAACCTTCTAAATGCCAGCTGCCAAAAGACTTAGATAAATATGTGGAAGAAATGAAATTCCAGGCAGAGGGAATAGCTTAATTAAAAAAAAAAAGAAGGAAAAAGAAAAGTATGGGCTAACTCAGAGGCATATGTTTCATGTTCCAGAATCACCCTGCTATAGATTTTTTTTATTTTTTTTAGATTTTTAAATCAGGCTTGTATTTCACCTTGTTTAAACATTATTTAAAGTATCTTTTATACTGAGATTTGAACCTAGGGGCACTTAACCACTGAGCTACATCCCTAGCCTTTTTAAATTTTATTTAGAGACAGGGTCTTTTTAAGTTGCTTAGGGTGTTGCTAAATTGCTGAGGCTGGCTTTGAACTTGCAATCCTCCTGCTTCAGCCTCCTGAGCCACTAGGATTATAGGCATGCACCACTGCCCCTGGCTTAAAGTATCTTTTTTATAACTGGAAGCAGCCTAAGAATCTGAGATTCTACCCTCCTTGCAAACTACCAAGGTGTCCTCCAAGTTTCATGGATGCTGGAAGAAGACCTGGAATCCTGAGTCAGAGACAGGAGATTTTATTACTCATAGCACAGCAAGCACCATAAGCAGCATCATTCCAGAATAATTTCCTGTCTCCAAACCCATAGGCAAGGGCAACACAGACGTGCCCAGATGAATGCTTGCAAACACTGGCTTGTGCTATAAGGGAGGAATCCTCATCTTAGGAACCCACATAATTTTTAATGGGCAGTAGCTTGCTTCTCCTTTGCACCAGAAGATCTTATGTTTATTATATTTGGCAGTGAGCATAGCTACCCTTTGCTCTGGAGAAAGATAACATTTCTGTATGTTTGAGAAGATAGTTTGGAACAAGGGCAGCTAGCATCTCACTTAAAGACGTGCAGAAACACAAAAGTCCCATCAGAACTGTCTCTGACCTCTAAAAAAGAGGCAATAAGAAAATCTAAATTAAAATAGTAAGGACTAACTTTATTAAACCTTACATATTTAATTTCCCATTGAATAGAACTACTATATCAGAAAGAGGTACTATATAAAACCCAAATCCATTCTGGAGGTTACTGAAGAATAAAAAGCAAAAACTATATTGATTTTTATTGAGAATAATTGAACGAGAAAAGTTAGGTTCTTTTGGTTTTGGTCTTATTAGAATGAGTTTCAATACATTTATCCCAGAGCGTATTGGGGATGACACAGGGAGAGAAAGCAGCCACGTTTTTGCTGGACCATTAACTTGATGCCCAGGTAGAATTTAATGATGAAAGGGTAGAAGAGTTCACAGAGAGAAAAATGTTGAGCTGAGAAACAGGAGTTGTGAAGAAGACTGGAAAGGCAGGCTGTACCTTGGAGGCTAGAAAATTAACCCAAAGTAGGGGGCACATTGGCATGAATGAAGGAAGCTTTAGTCACCCAGTCCTGAAGAGTTTTAAACAACAGTTGAAATGATAAGTCAACTATTTTTAAATTTCCAGTAGCATCTTGTAATACACATCAAAAATGCATGATGAGGTCAGTCATGGAGGTGCACACCTGTAATCCCAGAGGCCTGGGAGGCTAAGGCAGGGGGATCATGAGTTCAAAGTCAACCTCAGCAATGGTTGGGCACTAAGCAACTCAGGGAGACCCTGTCCCTACGTATGTTTCATTCAGAAGTAAGGCAAACAGTAGAGAGGGAGGGACAAGATCCTTTAGGTCTATGAGACTCAAGTCACAGAAGCAACCCTAGAGTAATTTCAAAAAAATAAGGTTGAATTGGTTCTATGGATTTTTCAGTCTATCTATTTGAATTTTGGGGGTTTTGTCTTTTGGGAAAAGTACTTATTAAAAATTGGAAGGGATGGAATCTATTTAGTGCCTTATTAAAAAACATTCATGCGGATGCTATTGCTTTTAGCTTTCTTTGTATCCATAAATGACAATATTGGTTATTGCATATTTCCAAGTCCTCACATTATAGAAGGTATTTGAAAATTCTGTGACTGTTTCTCCAGGTCTGAACATATTATTGAAACACCATTTTAAGATTAACACCTGGGTGGATTCTGGTTAACTCTGGGAGCTGAAAGAAAATTTACAACAATCCCTGCAAATCTAGTAGCTTGGGTTAGGAAGGTAGCAATGATGATGGTGTGAGGTGATATAACTATCAAGAGAGGAGCAACAGGATTTTATTTTATTTTATTTTGAGGAAGCAAAAAGCATGAGAGAAAGAGAAGATTTTGTTGTTTGCCTGAATAACTGAATGGAGTTGATGTTATGACAGGAAGGACTACAGTAGTTTAGGCTGGGAATCAGGAACTCATTGGCACGTGGAATTCCTATTAGATATCCAACAGAAAAAGCAAGTACCTAGTCAGATGTAGCAATCTGGAGTTCTCAGGAGAAGTCCTGGGCTAGAAATAAGTAATTAAGAGTCAACAGGATAGGAATGGTATTTAAATCCATAAAAATAAATGATATCATTAAGAGTAAGTAAGTACAACGCTGAACGTAGGAGCCTAACAATGATAAGAAGGGCAGGAATGAGTGACAGCAAAGAAACCATGGAGGGGAGTTAAGAAAAAGAATGTGAAGCAAAGTGAAGAAACTCTTTTAATAATAAACAGCGATCAACAGTGATGAATGATCAATACCAATAAAACAAAACCAAAGCCAAAACACCACAAAAAAACCCACCACAATAAAACATCTGAGCATTGATATAACATTGTAGAAGTCAGGTGGATAAGTTTTGTGTCACCCAAATGAATGTAATTTGGGGATACCTTTTAAAGTTAAATCTCCCACTGGTAGAAGTCACTAGTGAATGTGGAAAGAGTATTCTTTGGAGTGCTGGGGAAGCTTACTGGGCAGATCAAGGAAAAACAGAAGGCAAAGAAATGAACACCGAGTAGAAACAACCTCTTAAAGGAGTTTTCCTAAGGGGAGAGAAGATCAATGGGGTGCTTGCCAAGGATAACATCCTGATAAGAGATAAAAGTACATTTAGCCACTGAGGGGAATGATTCAGGGAGAGAAGTTAAAGGTACAGGTGAAGGGACGATGGCTAACTGTTGGAACAATATCCTTGAATAGTTGCAAAGGAGTGCATCCATTGCAAGAATAGGTGGGATGGTTTGGAGAGGAGTAGGGCCAGTTTATTTCAGCAGCTAGAAGAAGGAACATGGTAATCACACAGGTATTTGTGCAGTGAGAGGTTCTCCTTTCGTTCTGTTTTCTTTTTTTTCCTTAAAAACATGAAACAAAGCCATTAAGAAGAGAGGGAGGTGTAGCAAGGGGGTGTTCAGGTAAAAGGGAAAGGAGAAGCTAAGGTAGCTCTGTGGAGGAGGAGGAAAGGGAGTAGATTGGAAAGGATGGAGGGTTTCTGGGCTTAGGACCCTCTGGAGGTTAGAGACAGTGGATTTAAGGAGAGGTTGGTCAAGAGATTGGTATGTCTTTCTCTGACCATTGTCTACTGCCTGGGTGAAGACAGATGGTAGAGAATTAGATTAACCAAAGTTGGGGTTTAGTTGGTCAGAATGATAGGGTCAGGGAAGGCAAGGTCAAGTCCACTCTCCACAGACCAACCAGATTGGACTCCTTTTTTTCTATTCTATCTCTAGATCTTCTTCTATTAAATAATGTCCTCCACCCTTCACTTAGTTAGCTGCCATTATCTTAAAATGCCACTTCCTGAAGGAACCCTTCCTAGACCCTTGGCCTGGCCTGGAACAGATTTCTTGGCCACTCTGACTCTCCCTAAACTGACACCCCCTGGTAATTATTTATGTATGCATCTTTCATGTCTGAGTTGAAGTTTCCCAAGGTTAAGGACATACCCTCCTCACCCACCAGTCTCACCCGAGGCTGGCACAGAGCATGCCATGCCTGCCTGGCACAGTCGTTATGCAAGTCATGCATCCAAAGCAAGCCCTGTCATTAGAACCAAGCTCTCTGCTTCTTCAGGCCCAGGCCTGACAGTGGGAGCCAGTCAGCGGGGATATAGTGGAAACAACCAAAGGCAAGTGGCTGAGTTTCCCCTACTAGTTTCCAAGACAAGTGTGCTTACGACTTTTATATTCAGCAAATATTGAGAAACCACAAGGTGCTAGAACCTAGACTGTTATTGTAAGTGTTATCTCATTTAATTTTTACAACAGGTATGTTTACATGTATTAGAGACTTGGTATTAGAGGAGAAAGAGGAAGCACTGCGGAGCCAAATTATATTGTGTATAGGTACAAATATGTAACAGCAAAACCTAATTTGTATAATTATAATGCATCAATTAAAAAAAAAACCTCCTAAAAGAAAATGACAGGGCTGGGGTTGTGGCTCAGTGGTAGAGTACTAACCTAGCACATGTGAGGCATTGGGCTCAATCCTCAGCACCACATATAAAAAAAAAAAGGTATTATGTCATACATTTTATATATATATATATATATATATATATATATACATACACACACACACACACACACACACATACATACATATGATGAAGACAAAGACTTTTAGGTGAAGAGGAAAACTATACTCCCCAATTCATCTTCCAGAATTTAGTTATTTAAATGCAGAATGAATTGACTTCCTGGATATCCGCATAAAGATATGTATATCCTTTGCTTCTTCCTTTAACTCAGCAGCCACGAAGCCTTCAAGTGCATTAGAATTATTGTATTGGGTTAAGCATGCTAAAATCAAGTACTGAGAGTGCAATTTAAAATGTTTTGAAAGGCATTGCAAGCGTGTGTGTGTGTGTGTGTGTGTGTGTATTTAATTTGCTCTCTTGCTGACTTTAGAACCTCACTCTTATAATTTGTTATTCCTTAAGTATAAAAACTCAATAAATATGTGTTGAATGACGAAAATACTTCAATTAGAACAGTATTTCTTTCAGAGCTATTCAGCAAAACCATTACTGGGAAGTTATGTGCCATGAATTTGAGGGCACACAGGTGCAGCTCATGGTCTCCTGGATGAGGAATAAGACAATATGGTTCCATCCAAATGTACATATATGGAGATGCTCGGGGAGTCCAGGAGTGGGTGATGCTTCAAGATAAATAGGAATTATCCTGATAGAGAGCATCAGGGGGTAGGATTCAGACATTATAAAGGAGGGGGAAATAATAGGCTCAAAAGCATAGGGGTTAGAAGAAATAAAATCAGAACTCTGAGGTGCTCTAGGACTTTGTCATGGCTCAAATCACTGAAAGGAAAGAAACTTGGATTTTTCTAAATGTTTTCAATTCAGCAGGAAGAATTCACATTCTTCCTGAGCGTGACAGTATCACCAGTGGAATCAGACCCCGGTGGTGGTGGTGGGTGGTTTGCAGTTAGAGGCAGTGGCCTAACAAGATGAAAATGGCTGAGCAGAACACACTGACCCCTGTGGTCCTGAAAGAAACTCTGCAGCCCTCACTCTTGGTTAGTGGGATGTCTGCTTCACACCAAATTTATGTTCATCCCAAAGGTACAAACTGTGCTTTAAATGAGGTAGGTGATCTTGTTTGAGAGCTTGATTATACATGGTGGGAAACACTGACGTGTTCTTGGCCCACCTAAGAAGTACTTGAGGATGTATCTCAACAGCTCTGTCCCCTTATCTCAGGACTACACTTAAGAAACAGGTCCCGGGGATGACTTCTCTTCCAGGAAATAAAAGTGGGCAAATTGCATTTCTTATAGAATCATTGTAAACCTGATTCTTTTTCTTGGTTTGCTGAAATGATAGCCAGTCCCTAAGCCATGTTGTAAGGATACCTCTTGATGATAATACAAGGGAGTTCAGGCAAAAAATAATCAAGAACAATGATCTTTTGTGTGAGAAGAACAATCCAATTGTTCTTAGAGATGGTACAAAGTCCCCATTAACACCTTGATGAGCTGGGTAATTTTAAGCTTTAACATCAGAAAATTAACTGAAATCACAGTTGGAGTCATCAAAACCTGCTTACAGGTACTCATAGAAAGACATGCTCTTTCCTTCCAAATGAATTGATGCATTTGATTTTGTATTGTCCTGGGATATTCACTAGCCCTTGAGGTAGTAGACAGCCACTTTGGTAAAGTAAGTGACTTCAAGGAATTGACAGGATTCCCAAGGAGTTTCACCTTCATCTGTTCCAGTTTTCTCTATGGAAAATGGAGCAGGCCAGTTTCTTCTGTGATTGCCACAAATAAACACCATTTAAATATCCAGATAGCTATGGAACTGCTTCCTATGCAACACTGTCTCTGCTTAGTAATTTCTTATCCTTAAGTCTCTGACTGCAAGTGAGTTCAGAGTCCTTCATATCAACTCTGGGTAAAAAATCACAGGATACCATATATAGTACAGTAACTCATTAGCTTGGTTTTGACAGTCATGATAACTGTAGATCATTCTTTATTTAACCTGTATTTGCAAAATTCCTGTCAGACTCATGACCTTTTTACAACTCTTGGTTTGAATTTTAAGCTGCCACTTACTAGATATTTCCTTTGTGGCAGCCAATGCACTAAATGTTTTGTGCATAGTTTCTCATTTAATCCTCAAAATACAATAAATCAAATACTATTGGTCCTTTCTTTGATACAGACAGAAAGTTGAGGCATAGAGAAGTTAAATAACCTACTGAAGGGCATCCAGCTGAGATAAAACCAGGACTCAAAGGCTGGTGTGTCTCCAGACCTGTGCACTTTCTACTCTGCTGGTCTGAAATGACCTTTTCATGTCATTGCCCGACAGAGAAATCAGCTGTCTTCTGCAGTAATGAGTCATCTTCACTAGAGATGCACAAAGAAGGAGCTGAGTGCCACTGGTTCAGAATAACCTCCATTCCTAGCAGGTTGAACCATGTAGCCTCAGAGCTACTTTCTGATTCTTATATTGAGGGTAAAGGTTGGTGTATCTTTAGAGCTGGGTTGGAGGAGTGAGTTGGTGTCTATGTGTGACTATCAAGGGAAACAGATAGAAAGGGAGAAGTAGTCACCTAGAGAAAGCTTTACTTTTTCAATATGTTATCACTACTCCTGGATAGAAATTGCTGCTCCTCCCAATAAGTTCTCATTCTGTTTGTTCCTGTCTCAGTGAGTGATTTCATGCCTAGGAAGTGTGGGACTTTCCATCTGAGCTGCAATGATATTTCTAAATTGTCCTCCACATACTGCCTTCTTACCATTCCTGTGTTAGAATATAGCTTCCCCACCAAGTTGAAAGATGTTCCCTAATTTATAAACAAGCAGGGAGAACAGCAGGAAAGCAGAGCTGGGTCAATTATAATAGCAAATGTAGATGAGACACGGTGCCCAGAGAAAGACTTCATTACACACCATTCAAATAATTGAGATTCCAAAAACAAATTCTCCTCAAGTTCAAGAATCAAATAGACCACAACACAATAATTATGGGTGACTTCAACACACCTCTCTCACCACTGGACAGATCCTCCAAACAAAAGTTGAATAAAGAAACTATAGAACTCAATATCACAATCAATAACCTAGACTTNAAAACTACAAAATGACCAGACTGAGTTGTAATATCTTTCTTTCTCCAGACTAAAGATGGTGAAATACCTTTTATTGTAGCTTCTGTCCATTTCTATTCCATGGAAATAAAATCCTTAGCTGTATATTAGTGAGCAGGTTATCCATGCATCTGTCTATGTATCTATCCACCCATCCATCCATCCATCCATCCTGAACTATCTTCCAGGAACTGGGAGACTCTGATGGACATGATGAATTGCAAAGCTCACGGTCCAGGAAGCAGGCAGTTATGAAACAACAGGCTGTGATAAAGTCTAGGAGCCCATGGCAAGGGCTGTTAACTCACACTTGGCTGGTTAAGGAGAGCTTCGTTGAAGTAGCTAATGTCTAAATTCTTTCCCAAAAGATGATTCACAATGTTCTAACCCCATTATGAATATACAGAATTTGGGAAAGAGGGACAAGGAAAGAATTAGGAAGAATTGGGTAGCATAGGAACTATGAACTATGTGAAGAAGAAAGCAAAGTACAGTGTTCGGGAAACAGAATATCTCCTAGCAGTTTTGATGTACTTCTTCAGACCCATAGTTAGGGGTCTCGGAAGCTATGCTGCTTTTTTTAATCTAAATTGTTTTTTTATAAAAAAAACTCTATTGAAATATAATTCATATGCCATGTAATTCACCCATTTAATGTATACAATCCAGGGCTTCCATTATATTTAGAATTGTGCAACTATTACCGAAATCACTTAGAACATTTTCATCTCCTCAGAAGGAAACCCCTTTCCCCTCAGCTGTCACCCCCCTAAGACAATAGGCAATCAGTTCTTAAACTTGCAAGTGATCTTCAGGTATGAAAAATGTGTACATGCCTATTACTAATAGTTTTAGAGAATAAATAGAAGCCAAACTTCTAAAGTCAAAGATGGTTCTTCATGTCAATTGCAGTAGTGAAATCGTGTGTGTGTGCGCTCGTGAGTGTGTGCAGAAGGATGTGAGAGAAAAGTGTTCCAAGAGGTGCTAGAATAATGGGCCAGATTCTTCCAGAACAAAAATACAAAATAGACTCTTGAAAGCAGAAATATTTAATCACAAGTGTTGATCATTTGAAAGGTACTGTTTTCTCTTAATGCCCAAAACATGGAATTTTAAATAATCTGAAAAGTTTGAAAACCCCAATCCTGCACATTTACATAAGAACAGTTTTGCTACCTGAAACAGTTCAACAAATGTCAGGAGAAGAATTAGAGTGGACTGGGGCTGTGGCTCAGTGGTAGAGCACTTGCCTAGCATGTATGAGGCACTGGGTTCCATCCTCACCACATAAAAATAAATAAATAGAAGTAGAGGGGGCACATATTCAAAACTTAGACAACGCAGCGATCTCAGGGCTCCAGGACACCAGACAGAGCAGTGCAGGGTCAGCAGACTGGAACTCTGCATAATTCTGTGGGAGGGTTCCCAGAACAAAGCGACCATTACTTAGCTGCACAGTTATCACCAGAGGAAACCAAAAGTCTCAGTGAGAAATACCAGGTCTTCCTTTGCATCCAAATAGCAACCACTGAGTGGTGTAACAAGGGAAGGAATTCTCCCCTCTCCAGGGCCCCCTAGCACATTTCCATAGAATCTCAAGGTGAAGGGCATTCTAAATATTTTCAAGCACCCCAAAAATGTGTTAAGTGACTAAGAATTGTCAGGTAGGCCTTGAGAGGTCACATGGTTGGAGGTGGTTCACATTCCTGGGACATGTCTTGAAGCCTAAAAGGAATGATTCATCGTAGGAACTGATGGCCATGGATAGACATCATTCTGCAAGACAGAGAGGTGCAGAAGTCCTTCCAGAACTTACATGTCCAGTCAATGGAATCCTATTAGTAGTTGGACAGTAATCTAAATTTCCACCTGTTAAAGCCTTACGCTAACCCACAGTAATCTCTGCTTCTCTAAATGTGCAGTCCTTGTGTACGGCACTCATTTTTCTCTAGGAGAATATCTTGTATTGCTTATTCTCTTTCAATCTTAACTCACAAATTGTTTTTCAGACTTAACAGATGATACTATTTTGACAGCAGAACATCCTGTTAAACATGGGTTAATATAACCCATCAAAGGCTCAAAGTCCTGGCTTTGAAGTCAGGTTGACCTTTATTTGAGTCCTGTGTCTACTGTGCGGGCAAATGGCTCAGTTTCTCCAAACTCTATTTTCCATTTCTATTAAACAGACATGGAGATTGACTCTGGGTATTGTGAAGCTGAATGTGATAGGATAGTATTTATCAAATATTTGCCAGTGGCTTATCTTGGTATTTTCTTTCTCATTTTGGCCATTTCTCTCATTCAAGAGTAAGGCATGTTTGCTCATTGCTGAGGGAAAGACATATTACAATATATTAATAATAATTCCAAAAGATAGTTTTTTTTCCCTACTTTCTGAGTTTGAGAAAGCTGAGCTCAGAAGAGAATGGAAAGAAATCAAGATGTGATGAATTAAAGTGCAGTAGACAGGGTTGAAAGGGATAAAAGCTAGACATTGGGGTGACAGTTCCTGAATTATGTTCCATAGGCGATGTCTAGAGAACTGAAGAGAAAAAAAAAATGAGAGAAGTTTATATTATCTAATTTATTCTACAGTGTGGAAGAAGGAGTCCAGGAGGGGCCAGACCCAGGCTAAGACTGGCGATCTGGTGAGTGGACAGTATGGCCACACAACTGATTTAAGGAGTTTTCCCTGCCCTCACCTGGTGTAAGAACAGAAAGACTATTGAGAACGGTATGCAGGGAAATACAAGGCCTCTTTGGACATGAAGGAGCTTTGCAAGAAAGAACCAGGAGTATGTCAGTGGTACCCATGAAGTCAAGGGCCCAGATATGACAATATTAGCAAGAGCAGAAGACATGAGTGCCATATGGACATGCTCCCTCTGGACAAGCCCTAGGGAAATTACACTGGGTGCCCCAGTTGGCAACATTTGACCTATTACCATTTACTTTTATAAATAAAGTTTTATTGGTACACTGCCATGCCATTTATTATGGCCATTGTCTATGGCTACTATGGAGCAACAGAGCTGAGTAGTTTCAACAAAGATCACATGGTCCTCACAGTTAACGATTGGAAAAAGCCCACCCATTTTGAGTATAAGAGGCTAATCTCTTGTACTCAAAATCTGTTAAATGTTAATCTCTAAATGGAATCATCTAAAGATAAATTCACGTTTGACCCACCTTCTGGGTACAGAAGTTCAACCACGTCTACACATAAAACTAACCAACACACCTACACGGAGTCCAGTCCTCTAAAGAGGGCACTATTCACTCGGTATTATTTTTTGTACATTTTATTTAAATCACTTTGATTGGTTTGCAGTCAATAAAAGAGAGAACACACGAATCCTGTCAAATATTCAGTTACTCAGTACTCCCGAAGAAAATACATTTGCAACAATGATTCAGTTTTCTCTCAAAGAATGAGATGAAGGTTAATATTTCCCATTTCATTTTTTGGTCTTTTTAGGGTAGCACCAGCACAAAAAGGCTAAATCCAAGTGGATTTTTATTTAAATCAGCTGGCATAATAGATGACACATTTCTCTCCTCTCTGTGGGAAAAGCAGACGGGCCTAATTAATAAAACGTATCATATCAATCTTCAATTATGTCTCAGTGGGGAGGGAGAATAATGTGGTCTGGAAGTCTTTAGGCCTCGGAGCATGATGTTTTAATTAAGCACGTTTTATCTTTGTATTTAGGAAACAGCTTTAAAAACAAAGTACTGGGGCTTGTTTTAAGGAAAAAGGCTGAAGTGCAAAGTCCCTCCTTAACAGCATCCAAATCTTCCTCTCTCTTGAAAGGTGGGTACAATTTTTGCCTCTTGTCTCACAAAGTCAGTGTGAAAAGCCAATGATTTTTAGGAAAGAGTTGAGAAAACTAAACAAATACAAGGTGATAAAGCAAACAGCCAGAATAATCAAGATGGCTATAGTTCAGATTTGAATGAACATCATACCCAAGAAGTTTTGATTGAATGCTAATCCAAAGCCAAGGCCTGGGAGGTGTAATTAAACAGAAAACAGGACTCCAAGGTGCTCACCTCCACTCCTGGATTTAGGAGTCAGCATTTCCTCTGGAAAATTACAGTGACCTGGGCAAAAAGGTTCGTTCTGCCCTTTGGTCCCCAGAGCTTCCACAGCAGGAAAACTTTAATTAGACAACATTCTGCAGCCACAGCCATTTGGGATGTACTATTTTACCAGGCGGCCACAGAACCTCCAAGACCTCAAGGGTACAGAAGGTCCAGTCATAATGACAAATGTCTCCAGGGACCAGGTGGGGAATGTAGGGGTGAAATGCGATAGAAGTCATTGCAAGTCCAATGACAAATGTCTGTGTCAGGGAGACAGTAAAGAGTGGTAGAGACTGGGGAGAATTACAGGCCACCCATTCTTTCTGGACACAGCAGTTCTGTTTGGATGTCCCTGATTCTTGTTGGTAAGAATGGGCGTCTAATAAACAACAAAAACAAAAATCTACCAATGTTTACAAAATTAACTGCTAATTAAAATTAGAAAACCAAAACACAATCCCTATGCTGAACTAGAGATCTACAGCCTGATAATTGCAATTTCTTATAAGAGTCTACCCTTCCAATTTTATTAATGAGGAAACAAGACCAGAGAGAAGTGACTAACCTGGGGGGGTCACTAGCCAGGTGGAGATCAGATCCTTCTGCTTCTAAAGAGGAGCCTTCCTCTCTTTATTACTACACTATGTTGAGTGGATATACTGATATCCCCAATATTTTGATTATTCAGCATAAAATGTGTAGTTGTCCCCAAGTATTCCTGAAGTGAAGAATATTTTCTCTCATTTGCATCTTCCTCGCCATTTCTAAAGGTAGAAGTTAAACTATTATAGAAAATCATAAAGAAGGTGCAGAGGTCACATCATGTGGTTCTTTTCAAAGCCAGGGAACACAGGAGGCAAGAGTCTCTTATTCACTAGGCAGTAGGAGGTGTAATAACTTTTCCTGCATCTCTATTCCTGTGGTCATGAATATGAACTCTCAACCCACTTGCTCCCCTTCATGTCTCTCTCCATAGTTTCCCTTAGACATACACAACTTTGTATAGCTACCAGACTCAGGCTTCAAAAACAACTTGAAAAGAAAAAATAAAAATCTATCAAATGGAAAGCAAGAGGTGTAAAATATAGTTAATAAGGTAGAGGACACTTAGGTGTCCTGGAAGCTGTGTTTCATTAAAACAGTAAGTTCCTCTGTTATTTGTCTTCCCCTTCAGGCTAAAGGACCTCAGATCCATCCTCAGCACACATGCCTCAAGTTGCCTTGTGGTAACAATCTCTTCCAGAGCTTCTGAGAGGATGGAAGGATGTTTGACACCTGGTAATGGCAAGCTGAGCCTGAGGATTTAGCATGCTTATAAGTCCATACTTGGTAAATTATGCCTTTAAAGTTAAACATATTATAAGTCGTATAGGCTTGTTAGGCTATAATGCACTGGACTGAAATTTGTTGTTGTTGTTGAAATGTGGTCCTCCTGTGTTGCCCAGGATGGCTTAAAACTCCTATCTGGGCTCAAACAATTCTTACCTCAGCCTCCAGAGTACATGGTACTACCAGCATTGCCAATGCACCCAACATTGAAGTTTTTAATTCATCCATTTGTAGACTTTTTCTAAAATATAAATTATCTCAGCTTTAATATTATACACTAACAAGCATTTAATAATTTTAAAGCATTTATTGCAGTAGAACAGCTAGGTTAAGTAGAGATGATGACTTGTCAAAAAGAAGCTTGTAAATGATATGATATTTGTGATTTGCACATAAATAATATGGGACTGGGAAAGTGGAATAAGAATTAGCTATGTTTTGATAATTGTTGAAGCTGAGTGATGGATATCTAAGGACTCATTGTACCATTTCCTCTTCTGTATATGCTTAAAATTTTCCATAATGAGAGGTTAAAGAGAGCTCATGTATGCAATAGCCAGATCTTCAACAAATTGTAATAGCCAGATCTTCAGCTGGTTCAAACTCTAATGTCACTCCCTCCCCTGCCTCATGCTCATCACCCAGACAAATAAGTAGCACTTGTGCCCCATCTTCCTATACTCTCACCATGACCAACATTAATAGTCAATCAAGATATTGCATTTCAGGCATTCAGGCAGCTACTGTGTATTGATGAGAGCCATTAGATGAAAAGAAAACTATTTACCACCAATGTCTTCTAAACAAGGAAAGTCAGTTGTACTTAACTGCATTTTCTTTCAAGACCTTGGTAGAATCTGGAGATGACTGTTGTTTGGGGTTTTAAATGCAGATATGTCAAGAAATTGGACTGCATATAGTAATTTCTTTTTATAAGGAACTCTTACATTGATTTCTATATAGCAACAAAGGTAGTTGCCTAATTGCAAGTTGAGAATCTAATATATTAACATTAATGCCACAATCAAAGTCCCTTTTCATTATTATTTATAATAATTCCCATTATTTTCAGTAATGAACTATTCTTTGTTTATTAACAGATTTCCTTCTCTATTCTAACATAGTTCATGTAGTTTTAATGTGCATTTTTTTTATCATATTTGTATAATGTATTGGGGTTATGAAGAATAGATGAAATCAGTGCTAATATATATTCATTTTATACTTTTATTCTTATTCAGTCAGTTTAACATATACAGATGCTCAGGCACATGCTAATTCTGTGGCTGGGATCCACAATATTATAGTCCAAAGGTCAGCAAACTACGACCCTTTGGCTAAATCTAACCTGACATCTACTTTTGTAATCTTAGCTCACAGGCTAAGAATGTGTTTTTATATCTTTAAGTAATAAAATTCAATACAAAGAAATATTTGTGGTATATGAAAATTCTGAAATTTAGATGTCATTGCCCATAAATAAAATCTATTTGAACATGGCCACGTCATTTATTTATGTATTTTCTATGGCTGCTTTCAAGCCCCAGTGACAGTTAGAGGTTGTGTGGCCCATTTAGCCTAAAATATCTGCTATCCAACTCACTACAGAAACTTTGCTGATCCCTACATTTTAGTTCAACCCTGTATGATAGAAGTTTCTGTAATGATGGAAATGCCCTACATCTGTGTGCCAATATAATAGACATATATGGCTACTCAGGGATCAAAATGTGGACACTTTGACTGAAGAATGGAATTTTTATTTTATTTAAATTTAATGAATCTAAATTTAAATAGCCACCTATACCCTGTGGACAGTGCAGTTCTAGTCTATCTATATGGCAGTCTGGATCCTAACTCCATAACACCCTAGAGCCAGGTGTAGTGGCACATGCCGATAGTCTTAGCTACTTGGGAGACTTAGGCAGGAGGATCACTTGGGCCTGGGACCCTGAGGCTAGCCTGGACAACACAGTGAGATCCCCTCTAATAAACAAAACAAAATAGTATTACAGTACCCTGCCATCTGCTTGACCTTCTGAATTTATTACTTCTCCTACTTTTCCCCATAAAAATAAATTTCAAGGTACCAAATCATTCTTGATATTCATTTTCCTTGACCTCTTTTTCTTATTAAAATAAATTATTTTCTCCACCCCATGCTTCTGAAATTTCTTCCTACCTCCATTTATCACAGACTGGTCTGCTTCCTCTTCAAAGCAGACATGTACTAATGACTTGGCTATGTCTTTTATTTATAATTGTTTTCCTGTCAATAACATTGACTCTCATGGCAGCAACTGTCACATCTAAGCAGATGGCCTGCATATCTGTAACTCCTGAGCAGTGTTCCCACAAGTCTAACTACGGGCCCTACATCTCTACTAAAACAACTCACTAGAATGCACACCCAAGCTTATCTTTTAACACCTCTTTTCTTTCCCCTAATCAATTTATTTTTTTTCTAGAATTTTCCATAAAATTTCCAGTTGCAAGACTTATCTGCTTGGAGTCCCATTATTATTGGTTTAATATCATCTGTTCTGTCTTAATCACAATCTCTAAGTAGTACTATTACTACCATTACCACCACTACTACTACTGTTGCTACAACTAACTTTTATTAAGAGCATGGATTCAGCTAGGCTACCTGGGTATGAATGTCAGTTCTGTCCTTGGCCAAATCTGTCATCTTAGGCAAGTTACTTAACCTCCCTGTACCTCTGCTCCCTCATCTGGAGAACAGGTACTAGTACCTGCCTCCCAAATGTGCACAATATGGGGATTAAAGGAGTTAATATTTGTACAGCATTTAAGTCAGTGCCTGCAAGATAGTAAATTTTGCATGTGCTTAAGTAAAATCTCATGTTTTAAACATAAAAAGCATGTTTTCAAAATGATAATAGCTGGTTCATACAATGAATGAGATGATATTTTGGTATTTTTTCACACACAAAAAAATCATGCACTATTACAAGGCATGAGCCAATTTCCACATTCATTTTTTCCCCAGGTTGCTGTAAATTAATTACAGCAAATATTTGGGCCATTCTGGGTATTTGGACAGAGTTTTTGATAACTATTTCTAGTGCTTATGACACAAAACCAATTTAAATTATCTCTCATCTTAAATTTGGATTTATTTTCCCACCCTCCTTCCTGCCTCCTCCGAATCTTTTATACAAATCAAGTCAAAGGGTGCTTCCCAAGAGCAGTTCTGATGACCTCAGCTGTCTGCCAACAGAGAGGAGAAAGTTTAGAACATTTAATCTACATGGTGGGGCCTTATGTGCATCTACTCCATGTAGAGCTTAATTCTTTTCTCTAAGGTCCAGGAGTTATTCTTATTCTCCTTTCTCTTTGGAAATCCAAATTTTATCATCCTTTATGGTGAACTCAAGTCTTTTCCCATAATTCTGGCCCCAAATTTCCAAGCATAATTCCTGCCCATCATGTCCCCCTTGATACTGTCCTTTCCAGACCCATTGTACCTGTGGTACAGAAGCTGAAATATCCAATTTGGGGGAATACAATTGCCTTGCCTCAGAAGTCTATCTATCAGTGTTTGTCACTTTGTCCCTAAGAAGGCTCAGGTGTTCTATCAACCTGATATCATTTAAAAAACAACATTTCATATTTGGGATGATCTCAGATTCACAGAAAATTTATATAAATAGAGTTTCTGCATATCTTTTCCACAGATTCCTATCATTTCAACATTTTATGTAAACAGGGTACATTTTTAAGAGTTAAAAAATTGACAATGGTATAGTACTACTAAACTATTAACCTTATTTGGGTTTCACCATTTTTTTCCCCTTGTGTCTTTTTTTCCTATTCAGCCTGGGATAGTACCCTCCAGGATGGTACACTGCACATAAAAATTAAATGAGGTCTAAATGCACATACAGCAAGAGCATGGTATAGGACAGAAAGTGGAATATGGGAATAGAAAAACCAAGGCTTATGTTGCACCATGTGTGCAACTTTGAAGGAATCAACTAAGTACTGAGCCTTGGCGTTTCTATGCATAAAGAAAATGTGGTAGACCCTGGTGGTCGGTTTTTGTTTTGTTTTGTTTTGTTTTTGGCTGTGGGGTGGGAGGGCTGGCCAGCATCCATTTCCTATTTTTCACTGATTTTCTTTGGGGATTTTCTCCTCACTGATGAAACTGTAAGTTGTGCTCACACTCCTTGGGTCAAGTAGGGGGTATAGGACACAGGCTGGTGTGCCCTACCTTAGGTGGGCCTCTAGCAGTATGAAGAGATGGAGACCAGCTGGAGCTTCTTTATGCTGATAGAGGTTTCCTGATCAGAGTCTTACGGTTCATAAGATTTCTGGCCTTTTGAAGCCATTTTCTCTCTTTCCTATCTTGGGACCTTATTTTCTAACCTCCTGTGATTTCTAAAATATTTCTGACATCCTTTCAAAAACAACAACAAAAAAGACAGAAACAAAACAAAATGCTTCATGAGGTCATGAAGCCAGAGGCCAAAGTTTGATTGTTTGTTACCAAAGAACCCTAAATAAGAGGGTTGGTAGAGTAGCTGCTGCTTTGACAGCTGTAAAGATCCAACAAGCTAACCTCTACGAGAGCTCATTATAAACAGTAACTGCTCTGAATATCCTAGTTGATAAATCCATTCAGATAAGATCCATTTGGCCACTCTTTCATCCAGCAAATATTTAAATTCCAGATATTTATAGGTGTCAGCCACTATGCTAAAAATACCAAATGTTTCAGGATAATCGTCAAGTCTCTTTGAGGCTGAAGTGTTCGGCAGCACTTCCTGCTCCACAGTGAGACCATGGTGAGGGTGTGTGGGCATGCGTGTTGGGGGCCCTGGAAGGAGTTGGGGTAGGTGCCAGTAGCATTGCTCATGCTTCCTGTGGTGGTTGAACGTCTCTCTTCAGTTCCTGGTGCTGCTGAGGTGCCTATCTGGGAAGTAAGCCTGTGACGAAGGAGGGCCATGTCCCTCCCTGCCTGTTCCATCCAGCAACCTGGTGATCAGCTGGGGATGAGCAGGGTGTGACAGTCCCTGGCACTAAGAGAATGGCATGTTTCTCTTGTGCTGCAGCCATTCTTGGGTTCGTGTCAGTTCAACTTGTCAGCAAATAGCGCTTTATGACACAAGTCAATGAGAAGGAAAGAGGGTCGGAGAATGGAAGTGTGACACATTTTCTGGGCTGAGGCTGCCTCTTCGACTGGGTACATTATCTGCTGTCTTCTTCAATGTGCACCATTGATAACAGTGACATTTTGGGCCTATTCAAAGTTGAGGAAAGAGTCTCAGATAGCTATTCAGCTCAGTGACACAATGCCAACGTAACTTGAATTTTCTACCTCCAATACATAACTCACTTCCTCTTTGCTTTTTGTTGTGTTTCATGGTTCTTGCTAAATGATTTTCAAAAAAGGAAAAGAAAATAAGATGGAGTGAAAAGATGGGAAAGCAAGGGAAGTCTATTCCATTTGAATGTGTGCTTTTTAAAAAAATTTCTGTTGATTTTCGGATGACCTGAATCCCATCTGATCCCTTTTACGGTCCTTGAGACCCACCCCCACATTCCGATCATTTGTGGACTCCTTCTGCTGGGTGGAAAGGATGCTTCTCAATGATACAATGCCAATATTGTATAGCTTGGTTTCCTGGAATTTTGTCTCCTTGTTCCTCAGCCCCTGGCTGCCCTGCCGTTTCTGCCTAATCTGTCTTCTCCCTTTGACACAGTAGTGGATTTCTATAAATCCATCATTGCTCTGTGTGCCAGTTCTCAGGAGATTGTAGCACTGTCTGCTGAGGCATGAACATATCTGCAGCTGCTGGAGCGGGTGCCTATGATGGACAGTCACTGTGCAAAGAGCTGTTTGGAGCATGGGATATCTTTGAAAAATGGGACTACCCCCAGAGGGAATCAGACACGTTAATAAATCACAGGCATGGTTATTAAATGCTGACAGAGGCTGATGATGGGAGAAGAAATGGTCAGTTTCAAGAAATAGTCCTGGGAAGCCCTCAAGATCAAATTTCCTTGTGGCTTTGGTTTTGCCTATAGGATACCTGCCTATAGGATTCCTGAAAGCAAAGCAGATCAGAGCTTTCAAAAGAGTCATCACCAACTACTCTAAGAAGTTTCTCAAATTGGTCACCTCGAAACACCTTGCTTAAATTATTTGATAGTCCTAAAGCAAATTTAATAATCATCAGCAGCTTTGTTCCCTGGACACTTGCAAACCTGCCAGCCACTGAATAAGCTTTGTAGCACATAACTATGGTGGTTTTGTGTTCAGCAGGGATCCTGGTCAAAGATGAAGACAGCTGGGGACCCATGGTGTGCAAGATACTACCCTGCCTAGAGAGACCATCCATCAGGTTTCTACTGCTAAATGAGGCAGTGTCTAATTACCCCAGTACTAATTACCCCAGTAACCTTGGCTTCTGTCAGGCTGGAGGGCAAGGGAGAAAAAGGTAAAAGAACTTTTGCAGATTCTCATGGTTCTGGCATTCTCAGGGTTCACACCCCAGGGTGAGGCTCCGAGAAGAGTTGATGATCTGAGGAGTAATGCAGCCCCTGGATCTCTGGATTTAGATAAACCTGTTTCATTTGGAAACCAAGCCATTTACTGGCAATATGACCTTGAGTTAATACATTCCTCAACTTCTGCACGCCTTAGTTTCCTTATCAATGAAACGGGGATCAAGACAAGTACCTATCTCAGAGAATTAACTTGAAGACGAAATGCATATAGTGTTTCATGCAGTGTTGAGTATATAGTAGCCACTATTCTTAGTAATTTGTGGAAGAGTAACATTCTTTGTGGAGTGCTTTGCACCCATGTGAGCTGATAATCAAGCCTGTGGCACAAAAGAACATCAGCCCAGCTTGACTTCACTTCAATAAACATTTGTTAAGTAGCTACTGTAGATGCTGGTTACTGCCAAGACACTAAAGTAAATGACACCGTCCATGTTGTCTCCCCAACTGTACCATAAACTTCTTGACAAGGCAGGCATGCATGAAAAAACTTAGGATGGATTCCAAGGCAGCACATAAGCAAGCTGGAGTGTCTGTGGATCTCGAAATACTTAAATCCCGAGGAGCTACACAGCAAAGCAAACAAAGGAAAATCACGTTCCTCGGGGTTGCTGACGGCCCCTTCCATTCCCCCTCGAAATATTCTGCTGTATGCTTCATCAAACATTTGGAAAGCAATGTGCCCAAGTCACTGCCCACCCCCAGGAAAGGAACAGAATAACACCAGTGATTTTCCTTCTCATACCCACCTCCTTCAGTTTCCTCTCTGCCATCCTCCATCTCTGTTATCATCTTCCCCAAATTAAATGTGTTTTGGTAGCAGTGCCCTTGGCTGAGCTGCCTGGCTGAGCTCCTCTCCTGCCACTCTCCCCCTAGGCAGGGCTGGAGCGCTGGCTGCTCCGTCATGTACTTCTTTTAGCATCTGCTCCTTTCTCTCTATGGCTTTTAAAAATTTCACTTGCAGGTTCCTGATAGCTACTCCTTTCCCTGCTCTCAGCTTCTCCATCTTACTCCTTTGCCAGCTCCTTTTCTTAGCCTAGTCCCTAGATGTATGTTATGTCTTTCTGGGCCTTTGTTATTCTTGCTCCTCTAGAGATGGCATCCTCCACAGCCCTACCTTCTCTTCTTTTCACTGATGTTCGATGTACTAATTAAAAAAAAAAAAAACCCAATATTGAAATAATCCAGTTTTAATTCCCAATCATTCCAATAACCCTTCTCTTTCTCTAGCAGTAGTCCCTATGGGTCTGAACTCTAGTGTCGGCTGGAAAGGACTCTATAATTGGTTTGGCAATTCATAATGCCTTACCTAGGAATTTGCTTGAGCATTTATTAATTCATTTTAGCAAATGCTTATTAATGACCTACTATGTGCAAGGCCCTGTGCGTTTAGTACCACATGGGAACAAACAAGACCAACCAAGTCCCTGGTGTATAGATCTTATAATTTTGTATAGGAGACAATCAACTAGTAAACAAATGAGGTAAAATTTGTTGAACTACCTTTTTTTTCTTTTTTGCAGTTTGGTTTCATCTTTAGTTTTACTGAATCAATCTTAAACTCTCCAATGTTTCCCTTGAATTAACATTGCTATTTTATCACATTAGATGTCTCTGTACTGACACTGTCTACCAAATCTCAGAGATGCCTAATGAGATGAATTTATTATAAATGGTCTTTTAAAGATGAAGCAACTGATAATCTGAAAGGTTACAAGATCTGTTCAATATCATAAAACTGGTAAGAGTCAAAGCCAGGGATTTAACTCAGGTCTTGGTGACTCCAAAGCTCAGGGTACTGGGCACTGGGCACTGTGTGCTTAGGTTCACTGCATGTGCTGGCTTTGTTCCTGTTAAGTTTCCAGGGAGTTATTTGTCTAGTGGCAACATTTAGATCCGTGTCAAGCACAATGAAGCCTATGAATTTCTACAACCCAGCAGAATATAATTCTGTCTATAAGTCTACCACCGCCTCTCTTAGGCTTAACCATGCCAGCTGGCTCTGATTTCATTTCCTTTGTTCATCTCTCATTCAACAAATATTGAATAACTATTATATGTCAGACAAGGTGTTAGACACTGGGATAAACAGTGGGGGGAAAAAAGGTGCTCTGCTGTCATGATGCTTTTGGGTAATTAGGGCTGGGAACATGAATAATAGATATCTAAAAGTGAAAGATAGAGGCAGAGGTAAATGATAGGTAAATGGAGGAGATACATGGTGGCTATAGAATGTAGAGCACAGAGTGGGGCCTGGGCATATGATGCATGAGTTCAACATAAAATTTAATTTCTCAAAAGGGTTGGGGAGGGGACCAGTCAAGTATCAGCCAAGAGAATCTACTTCAAGAACTTCCATTACTTGTCAATTCAATAAGGACTGAATGTTGCGTCATTAAGAATGAACAATCTCCCATTCAGGTATTTCCTACAACCCAATGTTATTCTCTTGTTCTAATTAAGCATCCACTGGGCATATGTTCCTTTAAGACTTGTGCCTGTCACTCACTCAGGTACCGGGACTCCCTCAGACACATTAGTGGAAATCATGTCTTTCCTTTCCACAGTTTACCCTAGGCTTTGGCAATTTACCTTCTTCCCTGGAATGTGTAAATTGCTCTAATATCTTTCACTTTCTTGGGGATTCTAAGTTCAACTTCCCATGTGAATGTGTGTTGGGAGAAAGATGAGCAGGGAGGGATATACTGGCTTTAGCTTTGCTAAATGTCCACTAATCCACTGTGTGTGATGTGTGTGCATTCTGTATCAATGCTTTGGAGTCCTTTGTTGCTGATGCTCCACCCAGAGTCATGATTAAGCACTCGTAAGTATAAAATGAAGCTTCCCCTAATCTTTGACCTCTATCACTGCAAAGCCCCAAAGAACCCAACCCCTGATGATCAGATGATGTCCCCTGTTCTCTCTTCACATGCTGGTTTCTTTCCACATTTTCAATTAGTTTTTTGCCTAGTACTTTAATGTTCCTTGTCCATACTGGATTATTTTTCTTTATCTTGGTTTCTGTGTTAAACATTAAAGCTAGCTGTTACAGAGCCTGAAGATACTATCTTTTTGGCAGAGGCTAAAAAGACTTTTGCAATTATACAGTTTGATTTTGGAAAGCAGAGATAAGTAAAAGAAAAATTGTTTTAACTTTTGCATTATTTCTGCCTAGAAAAATTCCAAAAATTCTATTCTTGCTACTTTCCCACACTAGAAGATAGTCAACCTGTACACTTCTACTGATGCCTTCTAAAACTTTGGAAGTCTTCAGATGTTTCCCCTGACAGAGCCCACTCAGACCACAGATACCTGAGGCATTTATCACTGGAGAACTCTGCAGCATTGCAAGGCCTGAGCCCAGTTTGTGGAACTGGTTGGTTATCACATGGCTGTACTGTTCCCAGTGAAAGAACCCAGTCCATACGGTTCTCTCTTCTACTCAGGCTCTTGTCTCACAGAAGCATCTTAAGACCCTGCCTACCCATGGTCCTGTGAAAAATCCACAAAGCTGCTCACAGCAGCTCTGCCAACCCATCCTTGTGAACCAACCAAGTATCTAGGTAGCCCACCCTGACAGGCTTTGGGTAACCACGTTGACTCTCAGTATCCTGGAAACAGACATGTGATCCTGCCCATGCACCCTGCTTCCTAGGTAATTCATACTAAGCAGCTCAACCTAGAGAACCAGGAAAGCCGATGAGCATCCTTGCCCAACACACACAACACTGGGAAGGGCCAAACAGCCTTTCCTGAATCACTAAGCCCAACAAAGTCCCTGGGAAGAAACCAGGTTATCTCTTGCAACTCCAGTGGGTCCCAATAATAACTGTGCTGCCCCTTCTCAGAAGCTCAACCCACTGAGGCCCTGATAATTAAATGCTCAGCTCTGTCTACACACCCTTGACCCTGAGACACAACAAACACATCATCCTTTGGTGATGGGCTTCCAGAGGCCCCCCCCCAAAGTCACCTGTAATCCCAGTGGACATTGACAAGTGTTCTACCTGGCCCCACCAGTGTGGCCTGGCTCTTGTGCAGCCCTCAGATGCTGTCAGACACCCTCACCTCCTTACCAAGATCTCTGTGTTACATTCACCTGGGCCCACTGTGGTAACCTACCTTTACACAACCTGTAAAAACTTGCCCAGAGGAAGATGGCGGCGAGGGGAGTGCATTACCCCCGTGTGCTGCTTCACTGTGTGGGAGTATGACAAGTCAGGACGGCTAAAGGATATCTTGTTAGGAATTTCCAGCAATAGTGGGGTGCTCCAGAACCTGGAGGAAGGATTTCCATCGCACGAGGATCGGCTACGGGGACTCAAACGCGAGAGGTTTGTCGCA
>NW_025999869.1:16704367-16845137 GCF_001458135.2 Marmota marmota marmota
TTTTCAAGCTACTTCAGGAAATAGAAAAGGAGGGAGAACTTCCAAATTCATTCTATGAGGCCAACATCACCCTGATACCTAAACCAGACAAAGACACTTCAAAGAAAGAAAACTACAGACCAATATCTCTAATGACCCTAGATGCAAAAATCCTCAATAAAATTCTGGGGAATCGGATACAAAAAACATATCAATCTATTCTTAATAATTGAAAGAGAGGGAATTCTTCCAAACTCCATTCTACTATGATGCCCTGATACACAAATCAGACAAGAATACAGCAACAACAACAAAAAGATAACTATCGTACATGACAAAAAATTCTCAACAAAATACTAATGAACTCAACAGCGCATAGAAAAGATTATAACATGATGAGATGTACTGATAAACAAAATGTTAAGGCATCTCATGTTCATGAATTGGAGATATTAATATTACTGAAATGTTCATACTATTCAAACAATCTATATATTCAAGGCAAAGATTTTTTCAATATGACCCCCAATACTACATGCAAAAATTGACAAATGAGATTAAATGAAATTGAAAAGCTCTGTACAGTTGAATAAACAATCAACAAAATGAAGAGACAATCTCCAGGACAGAAGAAATAAGCTTCTAGTGGGTAAGTAAAATGCAGTATCTATACAAATGGACTGATATTTATCCAAATAAAAGAATTAAATACTACCATTTCAGTAGCATGGATGGAACTGGAAGACAATATGTTAAGTGAAATGAGTGATACACAGAAGGACAAGTTCTACATGTTGTCCTTTTTATTTGGATGCCAAAATATTGATCTCAAAGAACTAGAGTATGAAAGAGTGGTTGCCAGAGGTTGGGAAGGATGTGGTAAGGGAGGGAGGAAGATAGTTAACAGGCACAGGTGGATGCACAGGATAATTTCCAATGTTCTATAGCACAATATGATAACTGTGGTTGATAACAATTGAGTCTTTCAAAAAGCTAGTAGAGAGGTAATTTTTAATGTGCCCAACACACACACAAAAATGATCAATGTTGGAGGTAGTAGATATGCCAATTACCCAGGTGTACTCAATGCACAAGGTAAGCAAGTATTGAAATGCCACATGGTACCCCATAAATATTTCAATGACTATGTGTCAATTAAAAATAAAAATATATTACATTAAAAAAAGAGAACTTCAGGTGCCTTCATATGCTATGAGGAAATACAGGATTGTATTTCTCACAAAGGAGGAATGTACAAACTTACTGCTTTTCTGTTTTCTGCCATCAGAGAAGTAACAATACATCTATATATTTCTTAATGAAACTGACATTTTATATTATTTTCTCTTTTTTTTTTACATTGCAAATCCCCACACAAGTCAGTAACGTGTCGCATTTGATCCTTACTAAGTATAGTCCTGAGAAATACATCAGACAGAAAGTACAGCTAGGTTTTTACCCCTTTTATATATACTCTATGCAGGGTTTTATCAAATCCAGTGGCTGGAACATGTTACTTTAGCTACAGGGAACTACTTCATCATGCTAGCCCTCAATTAAATAAAAGCCTGCTGAGATTATATTTTCACCTTTCTGACAGCATTTGGTTTGTCAGTCTCATTTTACGTAAATCCACTTTTAGATGGACCGCTTAGGACAAGAATATTTTTCACCAGTAAAGTAACCTCAAATCAAGAATAAATCAAGAGCACAGATAACAAAAAAGCATTTAAAATCATTCCAATGATTCATATGGTACAGCTTCTTTTATTGTGCAATGATGTTTGCTCGCCCATCACCTATAGGTTAAAATCCAAAATCAGCACAGCACTCAAACCCCTCTCTCATTTCACCCTGACATCCCTTTCCAGCTTCATCTGTCACTCTGGGCTGCAAACACTCTGGTGACACTGTTGCTGTGATTCCAATAAATAAATCCCACATGTAATTTCATGTTCCATACCATATCACACGCCCTGCCTCTCAAGACCAGATGGGTTTCGCCATCTTCTCTTTCTTGGTGAACCTCTCCACATCCTTGGTGGTGATATCTGACTGTAATGTCAGGATTCTTACAAGCATGATACCAGGCTGACATGTGATAAGAAGACAAAGTACAGACTAAGTGGTGTAAGAGATACTTCAGTACTGGGAAGTTCCCAGGAGACTGGTTTAGTGCTGATGAGCCTGCTAAACTATGCAACTTCAGTAGGTCTGGGCCTGAACTTCCCCTTTCACAACCTGATAGCAGTTAACCAGATAATATCCCAAGGCCACTTGCCCCTATAACACCTATGCAACATCCTTCCCTATGGGATCCTTCCTATTTGCAGGCCACAGAATGTTTAGTAAATAGAAACAAGCTGCCGTAAAGGAGTGAGGAGGTGCTGGATCAGTATACAGCAAATATACATACTGACATTACACTCTACCTGTTAAATATGCAGAATTACTGCATGTTAATCTAAACTTAAAAATATTAAAACTTTGAAATTTAAAAAAAAGAAAAAGAAAAGAAACAATCAGCCATATGAAAAAAAAACTCCCCATTACCATTTAAATATTTGTAGCAAACTTAGAGAAAAAATATTTGAATACCTGCCCCAGAATTTCTCTTAGGGAAGCTATTCTCTGTGTTTGAGAAGATAGTTTGACATGCAGCTACAGGCCAAGGTAAAACCTAAAGCATGAATCTAGGTAACCAAGAAGACAAGTAGAGTGAAATGTATTAGAAAGCCTCTAAAATGGGGGAAAAGGTTCAGGAGCAGAAATCCAGGAAGAAGGAAAGACATAGAGAAGATACAGTACTAGATAATGTGACCCAGGGGCTTTTTGGACTAAGAATATTTACTATTGAATTTTAAGTTTGTTTTGCTTTCACAAAATTTTAGTAAAATCATCTGTGCATCACACCAAAACCATGTGTGAGCAGTATTTTGGTGGGAATTAAGTGAAGAATGCTGAGTGCCAAATCCCACTCAATACTTTATTGGGTGGTAACTGGAGCAGGTTTGGGGAGCTGATCTTTCATCTTCTCCAGACTCAGTAGTATGGTTCATGCACTGCTAAAGTGAGGTAGGGGTGTGTGTGTGTGTGTGTGTGTGTGTGTAGTATGTAGGGAATTTTCAAATCCTAGGCATCCCAGATTTGTACATTTATTGCATTTTTCTGGCATATGGTACAGCATGTCTTATTCTAAAAAAATATATTGTTATGACAAATTTTCTGACTCCTAGAAGTTCAGTGACCTGAAAGAAAGGGTGCCTTATTCTAATGTAAACAAAGGGGATACAGGAGCTGGTGGTGCCTGGTCAAAAGGAAAGCACCGGTGGAACAAAAGTTTAAAATCAAAGGTGATCATGAGCCAAAAGGAGGTCCTTAGAGAGGATGTGACATTTTCCATAATCTATCAAAAGCATTCTGTATCAGTCACTTTAGGAGGCGGGTAATCTCAGCTGACATTCAAGTACGTACAGGGGAAGCAGTGTGAGGCACATTGACAGAGGCCCACGCAGAGGCTGCCCTCTCCGCTCCTCTGGTCTTTCTATTGCTCCTGTCACGGCTGCGGACTTGAACTTCATATGAGTCAGAACTAGAGCAATCATTGACATACCCAAGGTGACACTGGCAGCCCACAGACGTATCCATGGGTGTAAGTGACATGGTGGGCTCTCAGGTATGGAAGATGCCTCAGTGTCTTTCTCCACCTCCAGTTAAAATGTGAACATTTTAATATCACTCTGCTTTCTTTGCATCCAGAGGACAGAGAAGGAACTCCCAATTGCTCATGCACATTATGCGTTTATCACTCAGTTTACATGCAATCATATCACTGCACACAAACTATAATTTCCTCTTTGTTATCTTTGCTTCCCTCAGACAAACATGACTCACTGAAGAAATAATAATGAACCATTACCTTTGATGTAATGGCTGCCTATGCTGTCAAAATGGAACGGTGCCAAAATGGGCGATTAATACACATTAAGAAAGGCAAAGACAATTACACTTCCAGATGATGTGAGCACCCAGCAGTTTGCTGTCTACTGTTTCATATACTTAACTAAGGCCTCTAATTTCTATTTTGGTACAGAAGCATATAGATTCTGAATGATTAAAAGGTTAACTGTAAACAGTGATGTCATAAGAGCTATTCCATGAACTCAAATTTAGCATCTCCTTCTTGATTAACTCTCTCACTCACCCACCTGTCCATCCTTCCATCTCTCCATCCATCCATGTACTCAACAAGCATTTACTGAATGTCCTTTAACATGGTCGCAGTTTCTCAGCTCACCCTGCAGTGTGTATGCGGTGAGGACATGGGACACAGCACCTGTACCTTAGAACCTGATTCCTGACCTGTGGAACCAATAGGCATGTTCTATGTTACACCACTGTCTAGGTGATATCCCGGTCCATTCTGATTTCATTCTTCTGGGACGGGCACTAGGAATCAGGATTATCTTTAAGCTCCTTGGTGGTCTCCACTATGACACAAGGGTTGAGAATCACAGGTTTTGCTCTTACAGCCCAGGAAGGGAGATGGACTGTAAGCACGTGAGCAAATGAATGACTGTGTGATGTCCAAGGCCAGGGCAATAGTGGCTTCCCTTTCTGATAGTTAGCTCCAACCCAAGTCCACTCTGAGACAAAACCCCAAGTTCAGGAAATTCTCTTAATCTGAGTTTTCACACATTTCTCCCCCCTACACTTTAATGGCAGAATATCAGGGATGCAATGAGCAGAAAATCCCACTCCTGGCTTTTCTTGTTATTTTCAATTTACTTTTCCTAACTGGAAAGTCTGAACGCCTCTTGGGTAATGTAACAGAAGGGCATAAGAAATTCAAGACACCTTCTGTACTCTGAGAGCAAGATCCCTTTTGTGTGGCAGGATAGTTTAGCAGGAAAAATAGGCTATAATCAGGCAAATGAGATATTTTCTCCCTAACTCTTTCAGCATCCCAGAGCAGGTCTCTGAACCTCTATGAGCCTCTGACTCCTCATTTGTGAAATAGGAGTGCCTGTAGCACCTTCCTCCTGAAAAGGCTTTTCTGATGTGAAGGTTAAATGACATAAGACACTGGCACTGATCACTTGGCCTGATAGAACACAGAGCCCACAGGAGCAAGGGCCATGCCTGTCCTGTTAATCAGTGTGCTCCTAGAAATATGTACCAGATGTTCACATAATATGCCAGACACCTGTAGATATTCAAGCACCTGTGCACAGAATACCTCCATTTGGATTATACTGATGGGACTAGCCTGGAAGGCCTATTTGGTTGGAACATATAGATTCTGCCAATGAATGTCATCTCAGAGCCGTCAGATGGCTTCACCGTGTGGAATGACACTCTGAGACCATTTCCTCTTGTCTTCCTTCACAGGTTGTGCCCCATGACTTAGCAAGCTTTTCAAAGAAGACCTGTGTGTACTGGGAAATCAAGGACCAGCATGGCTTAGCTTGTCACAAGGTCCCAGCCTGAGATCCCTCCACCCTGCTGTAAATGCTGCTCCAGAGAAACCATGGAACTAACATGTTGGCTGTGTGCTGTGTATCCTCTCAATCTCGCTAGTATCGTCTGTTCAAGGGATACCAGCCAGCCCTTTGAAAACCTCAGGGGTTTGCTTTTAGCAGTCCTAGGGGTGTCTAACTACCTGCTATTAACAAAGATAATCCCCGTTCCTGGAAAAAGCATTGGGGCTTCTATATCTAACAGGTTAGTCTAGCTCAGGAACAGGTTATAGATAAGAAACAAAAGTGCAGTGGCAGCCTTCAGTTAGGGTTATGAGATAAAAATCCATCCAAGCTCTGTGACAAAAAAAAAAAATAGGTACCCATTACGGCTTTAAGGGAAAAAAACAATATAACTCGTAAGGGCAGTATTTAATGAAGGATCAAAAGCTTTAAGAATGTATGTAAAAATAAATGAGCAATCTCTAGGATGATACAAAATATTCAACGTAAAACATTTTTAAAAAATCTCATTAGAGTTTAAAGTGTAATTTCATTTTCCTGATGGTTAGGAGAGAGCTATTGATTTCCTGGTAACAGTCAGCAACAGTGATAGAATGTACCCAGACAAGCCCTCTTGTTTCTGAGATTTTCTACTTGGTCTGGTCCTCCAGGGTGTTGGGTTTAACCCCCCATCTCCATCCTGCACATGGGTGAAGGAGTTAGGAAGGTGGGTACTTTGGTCATTATGGTGTGAGAAGATTTTTAAAACATGTTGGTACTTACATGCTATTCTTTTCTATTTCTAAACAGTGTTGCCACCCCATCCTTTTCCCAGATGCAATTAAATTCAGAGGAAGTTCAAAAGCTCTTTGCAGTGTAAGTGCTTATAAAATGAACCTTTTCATTCACAATCACAATGCTTAGCACTTCATCCTGTCTTTGTAGTGTTTAAGTTGCTCAGTTTGCCTCTCCTAAGGAAAAAATATGGCTCTCTCCTGCCTTCCTGTAGAAAAGAAATATATTTCCTATGAAAAAAAAATATTAAAAGCATGAAAGGATTAAAGGGTTAAAGCTCACTTGTTAATTTGGGGACCAATCTGGCAAATCAATCATCTCGCACTTGTTGTTTTGATTATCTAGACTTGTACAAATAGGCCCTTAACCTGTTGTTGACTGCTACCTACCCAGCATCTAATACAGGCACCTTTCCAGATCACTGGGAGAGAGTCCTTGCCATCTGAAAGTTAATTTTTGTTGCTGCAACAACAAAGCCCCTGAAACCAATATTTATTAAGCCCTAAGTTCTAGGTCATGCTTGAAGTAGTTCATATACAATGGGCCATTTAGTTCTCACAGTCTTTCTGTGGTTGGTCTTGTTCTTATCCCTTTTATAAATGAGAGAACTGAAACTCAAGGAGTTTTTTCAAACTTGGCTGGAGTCACATCTTAGTGGGTGGAAAACCCAGGACCAGTGGCCAGCCATTTGACCCAGAGCTCTGCTTTCCACCTTCACCATGTGCTGCTACCAGTAGCACCTTGATATCATGGAGCAGGTGTTGGGGGGATATAGCTCAGTGGTACAGCGCATGCCTAACATGTGTGAGGCCCTGAGTTCCATCTCCAGCAATGCAAAAAGTAAAAACACAAATGAAAATCTTGGAGCAGTGAGAAAGGATAAGGCTTTTTTTGTGAAAGTCAAACAAGAGGTGTTTCATATTAACCCTTCCATTTCTTCATCTGTACAATGGGAATTAAGCCAAATGCCTCATATTCAGCTTTAGGAAGTATTTCGTTTTGTTTGAAACCAGGGGAGCTCTACCACTGAACTACATCCGTAACCCTTTTTATTTTGAGACAGGATCTTTCTAAGTTACTGGGACCAGCCTCAGACTTGCATTCCTCCTGCCTTGGCTTCCCAAATCACTGGTATTATAGGAATGTACTACTGTATCAGCTTTAGAAAGGTTTTGAGGGGGTATTTGTAAAAATTCTTCAAAATTTACAAATCACTAGAAGAATGAGTCATTCTCCAAACTACTCAGAGTCTAAGGAATAAAAAGGATCAACACTGATCACAGATTTTGCTCTCCAACCACTCAATGAAGAGAGCTTTTCAAGGAACTTAAACTTAATGAGAGGCTCCTGCTAAAATTGTGTTTGTGAGCAGCACTTGGAGTCCTGAGTTTTAAGAATCTTCATATCAGAGCAGACCTGAAAGGACATTTAGTTAAAAGTCTTCCCTCCTTCTGAGGCTTGACCCGGCTCTGTGGCAGTCCTGATAGGAGAGTCTCCCCCTTGCTCTCAGTGATGGGATAATTTACCTCTTCAGACTATTAGAAGTTGCTTCCTTCTATTAAACTGTCTCACTCTGGTTCTGCCCCCTTGCTCCTGAGCCACTCCAGGTCATTAGAATAGAGAACAAAATTCTCTTTTTACGAGACTATCACATCTTGCACAAAGAGAGGGAGGTTGCACTTTCCTGCTCACATGGCTTAGTGGCTCCTGGATCATGCCATGGGATTATGTGACAGTGGACAGAATCCTCCATTCATCATCCTCTCCTGACTTCTAGTTGCAGGAAGAGTGCTGAGGTGCTGAACATATTGTGTCATAGCTTCTCTAGCACCGAGAGTGGGCTATGTCTAATCCATTATGGTGTGTCTCTCACATGGTCCTCCTAGAGAAGCCCAGACACCTGCAGGGAATCAGAGGAAGCCTAATGCCTCCTGGTCTCCATTAATAATCCCACTCATCATGCACATTTTCTTTATAGATCTGCATGTGAAGGCTGAAGGGCATTTCCCAAGAGCATTCCAAGAGGGCCAGAGGGAGAACCATAAATAAAGAGACAGATGCATCATGTCAGAAAGGGTATCAACACTTTCCTTTAATCAGCACGCAGTCAATATTCTCCATCATGAATAACTAATTGGTGTCTCAACTCCGCTCCTCAAATGTCATTGCAAAAATCTATCTGAGGAATGTCATCTGCACTTAAGGAAGGGACAAGCATCATAATTAAGCTTGAAGCTATTACTTCAGCATGAAGTGTGAAATGACTATAATTCACATTTTTAAGACCCTGAATTTATTAGCATCTATTTCCTATTCAAGGTTAGGGGTATGGTGCTTGGATTGTCAAAAGATTCAAATTCCTCTGTGCTTTGTTATTTTGGAGTGTCTGTGTCTGAGCTCAGACGCCAGGCAAGGACAAGTATCATTAATGAGTTAGGTTGTATATGTAAAAAATAAAAATAAATCCTAGGGGATTGGATGTATCGTGATTCATCTAACCTGGTCCCCCTGTGGGGAATGGCAAAAGTAGGGGCCCTCTTAGTTTATCCAATAGAGGAGGAGGATAAGACACGGGGGAGACCATCATGAGCCTGGAAGAATGCCAAGAAACGTCATGTCATTAGGTTAGGAAAAGATGTGTAAGCTGAAAGTTGAAGAAGGAATAGGATTATCCAGAGCAGAGAAGAGTGTTCCAAGAAAAGGGAATGGTAACATGAAGAATCGCAAACACCCTAGAGGAAGCAGGGCAGGGTTGCGTGGCCAAAGCTTGCAGACAGAAGATGTCTGATTCAATGGAGTATCAAATACGCCTGCCTACCTTTTCCCTTTCTGGAAATGCTACTTCAGTGACTATAAATGGACCTCAATAAGGCCGTAATCCACAAAGATGAAATAAAAGAGAAGAGATAAGGGTACAAAATAGATGGCGACCATGCTTTGGAAGTTGAAAAGGAAATCACAAATAGTAACTCCATTAGCAGGTGAAAGGAAACTAAAAGCTAAAAGCTTATACAGGTTTGGGGAAGATCAAGCTGCAAGTCGATTAAGCTGAAAAACTGTGGCCAGGCCCAGGAATCAGAAGTGTCTAGCAGGACTGTGATAGAGAAGACTTACGGAGGGCCCCATGGGAAATGGGCAGCCCCAAGGGACTGTTTCTTCACTGGTGTGGAAACAGGGAATTAAGGGAAAACCTACATATTGGAGAGTGAGGCCTCCCAGATTTCCCCCACCATGAACATACTGACAGCCAGATGTATGATAAGCAAGGGAATCGGACTTCTATTGGGGAAACTGATCAGCCCAAGAGAAAAGACCTGTAAGTTTTGACATTTGGAGTCACTCATCATCCCCCCACCCAGTCCCGTTCATGCACACAAACATGACAAGAAGTTCTTGAGGCTTTGATTCTTGATATTTCACTCTTAAAAATGAATAGCTGTGCAGGACTCACCTACCACTGGATAAAGCCCTAATCACAAACCCAGGGATGTGAAGTTAAAAAAAAAAAAATGGGGAAAACAAGAAATTTGAGAAAACCTATCATTGATATATTCAAAAGGTAAAGATAGTACATTTATGCAAGGGGTGTTATGAAAGGATAGCACCATAGGAAAAAAACAACTTTTGAAAATTAAAATATAAAATCAGGGATTAAAAGTTCAGTAGAAGCAATAAAAACTAGGAGAGAGTAAGAGGAGAAATAAAAATAAGAAAATGGTTGGAAGGTAGGGAAGAGTCCCAGGAGACCATCAGTCTAGGGTCATGTTAAATTCATACGTATACTTTTGTTTTGAAGTTTCATCTTCAATCAGGGAGACCCACTGAAGGATGGAAGGGAGTGACATTTGTCCCAACGTGGCACATGATCCATGGCCAGGTGTGGGGCAAGTTTATCTAGGTCTCTCTGAAATTTGTCTCACTCTCATTTATATTACACTGCATTGTATCTAACCATGGAGAATTCTGGATCAAGAAAAAAAAATGATATTTGTTTTTGATTCACTTCTGGCTCTCAACTTATTTCAGGTAAAAAACTCATGTCAGCTTGTTCCTCTAAACTCTCATTCCTCTTTGTTTTTGAAAAGGTTATAACTGAAATAAAACAAGGCTGGCGTGGAGCCAGGATCATGAAGGGTGTAATTAAGAAAGATTTTCTGTCTGAACACCCAGCAGGGCCATCCTACTGGGGAGAAAGAGAGGGAAATCAAAAGCAATTGTGTGTTTCTCAAGAATAACAGAACAATACACTCCACACCCTTTGCATAATAAATGACAGTGGCTGACATTTTAATCAAGATGAAAACCGTGACAAATGGGAACATTCTGCTTTAGGCAGAAGGTGGCAGTAGCTAAGGAATGCCCACTATGCTCTAAGACTGAAAACTTCCCACTTGGTTTTAAAATATCATGGCTGCTGATGACCGAGATAAAAGTACGATTTTATATTCTCCCAATGTGCTTTTGAGTGATTTCCTCACATTTTAATCCTCATTATTGAAATTAATCTGAAAGACATAATTTTAATTTCTGAGTTAAAGCCACATGTCTGGGATGATGACAGTGATGCCATCACACTGTCCCTTTCAAATTCAGATGGAAATGGGCTGCTCATGACAGGTAAAACCAGGTGCCTCAATGCACATCATCCATGGCTCTAACTTTTAGGGATAGTCTAATAATGTCTAGTGACGATTCTGAGAAAGGCTTTGGTGCCTCCAAAATCTGGTTGAGTTTGAAAGATGAAAAACTGAAAACTGCATTTGGGAAGGAGGCTTAGAGCATCATATGTGGATTTTCATTTTAATTAATGATGGTTTAAGACTTGAAGTGAAAACCACCGAGAGCAAGAGCCTTAAGATGGATTCTAAAGGCATGCTTCCCCTTTGATCATAACTATGGTTCCTACAAGACACACAGGGGGAGACCCACAGCCTTAACGGTTGGCAAAGTGAGCCAATATCAGTGTAACACCTTCTACTAAAGGCTGGCCCACTGA
Organism: Marmota marmota marmota; assembly: GCF_001458135.2. Taxonomy (NCBI): domain Eukaryota; kingdom Metazoa; phylum Chordata; class Mammalia; order Rodentia; family Sciuridae; genus Marmota; species Marmota marmota. The sequence goes on from NW_025999869.1 coordinate 16,715,600, forward strand.
CAAGCCATGTTCATCCATGCAAATCAATGGAATATCTTTTACTCTCCAACTTCTGATCCTTACGAATTACCAGGAAAAATTAAATTGAGCCCAGTCTGGCAACCTTCCTGTGATCCCAAAACTTAAACTTTCTCTTCAACAATCAGTTTTTCTGACTCTAATTATTTTCTTCCCTCCATGACTTGAAGAAGAGGAGTCACCAGGACCTTGCTTTCACTCCTCTCCTTACATTTTGTAAAATCTTCTTCCCACAACCCCCGGCCATGAGAAGAGATGGGCTGTCCATTTATTTCTGAATGAGACTTTCCTTATGTGCTGCCCTGATTTTCCCCCTGATGTTATCCATTCTCCCCTGGCCTCTAGAGGCAGAATTACAATGTACAGAGGAGATGGTGATGGAACACATGGGCTTGACATCTTTAAAATGCAGTTTCCATCACATTTTTAAAACAGGAGCTTTTGATAAATATGTCAAGGGATGGGATGGAAATATCTCAGATACTAAACATCACTTTTCCTTTGTGCCATTTGTTTCTCCTTCTGCACATGAAAAGAGCCATGGTAGAAAGGTCATCCTAGAGAGATACTGGGGACAGGGGAAAGAGAAATATGCAGATAAATTTAAACCACAGCACTGATGCTTACAGGGAAAAAGAGGGAAATGATAATAATTGTAATTTGGGAGGGAGGGAAAGAGGGAGCAAAGGGACACATACAGGTAGGTGGACAGTCCAATCAAATAGTCTTGAAAGGGGAGCAAAATGTTCTAATTTTGGGATTTTAAACAGAGTGACCTTAAAACCGAGTTAACCTCATTATACTCTAGTCTGTGGCATTTGGAATCCCTGACAAGAGCCGTGTTACAGTCATGTCATCTTTGGCAAAATGAGAAAATAGTGACAGCACATTGATTGGTTATAGCCAAGAGCATCCAACTGACAGAACTGTCTCTTATTCTGAAGTTGACCATTAGTGGAAATATCCTTTGATACAAACTGTTAATAGTGAACATAAGAACTTGTTTTTTTTTGGTTCTAGTTTTATCCTTAATGGAAACAGAATTGTTAGGTACCATAATTGGATGGAAAGTTTTTACTGGCTGATAAAATTTGAAACTCTGGAAACTCGTATCTGAGTTCCTGACCCCTGATAAAAAGGGCTGCTTGTCTCTCTTCCCCAAAGCTAACATTTGTTGAGCTTATTATGTTCACTGAGTTTTTTCAATGTTCTAGGCACTGGGGCTTGGAGAGCTTTAAACGAGATGCCCGAATTCCCAAGGCAGATAGGCACTGGGGCCAAGTTCAAACCTAGCAGGGCACCTTCAAAGTATACACTGGTGACAAATTTGGACATTTGATGATTTCATAAGACCCTGGAGTAACCATGCTACTATGTTTTTTTTTAAATGTTTTCTTTAAATCACTTCAATATTTGTGTTATTTGACTAAATAATGCTGAATTCTATATAAAAAAAAATTCTATATAAACAAAACTAAAACTCTTAGCCTAAATGCATGGAATGCTGGGAATGGGTGGGAAGAAGAGATATGAAACAATTATAGAACATGTCTCTAAATTTTCATAAGAAACATAAGAACATCTTGCACAGTGGAATTCAATGGTGTTGCTCCAAATACCATTTGCCCAGGGCTAAGAGGCTCAGTATACAGTGCTTTGTGTGTCTCTCTGTCTGGCTGAGTATGTGTTTCTCTCTTTCAATATGTATGTTTATACATTTTTAAAACTCAAACTCTACAATATTTTTGGTATTGTGACTTTTTCAGGGTACATTATAGGCCTCTAATTAAGTGAACCTCAGGCTTTGACAAACTATTTCAGTAGCTTAAATTTATAAATCACTGGGAGCCAGTAACTTAGTTGATTATAGACACTCAAAAGTAAAGTTAAAGCAAAAAGAAATTTATTTTGTCAATTTGTGGGAGCCTTGTCTAATCCTTTTTTTCTTATGATATGCACAGACTTTAAATCTCACCCATTCCCAAAGGAGGTTAGCTTTAGTACTTTCCATTATAAAACAAAGAAAAACAAAAGTACCTACAGAATGTTCAAGTACACACTGGGAATAATAGATGTACTTTAGAATTTTTCTGCCTTATTGGTGGAAACCTGGTAATATTATGAAGAAAATGAACAGTAACAAAGCAGTATCTATTTGGAACTGAATAGGTTTGAGATTAATGAATCTTTCGGTCCTAAATGGTGTGGTGCACTAATTTTTGGAAGTTAAAGCAATCTTTAACGTCTTTTGAAACCATTCCTGAAAACGACTCCACACCATTTATTAAAGAACACAACTGTCAATGTGGAAAATTACATCATAAGCCCCCACCTTTGTAAATGATCAGGGATGTTTTAAAGACTACAGAGATATATTGGGCTATTCATTCCTACACTAGATGGCCTGAGAGATCCATCTTTTTTTAAAATCCTAAGACCTGTTTACTGACTTTTACCCTTTCTCTCTTCTTTTAATCAAAATTTCATTTCCTGTAGGTAACTTGGGCAACTCCTCTAGCCTTACCTAACTCTCCAACTTTACCTAACTAACTCTCATAGGGAGATGGCTTCCTTCTCCGTATTTCCTCTGGCTTGGTTTTTAATCTCTATCCTGTCAATCATCACAAGATATTGCATTTGGTGGTTATATTTTTGTTGTATTCCCCTTAACTAAAAACTACTTGAGTACTGATTTCTGCATTCAGAATAATTAGCACACATCCTGACTCCTTAATAAATGTCCAACAAATATTAGGTGAACAGTCCCTGATCTCCACTGAGAGGATAAGCAGCCCACCAGTCTGGTTATCATCGTATGTAAAGTGAGAGCACAAGGGCACAGTGGCTGAAGGAGGAAGAAGAGTTTTTTCAGAAAGACCTTTGGGCTTTGAGATCTTTTGTGGCTCCTTCCAAGCTTTGGGGGATCTTAAGGGGAAAAAAGTTGGGTGTAGGAGTATAGTAGTCGATATCTCCTTCTCCCTCTTTTCACATATGCTATGTGCATGTGCCTGTGAGATAAGATTTCACAGTCTACTTCATGCTCTTGTAGGATCAGAATCCTATGAGGAAACTTCACAATTGAAAGGAATCCTTAGAACACTCAAAGGCAGCCTATCTTCTTATAGAAAATACGTACGCAAAACCAAGTGGCCTATTTCCTGCTTCAGATCATGAACAGCCTAATATCCATGATTTTTTTTTCATTTTTCTTTTATATAGACTCCAGAAAAAGAAGAAGAAAAAAAAAAAAAACGAGCCAGTGAACATATAATACATTTATGTTCAAAGATCATGAATTTATTAGAATCCAATTTCTATTCAAAGTTAGTTTTTCTTATGTTGAGGGATGGGTACAATGCTTGGTATATTTTTTAAGTACAGTCTTGAATCTAGGACAATGAGTCATTATTTCAGAATAACCCTGAAGGGGTAAAATCAACATACACTGCCGGAGAGAGAGGTTTGGCTTAGACCTTTGTAACCCTCATTATTTGTCTGAAGAGAAACAAATGGTGTGTGTGTGTGTGGGTGTGTGTGTGTGTGATTGTGTGTGTGTGTGTGAGAGAGAGAGAGAGAGAAAGAGAGAGAGAGAGAATCTGAGCTCATCTCTGGTTATTTACAAACATCTTAAGAAACACTGCAAAACCAGAACTCCAGCAACTCTGAATAGGAAAGGAATCAACTGAACTCCAGGGAGCAAGAAGCTTCCTCTCCTGCAACAGACCTTCTAGGAAGAAATGCCAGAGGCCTCAAACCTGGTTTTCATTAACAAGCAAGCAAACAAAAACCAAGAGAATAAACAAACAAACAAACAAACAAACAAACAAAAAACCTGTAGCAGCCCAGACAGAGGTTTGAGGACACAAAAGTGATCCCAGAGGACAAGCTTTCTAAGACAGATGCAATTTTCTCACTTTTTTTTTTACTCAATTTGTTTATCATAAATAACAAACAAGACCACGAAAATCTTTGTCTAGAACATTAGAGATAAAATTAAAAAAAAAAAACCCTACTGAAAAGCATTCCTACTTAACTTCAGTGGGAATTTTAAGATCAATGAATTCACATCTCGACAGGCTGCTTTTTTGTTAAGACTCTTTTATATGTTTTTTAATCTACAAGACCTTCAGGTGATTGCAATCCTTTTAACAAATCTTAACACAGAGTAGGATATTCTAGGACTTTAAGATGTTAATATGAGGGGAAAAATGAGTTACACATAGGTGGGAATGATCTTTATGGATTTTAGAGTTCTTCTTTAAATCTAAAATAATTTGAAAACAAAAAATTGAAAGACTACCAAGGGATTAACTGCTTGGAGCTGGAAGTGGTCCTCAGTTTTACAGAGCAAAGCTCCATGGTTAGCTGGAGCCTATGCAGTAAGTTTGCTCTGGGGACCTGGCTCTCAGTGATGTGCTCCTTCCCCTCCACTGCCTTGCCTCTGAGGAGCAGACCCATCTGCTCCTGAATGCTTCATCCATCTCTACCTCTTGGTAGGAGCCCAGGGATCTCACTTAAACTCCTCAGTTTTCTTGAGTCTAGAAGAAGCATGAATGTGGCCAAGTAAGAACCATTCAACTCTAAAGTCAGAGGACAGGAGACTTGGTCTCCAATTTCATTACCTATTTACTCAGTATCCAAGGTCAATACCAATCAATCGCAGAGTAAGATGTGGCATCATTAAACAGATAACGTAAGTGACGCGTAGACACACTGGTCTGGTTAGTCTGTGAACTACAGCTGCTTACCTTTCCAGTGGGTCAGAGACCCTCCTGCAAAGTGCCTTTAAAAAACAAACACAGTGGGCTGGGGGGGGCGGTGGCTCAGTGATTTTGCACTTGCCTAGCATGTGTGAGGCACTGGGTTCGATTCTAAGTACCACATGTAAGTAAACAAAATAAACCTCATTGACAATGAAAAAATATTTTTAAAAAATACAAATAAAAAATTGCAGAGGATGAAAAGGCTAGATTTTGACTCTGTAGGTGCCTGCATCAATCTAGGCTCTCGTGATTTGAGCTAAAGAGACAAACAAAAGAACGGTTTTGGGATAACAGGAAATATTTTTAGGCAGATAAGAAAATTTTATTTCTAGTCTCTGTAGAATATGCTCATAAGTTTAGAATAAGCAAGGAAAATTCAGCCATTACCTGAAGCCTTCATTTCTGCAGTTTCACTAGACTTAGCTTTACTCATGAATTATGGAGATATAATTTTTTAAGGCAAGTTGCAGGGTTTCCTAGAGAAACTGCACTGACACTCTCAGTGCTGCTAGAGAATTACAAGGGTGAATATTCTGTTCTATATTCTTCAGGACACAGATATCTAAAGCAGAGGAATGCATGGAGCTTGTGCCTTTTGATTTGTATGTGTTTATGGGGAATAGTGAGTTAATTAGATACAGGTAAACCATGTGTAACAATTCAATGAGGTTAATGAGAATTTCTGTCTTAAGTATCATTTCTTTGTATTGGGAAATTTGGAATTCCTCTCTTTTCATTCTCAATAAAGTACATAATAAAGTGTTTTGAACTATATACACTGTACTGGGCTGTAGAATGTTAGAACTTATTCCTGTGTAATTGTATTTTGGTTCCTGTTATCTAGCCTCCTACACTCTCCTTTCCCCCACCTTTCCTAATCTCTAGCAATCAAAATCACTATTCTACTCTCTACTTCTATGAAGTTAATTGTCTTTCTCTGTCTGGCTTATTTCATTCAACATAACATTTTCTAGTCCCATCCATGTTGCCAGAAATGTAAAGGTATAATTTTCTCTCTCTCTCTCTCTCTCTCTCTCTCTCTCTCTCTCTCTCTCTCTCTCTCTNTGGAGTTTGCTGCTGAATAGTGTTTCTCTCTCTCTCTCTCTCTCTCTCTCTCTCTCTCTCTCTCTCTCTCTCTCTCTCTCGGTACTGGGGATTGAACCCAGAATTGCTTTGCTACTCCTTAGCTTTTTGAGACAGGGTCTCACTAAGTTGCTGCTGAGGCTGGTCTCAACTCAAACTTGTGATCCTTCTGCCTCAGCCTCCCCAGCTTTTGGGATTATAGGTCTGCCCCACATGTCTGGCCAAGATTGCATTCTTTTAATGACTGAGTTATAGTCCATTACATTGTGAAAACAAATGGAAAATCACAATGGAACCAATGTTGAAAGGGTTTTACAAAATGGACTCAGAGAAACATAAGGAAATAGGGCTTTCTGCAGATTCTAGCTGCTGGGATGTGAATTTTGGTCATCTCTACTCTTTCTCTGTAGGCAGTAGGTATGACTGGATGGTTACATTGTACCCAGAGGTTCAAGATACATATCAAGAGGATATTCTTGATTTGTGGATACTTCCATTCTGTTTATACATTCTTGTCTTTACCCCCTAATGGTTAAGTAACCTTGGTACCTTTTCAACATTCAATAGACAACAGAAACTCACCCTTTCTTGCCTTCCTAGGAACACTTATTCAGAGAGATCTAAACCTGTGTCTCCTTAAGACTCTAAATAAAGTGCTTTTGCAGTTTCTGATTTTGAATTGATTAATGTTAGGGTTTGGATTTGGAATACCACAAGCTCATGTGTGAATGTTTGGGTAGGGCCTTTGGGAAGTTATTGGGTCACCAGGGCTTCAATTCATACCTTGATGAGCTATTTTTGTATATATAAATATTTAGTTATAGGTGGACACAATACCTTTATTTTTATTATTTTATTTTTATATGGTCCTGAGGATGAAACCCAGTGCCTCACCCATGCTAGGCAAGCGCTGTACTGCTGAGCCACAACCCCAGGCCCCTTAATGGGCTACTGAGAGGTGTTGGCAATGTTAGGAAATGGGGCTGAGTTGGAGGAAGTAGGTCACTGAGGTACATTTTGTTCACAGCTCCTCCTTCTCTCTCATACTTTGCTTTCTGGCCACCATGAGACAAGAAATTTTCCTCTATAATCACGCCCTCTGGTCTAATATTCTGTCTCTCCTTGGGCCAAGAAACAATAGGGCCAAGTGACCAGGAAATGAAATTTTTGGAACCATGAAACAAAAATACATCTTCTCTGCTTTGAACTGATTTTCTCAAGAATTTTGTTATAGTCATTGAAAACTGACTAACACAACTGACATTTACATCACTTTTTAAATCCGTTTGTCTATTGAAGGACACCTTGGTTGATTTTACATCTTGGCTGTTAGGAATCTTGTTGTAATAATCATGAGTGCAGGTATGTGCCTGATAAAGTGATATAATTTTTTTTGGGGGGGGTGATATACCCAGCAGTGGGACAGCTGAATCATAAGGTAGTTCTATTTTTAATTTTTTGAAGAACTTCTATGTTATTTTCCATGGTGATTTACATTTACATGTACTAATTTATGTTTCCTCTAATAGCTTATGAGAATTCTCCCTTTTTCAACATCTTTGCCAACACTGGTTATTTATTTGTTTTTCTTTTTGATTACAGCCATTCTAACTGTGGTGACACAATCTCTCATTGTGATTCTATTTTCCATCACGTGATAATCAGTGATGATGAACATTTAAAAAATAGTTATTGGCCATTTATGTAGCCACTTTTGTGAAATGTCTGTTCAGATCATCTGTCTATTTTTTATTCTGATTATTTGAGAGTTCTCTCCCCTCCTTAGGGGAAGTGGTTTGAGTTGGATTTATTTTTAATTACAGAAGAGTAATTTTTGCTGCTTAACATCAAGTTAGCCTAAATTCTTTCCTGTTACATTTTCCAAGTCTTTCATGTAACCAAGAGCTTATTCCTTAGGGGGTGGATATCAATATTGTCTTTTAGAATTCGGCTTTATTTGAGAGCATTTCTCTCTGGGCTGGGCAGCACTAACTAGTTCTGTCAGAAATCTGATCCTGCTAAGGACTGTTGAAAGGAAGAGAATCGGACCAGCCCTTCATTCATTACCTCATCCAGAAAGAGTTCTTACATCACAGACATGAGACATTGCACTCCCAGAATGAGCTCTCTCAAGAGTCCTGAAAGGAAGTCTTGAGTGACTTCCAGCTTCAGTGCTGGAAGGAGAGGTGAGTCAGGTAACTGGCAGGGAGTCAGGTAATCTCTGGCATGTGGAAGTTTTGCTGAAAAAAAAGCTAGTCTAGAAAATGTGGTAAAACTTTAATACGATAGCCCTTATGTATGTGGAGCTTTGCTCTTCTTTTGGCCAAGTTTATTTCTTTACAGTCACAAAGACTTACAGGCTTTGCAAAACCAGCTCCAGGTTTTCTAACGAGTTTTATTTTCCACCACTGAGAAGTGTTCCTGTTAAATGAATAGAAGCTGCTAGGGGGTTGTTTCTGTCTTAGCAAAGGACAGACAGCATCATAAAAGTTGGTAAGACTTGTGCAATGCAGATACCTTTGCCTGAGATTGGTGTCTATCATGAAACAGTTACTCAAAGCTGTTTATGGTCATTGGTTACATATCCCTGGTTTTAAGTAAAAGAAATATGAACCAAGATGAAGAAAGCCAGCATTCACTGAATTCTTCATGGTTATGATTATATCATAGAAATTGCAATTAAATTTATATCAACAGATCACATTTTTATGTGTGTTTGGAGGACCAGAGTTGATTCATTGGTGGCTAGAATGGGTTCAGGCTATGTCAGTCTCCCTGTCTGCTGTTCTTTCTCATTTTCCACAGTTGGTGTTAGTGAGCAGTGGGTTTCCCAGGGTCTTCCTCTGCTTCAGCAGCATACTAATGGCTAAATACCCAGAGGATGTCGTTCTAGCCACATTCTACCCAAAGAAATAGGTAGTTTGGTACATAGAAATATACCAGTATTATATTTAGACATTAATTTCCTTTAGAAAGCAGTTTTCTTTGAGCTGATCAACACCAATTACTGTATAGTTTTGTAACTGATCAGTTTGTGTACCATAAATACAGCAGCAAATCAATGAATCTGAATTTCACGAATGCAAAGTTGGCGACCTCTCACCCCAAGACCTTAATATTCTTAACTATTCAGCAAATCTTTCTTTCAGGTAAAGTTTATCTTTAGTCATCTCCCACCTCTCCTGGCTTACATATTCACATTGTGACATTATCATTATAATTCGAAATGAATCATGGGTCTGTTGCACAGAGTAAGATAATTGCAATTGATCAATGCAAATCCAGGTCAGAAGCTTACCTTAGTTCCTTGAAGGGGTCTGCCCTGACATTAGGTGTTTCTAAGGATTTAGGGAAGACTGTGCCCTCAGCTCCTGTAAACAAAAGAAAAGAAAACAGAGATTGGAAATGTTGGCGGAATCACCTAGGGGTACCATCAACACACTGGAGCTAAGTGTAGTGAATCCATTATACAACCCAAGAGCACTGGCTTCAGGGCTCCTGATGAGAGAGCATTGAATCAACTCATGCAAACAACATTTGAAAAAAACAAGAAATATCTTTTGAAAGTGTTCTTGCTGAGATCAGAGTGAGGCCATGAGGCAAATTCCATCTTGGCTTAAAAAAAAAATAAATTAAAAAGAAATTTAAAAAAGATGCCTAGAAATAAATTGCAAGGTCTGACTCTCATAAACCATTAATAGCCACCTAACTGCAAATGTTTTGAAATACAACAGCTGAAACCCTCTGATGGCAATGTGGGGCACAAATCACATAACCCCTTGGACATCTAAGCAATAGGTTAGATTGCAGTATTTGCCTAAAGTAAATAAAGTTCTGTATTATTCTCTGGGAGAGACAAACAAACAGAGCAACGTGACCTACCGTTTGAAGTTCAATGCTTTCACATTTCGGGTATTAACATTGATCCCCCACCCTATCTAGACATTTAGCTTAGCTGTACTATAAACCTTTATCTTTACAATGTGTCAACACCGGCTGAACCTCCCAGCCATAAAAGATTGTGATTATCTGATTTGTACACTCCCAAAGTGTTTTCAAATCATTTAAACCTCAGTTTATCACAGACAATTGCACTGGATATTAGTTTTTCAATTAGACTTAGCTGAGACAGCTGAGTATGTGGCACATGGCTCTAATCCCAGCTACTTGGGAGGATGAGGCAGGAGGATTGTTAAGTTTGAGGCCATCTTGAGAATTATTTTGAGACCCCCATCTCAAAACAACAACAACAACAATTAAAAGTGCCGGGGATATAACATGCATGAGGCCCTAGGTTCCATCCTGAGTTTCTTGAAACAAAAAACAAAGCAAATGGATCCAAGGTCCTCTCTTATACTTTATAGTAAAGAAGTTTGTTTTATGTATTTGGTGGTTTTTTGTTGTTATTGTTGTTTTGTGTGTGTGTGTGCTGGGGATTGAACCCAGGGCTTTGTGCATGCAAGGCAAGCACTCTACCAACTGAGCTATATGCCCATGCTATTAGGAGAGATTAACTATTTTGCATTCATGTGTAGATTTCTAGAATTCTCTTGCATTGTTAAAATGTGCAGAAATCCTCCATTCACCACTATTATTCCAAATCTAGATTTATCCTGGAATAATTATAAGTCCAGGAAAATGAATTATTTATCCTGGAATAATTATAAGTCCAGTTTTTCTGATAGGAGTAATAGACTACTGTAAGTACAATCAGGAAATAATGCATCTACTTAATGTTACATATGGTCCTTAAAGGAACAGCTTGAAGAAAACAATAACTATTTCTAAGCTACCATTTTAAGTGACTATTGTAGACTCCATAATTTATATTCATAAGCACTAGTTCATTTCTTTCCTGTAACAATCCATTAAAATTAACAATTGCATTAGGCAAAGAGACATTAAGTGTAGGGCCATTGAAGACCTTTCTTAGTCTGTTAGACATCCTTTTTAAGACTCTAAACTGTCTCGTTTCAAATACATTGAAATATAAACATTAAAAAAAACAACATTTTTGATGTGAATTTCAGAAGAATGTCATAATTTTCTTATGCATAAATTATTAATTTTGTCTTTATGATTTTAACTTTATTGTATTCTGTATATCGGAATCAGAATGGATTGGATTATATAGTGTAGTTTTGGAGCTTTTGTTAAACATGTGTTAAATTTGGTTTTGCAGAGTATACATTCCATCCATTTCCAACATTTTGTGATACTTTGTCGAATGCATAGACAAGAGGTCCTGTGGAGGCTGCCTAGGTTGACAGCCCTAGAAGTCACAGAATAATGAGTGACACTTGGGTATATGGCCCCAGACAGTCTAAAACCCAAGAGCATGCCTTAACCCCTCACAGCATCAACTCCTATCAGTTCTAGAGCAACTTCCATCTATCAATCTATCACTGTCACATTGAGCAGGAACTTCCCTTTGAAACTCAGAGATCCTTAGTCCATGGCCATTTGTGCGCTAGGTTTAAACCTATGACTAAAAGAACAATTGTATATGTCAATAAGGCAAGGATAGTTATTTGTTTGGTTATGTTGTCTTCATTCTTTAATTGTAGCTAAAATTCCCTCTCTACCCAGAATTCCTTGGAAACTATAACATCAATTTAAACCATTTCTAATCATCTGATTTATCCACATGGCAATTAGTACCGACCACGGATCACCTTCATTATTTGAACTGCTACTGTACACAGTGAAGATTAAGGTTTCACCCATTGTCATGGCTGTTTGATTTATAATTGGTACCTCAATTTCTATGGGAGTACTTTTATTGTTTTAAGCCTCCTTACACAATGCAATAAAATTTGAATGAGTGTCCAAAATTATATTCCAAAATAGTATTTTGATTCCACCTCTAAAATTAAAAATCATGTCAATCAAGGAAGACTATTTGAGCTAAACAAAAACACAATTCTTTTAAGTAAACTGAGAAAAAAAATGCCTGTAGTCTCCTCCTGAAATCAAGGGACCCCTTAATCTATAGATAAGGAGTCCAGGGCTGATAACATGTGGGTTTTCAAACCATATGTGGAGACATAAAGGAAAGAAAACGACAGACCAATATCCCTGACAAACTTAGATAAAAAAATCCTTAATAAAATATTAGAGAATTCCTGCTCAATAACATATTAAGAAGACTGTGCATCATAACCAAGTTGGTTTTAGTCCACAGATGCAAGGATGGCTTAACATGCAAATTAATAAATGCAGTTCATCACAAATAGAATTAAGGACAAAAATAACTATCACCTCAATAGGTGTAGAGAAGGCCTTCTACTAAATTCAGCACCCATTCATGACATGAACACTGAAGAAAGTAGGGATAGAAGGATCCTACCTCAACTGCATGAAATTATATATGAAAAAACCCAAAGTCAAACCTCATAGTAAGTGGGGAAAAACTTTAAATCATGGAAAGACAAGGGTGTCTATTTTCACCATCCATATAGTAGCCAGAGCAATTAGGCAAAGGAAGGAAATAAAAGGGATAAAAATAGGAGAGGAATGGGCTGGGGTTGTGGCTCAGTGGTAGAGCACCTGCCTCACATGCTTGGAGCACTGGGTTCGATCCTCAGCACCACATAAATAAAATAAAGGTATTGTATCCATCTGCAACTAAAAAAATTTAAAAAATAGGAGAGGAAGAAGTCAAATTATCGCTGTTTGTAGATGCTATGATCCTATACTTAGAAGATCCAAATTAAAAAAATTCCATTAAAAGACTGCTAGAACTAATAAACATATTTGACAAAGTGGTAGGCTACAAAATCATCATACAAAAATCAATAATTTTCCTATATATACTGACAATGAATCTGTTGAGAAATGAATCAGGAAAATACTTTCATTACCAATAGCTTCAAAGAAAAAGAAGGGAGGAGAGGAGAGAGAGAGAGAGAAATTAAAAAAAAAATCTCCTAGGAATAATTCTAATTCTAACCAGGGAGGTGAAAGACCTCAGGTCTACAATGAAAACTATAGAATACTAAAGAAATAAATTAAAGAAGACACATGAATGTGGAAAGACCTGCCATGTTCATGCATAGGCAGAATTAATATTTTTTAAATGACCATTCTATCAAAAGCAATATGTAGATTCACTGCAATACCCATCAAAATGCCAATGACATTGTTCACAGAGCTAGAAAAAACTAGTTCTAAAATTCATTTGGAAGAATGAAAAAAATAGCAAAGGCAATTTTAAGCCCAAAACAAAACATAAAAAAAACGAACAAAAATATCAAACAACAAAACAATGCTGGAGGCATCACAATATCTGACTTCAAATTATACTACAAAACCATAGTAGCCAAAACTGCATGGCACTGCCATAAGAACAGATACATAGACCAATGGTACAGAATAGAAGACACAGAGACAAGTCCACATAGATACAGCATTTTAGTCAGATTTTTCACAGCTGTAACTAAAAGGACCCAACTAGAACAATTTTCAGGGAGGAAAAGTTTATTGGAGGCCTCACGATTTCAGGGGTCTTAATCCATAGACAGCAGGCTCCATTCACTGGGGCTTGAGGTGAGTCTGAACTTCATGGCAGAAGAGTGTGGCAGAAGGAAGCAACTCCCATCATCAGAAGGCAGAGAGAGGAAGTCTACTCTCCAGATGTAAATTATATATACCCCAAAGCCATACCCCCAATTTCCACCTCTATCCACACCCTACCACTTCAGTGACCACTCAGTTAATCCCTGTACGGGGATTAATTCACTGATTGGGTTAAGACTCTCACAACCCAATTACTTCTCCTTTGAACCTTCTTGCATTGTCTCTCAGGTGAGCTTTTCGGGGACTTCTCACATGCCAACCGTAACATACAGTCATCTGATCCTTGACAAAGTGGGCAAAAAACATACATTGGAGAAAAAATAGGCTTTTAGATAAAGGATGCTGAGAAAACTGGCTGTCCATATATAGAAGAATGAAACTGGACCCTTATCTTTCTTCCTGCACAAAAGTTAACTCAAAATGGATCAAAGATCTTGGAATTAGACCAGAAAATATAAAACTCCTAGGGAAAAAAAAACATAGGGTTAACAGTCCAGCATATAGGAAAGGCAATAATTTTCTCAATAGGAACCCCAAAGTCCAAGAAATATTGCCAAGAGTTAATAAATGGAATAGTATCTTCATAGCAAAAGATACAATTAGGAATGTGAAGACAAACCCTACAGAATGGGAGAAATTCTTTGCTAGCTATTCTTCTAATGTAGGAATAATAACCTAGAGAATTAAAAAAACTTAACACCAAAAACAAAACAACCCAATTAATAAATGGGAAAAAAATTAAACAGACTTGTCTGGCTAAAAAAACATGAAAAAAATGTTCAATGTCATTAGCAAGTAGGGAAATGCAAATCAAAACTATTTCATACCAATCAGAATGGCAGTCATAAGACATACAAATAATAGACGGCCATAATGGCACACTGCTCTAATCTCAGTGGCTTAGGAGGCTGAGGCAGGAGGATTTCAAGTTCAAAGCCAGCCTCAGCAACAGCAAGGTGCAAGCAACTCAATGAGACCCCATCTCTAAATAAAATACAAAATGGGGCTGGGGATCTGGCTCAGTGTTTGAGTGCTCCTGAGTTCATTCCCTGGGAATAATAATAATAATAATAATAATAATAATAATAATAATAATAAAATGCTGGACAGAATGTGGAGGAAAAAGGAATACTTTTATATTGTTGGTGGGATTATAAATTAAGACATGCACTATGGAAATGAGCATGGAGTTACCTCACAGACTAGGCATAGAACCACCATATGATCCAGATATACCACTCCTCAGTATTTATCCTAGAGAATTAATCATCTTACTAAGTGATCCATGCATACCCATATTTATAGCAGTACAATTAACAATAGCCAAACTGTGAAACCAGCCTAGTTGTCCATCAATGGATGAATGGATAAAGAAAATGTGATATATATACACAATGGCATTTTATTCAGCCATAAATATACTTTGTCTACAACCAGAGATACGAAAAATTGTGCTCTATATGTATAATAAGAATTGTAATTCATTCTGCTGTCACATATAAATAAATTTTAAAGAAAGAAACGTTAAATGATGGCATTTGTATGAAAATGGATGGAACTTGAGACAACTCTGTAAGAGAAATAGGCCAAACTCAGAAGATCAAGGGTTGTATGTTTCATCTTATATGTGGAAACTTGAGAGGTAAAAGAAAAAGAAAGGTAAGGGTGAATCTCCTAAAAATCAAAGGGACATCAGTAGAGGAAAGGGACCAGGAGGTGGGAAAGGGCAGGGAGGGGAAAATGCTAGGCAGTGATATTGGCCAAATTATATTGTTATATTGTGTGCATGTCCTAATATGTAAAAACAAATCACTCTGTACAACGATAATCCAATAAAAATGTGGAAAGAAAAACATAACAAACATGTGCGTCTCACAGTCACATACCCAGTTAGGTATAGCTCAGAGATTCACATACAGCCAGCGGACTTAAGAGCCCACTCTTACTCACAGCTCCTAGCGCTCTGTCTCCTCAATGCCAGGGCAATGTGGTGAAAGTCAAGCCAGCCCTAGGGGATGGACTGACAGGGAGATGTGGTGGATGATTGACAGGCTCTGCATGTAGGGTGGAAGTGAAGGGCAAGATCCTCAAGCTTCCTCAGCTCCCACTGTCCATTCAAATACCTTTTGGTTTTAGTTTACTGGATTAGCCAAGGGGGCCCATATATCTTACATACCAAAAGACATACTTATTGACATAATTTTAAAGGAAAGATATCAAAGTCTCTCATTTGGTAACTGACTTTGGACATGATACTTACTCTGACAGAGGATTTTCTTCTCTGAAAAGAAGGCATATGTATAGTACCTTTAGCTCCTAGAGAGATATCATGGGAGATTGAGAACTCTGGTGCATAGCAATCGGTAGATGATAATCAATAAAAATCTACTAGGAATAAAATTTTATGAGACTTATTCTTCCCTCTTCTTATCCCAATTCTCACAATGATTTCAAAAACAATATTTTTAAATCACTGACTATGAACTTGAAACTATATTGACTAGTTTTTCATTTGACCCACAGAGAAACCCTCTCTGGTAGGGACTTTTAGTACCTGTCAGTATGAATGTGGCATCTGAGACTCAGGGAAATGAAAACTTTTTCCTATAGTCAAAGACTGGCATCTGAACTATAGTCTTCAACTCTCAGCTTTCTAAGCCATTTGCTGTCTACTTACTCATCTTGTGAGACCTGAGCAAATGCCAGTGCTTCTGCCCTCAAACAACCCTTGCTAAATCCCCAGTCACCCTTCTCCTGAAAACAATTCACATGTACGATGAGATAAGACATTTGTTACTTTTCCAAGGGAGCATTTCTCTCCAAGTCCTATCAGGTATCTGATTTTACACACCATTTTTCTCCTTCTCCAAAGCAGCACAGTGGACACCCATCCATCAGGACAAATTTCCCATTCCATCCTCTATTCATTCCTGGATAATACATTATTCTCAGTTTTATTATTTCAAAAAGGTTTCTTTCTATTAAAGCCATACCTACTGATTCCCTCTTTTGACACAATATAATTTACTGGCAATAAACGTTCATAAACAGTTTGACTGAAAAATCCATAAAGCCATTTCAGCTTTATTTTAAGTTCCATTTAATGTCCCTCAAAAATGATTTCATCAATGTGTTTCCTTTAGCTGGTTCTCTGCCCAATAACTTAATTCCACACAATCAATCAGGAACTTATAAGGCATGAGACAGGATCTATCTAAAGTGTTTTGAATCACCATAAGGATCAGCTCAATGGCTCTTTTTCCTACTAGCACAGGTAGGGGGTATATTTGTTGAAAAATCTCAAATGCACTCTGTTACCATGGTAACGAAAAAGCCAGCTTCTCCTCTTTAGAAAGGATGCTCAAGTTTTGAGGTCTATTCTGTCGATCTGTCATGCTTTCCCCTCAAGGTGTCCTGGACATCGAGAATCCTGAAATCCAGGCCTTTCTCTGTGATTTTAGGAAAACCCCATGACCACTCTAAATTCTAATTTTTCAGATGTCAAATGAGGAATGAAGTATCAGAGGTAACCTATGTTGCTCTAAATCTAAAACTGGATGAGGTTACAACTGGATCTAACAGTTAACCATCTTTAGTCACCTCCTTTCCCTGAAGCAAAAACAAAACAATCCTGAAATATCAAAGGAATTTACTCAGCATTTTCTCAGTGTTTAAGGAAAAAACAAAGAAAAGTAAACAGATTTTTGTCCAATTTAAACTTCACTTAATTGGTAGAAATAATCACCAGAAAATAAATCTTGTAAGAGAATAAAATAGTAGAGAGTAAAATTATGGATGAAACTAACTTAAAAAAATAACAAAAAAACCCCAAAGACTTTGTAACTGAAACTCCAAAAACCTGGGGGAAATGAAATCTTATGCAAAACAGTAAATACTGAAGTGCCTAAAACCATATGTATTAAAAATTTCTGTGGTCTAGACACTGAAAGAAAAACTTAGATTTATAAAATTTGTCAGAAAAATGGGACTTGGGAGAAACATTGGGCAGAAAAATTATAATGACAATCTCATGATGCTGATAAAAATTTATGATGATCAAGTCATTCTAATAAATGGAAAAGAACCAATCTCAAAGTTAATATTTTAAGATTTTTTTTTAAAAAATAATATATATATATGATACTTAATTACTAATGTGAACTTTTATTTTTTTCCTAAAAGTAACATGCAGTGAAAAGTTCTTTTAAAGGAAACAGGTAGGGGAATGCTTCATCAGAGATTTAAAAAGAATCAATGAGTACAGAGTTTTCACAACTATCGAGGGTTGGCACACTGAACTAGCTGTGAGCTTCTGAGGCCTCTCCAGCTAGGAGCAGCACAGAGACACCAGACTGTCTCAAATAATGGGGAAAGTCAGTTGGGATGCTTTAATCCCAGTGTATCTTCCCTGGTGGCATTTAATAAACTGCTAATGCAAAACATCTGCAGTGATTACAAGTAGTTTCTAGGATACACACCAAATATTTTCTTTTCAGGAATTAGGACAGATTTTCCTAACCTAAAATGTACAGATAACTAATTAATTCAATAAGTGTTTATAAAAGGGCCCATCCATCAAAGTTTATGGGGAAAAACAGGCTCAGACTTCTTTGCAGAATTGCAAATTATTTTAAAAAAATTCAGAATGTATCTATAATTGGTAGCAATTCCAAGTGTTATAGTATTTATTGCCTATCAATATGGAGCAAATATGTACCTGTGTGCGTGGTACAATGTTGAGGCAATATTCAGGGAGATTTATCTTTGCCCTTAGAGGTTTTATTATGGCTAGACAGATAATATAGAAAATATTTAAATAAAAATTTAAAATAAAATTACCATAAGTCATTTATTCTCAATGAAGGAGATATCACCAGAGGAAAAAAATGAATTCATAGAGGTCAAACTAGATCTTGCTCTATTTGTGTATAGAACATGGTATGCATCTGTGTGTATGTGTATGGATTATGTGTATATATACATATGTACATCATAAGCAGAAAACAGTATATCTGTGATAATAAAATTTTATGGGACAGAATGATGAAGAAAAATCTGAAAAGATTCTCTAGAAGAGTAATATTAGAAAAAAAGTTGATAAGGAAGGAAGGAAGAGGGGAGGGCACAGGGAAGTACTGAGGAATGAAATCTACCAAATCATTGAATCCAATGTGTGTGTGTGTGTGTGTGTGTGTGTGTGTGTATAATTATAATGTACTAATTAAAGTAATAGAAGGGAGATCAGTAGAGCAGAGCAAGAGGGTCAAGGAGGAGGATGAGGGGAGAGAAAAGGAATGAGACTAATCAAATCATGGTCTAATGAATCTCAATATGATGCATAATTATAATGCATCCATAAAAATATAAATTAAAAAAAGACAAAAATACATTGAGGAAAGGTTAGATGTGTTATGACACAGCATAGGAACTGATGGGTCATTCATCAGGACCTGTCCTAGTGTGGGAGGGTCTGAGGAGGTTTTGCTGGGGAAATGGTCTTACTGAGAATCACTGGAGTGTAGATGATAAGAGAAATCAAGAGAATGGGTGATGTGATCCAACGAATGTCGCGAGTAATATAGAAAGAGTGCCAAGGTCAGAACTGTAAGACACTCCAACATTTAAAGTCTGAGCATGGAAGGGTGAGCCATCAAAACAGGAGAAGAATGGAGAAGAAAAGACTGGAGGTAGAAAGATCAGGCACAGAGTAACAAAGGAAAAGAGAGAAGAGAAGTATTTCAAGGAGGTGTGAGCACTTTCTGTTCAACAGTGCTGGGCTGTAAGGCGGGGAATTGACGTGTCCACTGAATTTAGCAACATGGGAATACTTTACATCAAAAGCGGAGGTGGTCTGCTATGGGCAGAAGAGCGAGTGGGAGGTGAGGAAATGGATTATGGCAAGAGTTACCATTTTTTGACAAGCGAAATACAGTGAGTGAACTGGGTACCGAGTGTTGGGTACCGGATATTGAAGGGCAAGCTATGGCTAGTGACCACCCTTAATGATGCTCTAGGCTGCTGTATGGCACAGGTTGGTGAGAGTCATGTGTGGTTGAGCTGCCTGGTTGCAGGTACACATAATGCGGATATGTGAGCTCGTGTAGGCTGTGAGTTTTGACATATGGTGCTTTGAAAAGAAAGTTCAGGGTTGTCTAGGAAGACTGTGAAGAAGAATATATTGAAGTACATCATAACACAAAATGCAATACTAAGCATGTCTGGTACATTAAAATGCTCAGAAAAAGGTGGATATTTTCTATTTATTCTGTTAAAAGATAAGATATAAAAATAGAAGGTAAATCTATAGAGATGAAAGAATATCACTAAATAATTTGAATGCTAGCAATGGAGAATAATAAGCTGTTTTCTCTGCCATACTCTTTAGCTCAGCCAGGCTTGCCATCAAAGGCACATTTTGCACATGTGTGTAGAATGTGAAACCACAAAGGAGATTTAGGATTTACGTATAGAAACATCCAGGCTAGATATGAAGAGACAAGTGGTTTAATTAAACAAACTCTACTCCAGAAGCCAATAGACCAGAACTCATGCTTGGTGTATCATTACACCAAAGCTAGAAAAAAAATAAAAGAAACCATTCAAGCAGCAAGCAACCTCATTTCAGTTTTTTATGACTACATTATTTTTGATAGGAAGCAAAACTTCACAATCCAACAAATGATTTCATCCCCTTGATTGTGTTTTACACGGAGGAAACACTCTGGGAAGAGGTAGCCTCTAAGTTAGGACAGTTAATAAACAACAGAACATCAGTGACAATGTGAGGATGCTGTCTGATATCTACTTCAGAGGGCTGCACTTGAGGGAAACCTCTTGGTTTTCAGAGATGATGCATGTCCCATGGATGAGATTAATGTAGCCCTGATTGCCCATGATTGCCTCCAGACTCCCAGGGGACAGGTGGCCAGAAGTAGGCCAACAGTGCACAAGAACAGGAAGAGAATATGTACAATGTGAACAAGTTCAAGTGAGTCTCTGTTCTGCCTGCTTTTCACCTGGGAGTTGGAGGTAAGATGGGAGCCGTGAATACAGTGTGCTCAGTGGAAATCTCAGTTCTCCAGTGCCTCTCACAGTGTGAAAGCAATCAAGGCTGAGATAGTGAATGGATTCTGAGAAGACCTGAAAAAAACAATACGTGCATGATTTTTAAGGGTTTCTTGGTCATTGAAACAGAGGTAGAACAGTTATTCCTATGGCCAGGCAGGTGGGTGGTGATGCCTTCCCATGGAGAAGGAAATTGAAACGTTAATTGAGAACCAGGGAGAAACACCATCTAAAAAATAATTGGAGAAACTTACAAAACCATTTACAGGAGTTGAAGATAATGACGACTCGAAAGCAAGAAAGAGCACATTGAAATCTTAGTAAAAGTGGTAAAGTTTCAAAGCATTACAACATTTAAATGATTTAACTTCTGAATACAATTTTTGTGTGAAAGCAAGCCTTCATGCTTGATTTTTACCTTAGCCACTAACTTTTGTTTTTTTTTCCCTCCAGGATAAACACTATTTTCTCCTTTTCCTTTGCTAACAAATCTTGAATTATTCATGGGAGCAAAGTGCCCAGCTCAATACTTGCCTTCCTAAACTCCCAGGAAGCTAGGAGGAACCATATGTCATGCAACTTTATCTAATAGGATGTAGGTAGCAGCCTACTGGAGAGGGGTATTAGGGAAGTTTTATTCTCTGTAGGAGGGTCCTGCTGTGGCTGGTTCTGCACTTCTTCTTTCTTCTTTATTGAATATCCAGAGCTATCTTTCAACCATGAGAAAAAAAAAACAAAGAGGATTTCAGATATATTGACCCAGGCATCACTAAGCTGCCAGCAACTGTTTACCATTAGAATAGTCTTATTGGAGAAAAACAGCCCCTATTTATGATTTGATTGAGCCACTTTAAGAGAATTCCATTACTTGCCCCATCTGAAGTTTAATACCACACTGTCCATGACCTTCAACAGGATCATACCTTTCATGCTTTTTTGCATGAAGACAAAGGGCCATAAACTGAAAATCACTCTTACTATAGATTACTACTCTATAGAAATATCTTTTCACTGATTACTAAATGAGGTTTGGTTATCCCACTTCCCCATCTTGGTCACATTGTTTTCAGACAGAAAGTATCTTTCTTTGCTTGTTAGTATATCAAATTCTCTAATACCCAGCTCAAATGCCACCTCTATAAAGAAGCCTCTCCTGGTCTTCTCTCTCTCACACTAGTCACTCCTTCCTTTGTTCCTCCATTGCCCCTTACTTATTCCTTGGATGAACACTTATTTCATTCTACCTTGTGAGATGGATCAATGACTGTGCTTTCTTTCACTGCAGTGACCATGTCATGACCTTATTTTGAATTACATTTGACTTAGGCAAGAAAAATTTGGAAAATGAAAAAGGTATTTCATCTAGGGCTGATCATCAGCTCTTTCATTGTGATACCTCACAAATTGCTGTCCAGGAAAGTAAATGGCTATAGCTACATAGTCTCAGTGGAACATCCTCTAAACAGTTCCTCTATTTTCTTACAGGTCTTTCCATAATCTCTCCAATTTAGTGCAATTAAGTCAACTGTTCAAAGTTGAAGTAGGCCAGGTCTTTTGCCTGGTTTACAGCCTTGCATGAGTTCTTATTTTATATAACAGAATCCCACTTTTTAACATCACAAGGCTTAACTCATCCCTTTAACTTTGTCTATGGTGTGGTCTTTTTTGTAAAAATATTGATTTATGCTTATTCTCTTCATGTTTTCTTTCCCCTTTTGTATTTTGCATGATCTTGATGTTTGTTTGTTTGTTTCCATAAAGGAAAACACACTCTACGCATTTTGAAAAATACATGCAGTGGTATATCTAGCATCACAAGCAAAACACAGCACAATTTTATCACTCCAAAATTCCCTGGACTTCCCTTTTGTAGTTATTCCATTCTCTGAGCTCTAAATCCTGGCTCTGACTGTTGTTCTATGGTTTTGTCTTTTCTGGAATGTCATTTAAGTGGGATAATGCAGTACATACAGTTTTGGGTCAGACTTCTTTCCGTTAGTAAAATGTACTTGAGTTTCAGGATAGGTTTTCATTGAATCAAAAGCAAAAGTTGCTTTAAATCAGCAGCCTCTCCTGCCTTTTGTAAAAGCCTATCTTTTTTAGACAGTATGCTGGTTCCTTAGGGGAAGAAGGTGGGAGGGTCTTGGAAGAAAGCCAGAGAGAGTAGATGTTTCCTCTTACTTAGAACAATTTAGAGATATGGGGTACCTGGAACATCGGAATCACCATTAGATGGGTGGCATCCTCAGAGGGGATGGTTATATTCTGGCCCTAGGAGGCATAATGATAGCTCAGGGGCCTCCAGCCCAGCAAAGATTTCTAAGCCCTCTCTGTGGCATGGAAGTCGAGCAGAGACATATTTCAAATGACTAGGGACATCAGGAAATTGAGTAGAAATGATCTTAATGGAACAATATGCTGCCCATATTTTCATGACATCCATATGCTTCTTCAGTTATGGAACTCCACAATGATGGAGATGGAATGTCCCACAAGACTATTGTGGGATCTCAGAGACAGATTGAAGGGATAAAAGTCAAATCAATCTGTGACATCTAATGAGCGCTTACTATTTGCAAGATATTTTTGAAAACACTTCATGGATTGACTCACTTATTCACACTGCACCCCATTAGGTGCATATTTTTTTATTCCTCTTTCAGATGAGCACTGAAGCACAGAAAGGTTTAACAAGGAGTGGTGTGGTAGCCAGGATCAGAACACATGCCAGTCTAGCTGTGGAGTCCTAACTCCCTGCTAAATGTATTACTTTTTCAGCTATGAGTTTGGGAATTATAATTTGGACTCATAGATCTCTCTTCCAGGCAAAGAACCACCACTGTGTTGATCAGCTTTTCATCACTAGGACAAAAATACCCAACGAGGACAACTTAGAGGGAGATGAATTTATTTTGGCTCACAGTTTCAGAGGTTCCATCCATAGTGAGATGACTACATTACTCTGAGCCCAAAGTGAGGCAGAATATCATGGCTGACAGGTGTGGCAGAGAAAAGCTACCCAGTTTATGGCAGACAGGAAGAGAGAGAGAGGGAAGAGCCAGGGGGGAAGTTATAATCCCCAAGGGCATACTCCCAGTGAACCACCTCCTTTGGCTCTGCCTCACCTGTCTATTATTAAACCCAGTACAATAGTTCTTCCAAATTATCAGACCATTAAATGGATTAATCCACTGGTTAGGTTATAGCTCTCAAAATCTAATACTTTTACCTCTTAACACTGCTTCATTTTTCTATAATAGGAACTTATTGGGGGACATCTCATATGCAAACCCTAACAATCACACCAATGCAAAATTTATTTTTGTATATCCTATTCAGAACTTCTCTGTTGAAGGGACAATTTGTCCTACATCTAACATTTCTGACTTATTAACATAAATTTCAGGCTGGCAGCTCTGTTGAAAGGTATGCAAGTGGTAACATCTCAAGTAGAAAATGTGAAAGAGGAAAGGAGAGGTCACATGGCCTTTGAGGGGTAGAGGGAACATCTCCAGTCTAGAAAGTTCCTTGCCGTAGATCTCACAATGCTTGACTGAGTGTAGATAAATAGCTCTTGAATTATCTTCTCATGATGGAATAAATACTATTTTTCCAGGACCTAGGTAGATTTGTTTTTTTTTTCTTTTATTTTTTTTTAAAACAAACATGCCCTTAGACAACCCTTAATGTGTTTGCATGATTATTTTTTAATACCTCAGCATCTTCTTAAATCCATGTCTCATACTCCAGGGTGTATAGAGGCACATGTACCAGAATAATCCTAAGTGAGCTTGGCCTCTTTGAAAAGAAAATCCCATAGTTAGTTCTTCAGTGATTGAAGGACTCAGAAAAATGGCAGAGGTTTTTAAATTCATTTACTTTACTACTTTAAACCCAAGCCATGGCAACTATTTTTTTTTTTAGTCATTGATAGACCTTTATTTATTTATACATGGTGCTGAGAATCGAACCCAGTGCCTCACACATGCCAGGCAAGTGCACTACTGCTGAGCCCCAGCCCCAGCCCACGGTAACTATCTTAGTCCTCAGGTTTCACCTACCCTTGCCTCCCTCGTGACAGTCACTAAACCTTTTTGGTATTAACCACGTAGAGAATATAGCTCTGAAGGAAAGACAGGGCAATAAAAAATGACTTTTCATTTAACTGTGCTGTCCATCACTGCAAATCTTCTAGACTCAGCAAGAAACAAAGTAAAAAGAAACGTCTTTAAAACAAGGTGTCACATCTTGCTAGGAGGCAAGGGAAAAGAGGGGATGGTTACAGTGTCTACCTATTTATCCCTTCTGCCCTTTTGATATGAAAACAATTATGTACTTTGGGAAATCCATGAGATCTGATAATTCCCTGTCTGCTTCCACCATCCCAATACAGAAAGGAATATGACTGGCTAACCAGAATATCAAAGTCCCTCAAAAAAGTCACCAGACCAAGAGCCTGTGACCCAAGCAGAGCTCAACAGTTCTTTGCAAGGATCGTGTAGCAGCTGCCTGGACAAAGCTCTGTTGCCCTCCATCTCCTTCTGAGATGACATCTGCTAAGGGGCTGCCGGAAAGAAAGCTATGCAGAAGGAGAAGATGGCAAAAGCATCGTAGCTGATTATGGCAGGACTTTCTCAGTCCTGTGTCAGCAAACTCCCATAAAATTTTTTCAACCAGATTAATCTTACTTTCTCTCACTTAGAATTCGAAGCCCCATGAAGAACACATTATTTTCCTTGTGGGATGGAAGATTCTGTGTCTTAACTAACAGTCCACTAAAGCAGAGAGAGAGAACTGTCCCCCAGAGACGACAACAAAGACTTTGGGAAGTAACCTTGACTCCTATAGGACCTAATATCAAACACTTGCTCAATACAAAGGGAAATAAATTCACAGAGTGACAGAGGCTTCTCAATTTTCACTAGCAGTGAAGAGTTGTGGAAGCAGGTATGCTCAAAGGTATCCTTTCAGTCTGAATCAGTGCAAGACAAATTTTGAGGGCATTTTGCATTTTTTTCTCTCTCTCTTCTTTAACAACCCAGGAGCAAGCACATTTTGTCAACTTACAGCTTTTTCCTCCCTCCCTGTGAACAGTACCAATTTCACATGGTAAAGAAAAAAAGTGTCTATGAAGTCTAAATTATTCAGTGCCAAAGAGTATGTTTTTAGATTTTGAACCGATTATTTTTTAAAGGAAAAAAAAAAAAAAAGCAAGTGCCAAAACCCATATCTGCAGAGCTTTTTAGCTCCATTCGGGTGTTTGCTAAGTGTATTCTGTGCTGCTTTGTCAATCCAAGTGACAGTTAATCAATACTAATCTGATGCTGGTTGATTCTTCCCTTTCCCTAAACAGGATTAAGGTACACTATCTATGAATATATTTCATCCCAGGCTGTAAATCCATATGCTTTAACGTAAATGCATTAGCATCTTTCTTTTAAATAGAATGCACTGTGTATACAAGGAAATAAAGATGAATTACCAAGTTGTTCTGAAAAATGCCTCTCTGATCCATTATGAAAATGTTTCAGCTTTCAAGGCAGCACTAAGTAGATCAGCCACCTCCCATTATTTTATACTGTGATATATATTCCATTCTCTGTGGAGACCTATTCACACTCAAAATATCTATAGCCAGATTGCCTTCCTCAGGGAAGGCAGGTGAATTTCCAAAGGAATTTATTCCTTTGTAGGTTTGCTAATTTCTTCAGTCAATATTTACTTAGTATCTATTGTGGGTTGGACACTTCCCTAGGTCCTAGAGATATTATGGGTGAACAACAGTGATACTATTGACAGCTCCCACATTTGCCCTGAAATTTCCCAATTTTGTCTACAGCGAGTTGTGTCAATACATACTTAACATCAAACCTTGCTATCTTGGATGGTCTCACCTGTTTGTGCGTGCTATAGCTGGGCTAAATCAATTAATTAATCTCTGGTTATTACTTTATAGTTTACGGGGATCTTCACATGCAATTTTTGATTCTCATAAACATCTGTATGAATGGAACGGGAAAAGAGGAGCTTAAGTGACTCATTTAAGATTGAGCAACTAACATGTCCTAAGACTATAGAATGCCACAAATTCTGATGGACTATGATGGTGTCTACACATCAGGTTATTGAAAAAAATCAATAAAATAAATAGTTGGTATAGTAGAACATGGTAAGAGTGCACTACATGGCAACTTGTTAACCATTCCTATTTAAACTAGACAATCATAAGCACTGTCAATTCATCCATCCATCCATCCATCCATCCATCCATAATTTATTAGGCACCTGTTATGTGTTAGACATTAGAAAAGATGCTGAAGATTTGGTATTGGATAAGCCCATGCTCTCACATCTATCATAGATTTATAGTTTTGGGTGTTCATAGAATGAAAAGGTGACAGAAATATAGCCCAAACCAAGGGTTGGCAAACTCTAACTCATGGCTCAAATCTGTCCCTCCACCTGTTCTTGTAAGTGAAGTCTTATTAGAACATGGTCAGATTCATCTGATTTTGCATCTTGTTGTCTACTATAATGGTGGAGTTAAAAGGTACAACTGAGATTCTGTGGTCCACATACCTGACACTTTTAAGAATTGACACTTTACAGGAAAAGATCCCTGATCTGGATTATTAGTCCATAGATTCTCTTAGCTTTACCACCTTATCACCTCTTGGAATTGGGGAAAAAATAGCAATATCTGGCCTGCATGGATCAGTCAGTTCATTTCTAACAACATGCCCTCTATGAAGAAAAGTACATGATTTTGATGTTGAATTTTCTTTGTTGCCCTCCATGGAAGGCTGTGTATAACCTTGTGAAAATATTCCAAAGCATGAACTCACTCTTCTGTGCACCGACAGCTCCATTCCTATTTATTGTGTCCTCATTATGCCCCAAACATTATCAGCAATCCTTGGCTCTCTGATGATCTCACGCTTGGCCCATTTTTTTCCCCCATTATGTGACTCACTGGACAGAGAACACCATTCCTGAGTTTCTATGCTAGAAGTCTTTTTGATCAGTATCACTCTTGATTTTTAGCGTTCAGATTTGTACAGGTTGATATGTTGTTGGGCTGTTGGAATTTATTATTTTTCACTAGCATTCTAAGTACTCATTTAACTGTCACCTTATAGGAAATATTCTAGATTCTAATGTTCTTATTAGTCATTGTTTAATGATTGACTATCACAAATACTTGGCACCTCATATATATGTCCCTTACTCAATCATTCAAACATCCCAGCAGTTACAGACAATTATGTAAGTCTACTCACAGATGAGGAAAGTGACATTTTGAGAGACTTCATTTTTCTAATGACAGAACATTTACCGAGAACTTAGCATATCTGAGTAGAGCTTTATATGCATTTTCTTATTTGATTTCCACAGTGATCACCTAGGAATGCAGTAGTGATGTCCCCATCATACACATAAGGCCCATTAATGATGCTGACCTGCTCATAATTCCCCTCTAATGAACAAGAGCACCAGGACTCTATGAAAGACTGGCTGAATCAGGAAGGCTGGCCAGGAGGACACTCCCCTGAAGCCTATCCTGGGGTTCTTTCACAGACCCCTGTCTTCTTTCTCTTCCTCCCCATGAAATCAAATTGTGGTGCCTGCACATGCTCCTTCACTGAGCGGATGACTTGAAGATAAATTGGTTACTTTTTTTTTCCCCCCAAGACTTGGTGAATAGAACACTAGAAGGAGAAGACAAAAACGAGTATGAGGATATTATTTGCTCAAAAGTGAATCTACTTTTAGCTCTCAAGGAAGCCAGATCCCAATTATTTGCAGACTACCTCTTATTTAAAAACAAATCCCAGTCTATGGTATGACCAATAATGGAAGATAAATATTGAAACCTACCTGTACATTAAGAAATATATTCTCTAAATGAGAAGTCACCGATGAGTTACTGCGTTTGACCAAAGACATTTAAATTCCCAAGTATTTCATACTCTGCATTTTGGTAACTGATCCAAGTCACTCTTGGCTCTTGCCACTTCATCTTTGTAGAAGATGGAATATATTTTTCTCATACTTCAAATTTTGCTTCTAAGTGAAACCAAGCGGTAACACAGACTTGGCATCTGGGATGGATACTAGAACCTGGATCTTCCAACTCACGGGTTTTTCTTTTCTTTTCTTTTTTAAATTAGCAGTTACATAGTGGTTAACATTGGGGTTCTCATGTTAACCTTCCACCAAACTTACTGTGTGAGTCCAAGTGGGGGAACTCTTTTGGCTTAGATCCTGCAGTGGGCGTTATCCACTGTTCAACCTGTGGCTCAGGCTTATACAAATAAGAGGTGAATGAGCTCCTCAACTGGACAGCAACACACAAACACTAGTGACAGAGGGCACCACTCAGGGAATTCTCCCCAGGTCCAGTGAAGATTCTTTTCATTTTTACAAGCTGATCTTTTATAAGAAGAGCCTATTAAAATCAGAAGGCTAAACTAAACATGACTAATTTAAGATTAAAAGCAAGACTTTCATCTAGGTCTATTAAATTTTCTTTCTATATGTTTTTTTTTTCATTGTTCTCAAAAAAAAAAGTCACCCCAAGGTCCAATTTTAGGGACAGTGAGTGAACACTGACAAATCAATAAGCAGCCCAGGCTCATTTTTCTGAACCTTCTTATTCAGGCATTGCAAAAGCTCCTTCCAGATTTTCATGAAAAATGGAAACAACTCAAAGAGAAGCTCACTAAATAGATGGAGCTGACAGGACCCTAATCCATCAGAGCAAAGGACTTTTAAAGACCCAGTGACCCCATCGGAATCACTCTCCCACAGGGCAATTGATCATCACCTGAGGAATCAGTTCAGGACTAAGTCAAATCAGCCTTAAACGAAGAGGAGGAAATGTCACCAATTAAAGCACAACTCAGAATTTTAAAGAAACAGGCCCAACTATGAGATCATACCTGGGTTAGATAGGAATCTAAAAAGCTTGCATCTCACACTTCACAAACACAAGCTGGCCTTTGGCTTTTTGTCTTGGTTTCCAGTGCTGGGGATTGAAATGAATGCTTTACACATGCTAGGCAGACACTCTACCACTGAGTTACGGCCCAGGCCCTTGTCATTTTAAAGGCCTACAATGATGGGCTTAGATTATCATTTGCCCCAATATAAATAATTATTTTTTAACTGAGGAAATAACCCTGATTATCAATGGAAAGAGCAGGAAAAGTATCAAAAATAAGTCCTACGTGATATGATGAATACAAAACAACACAAAATATTAGGTAGTTGACAAATGTCAGTAATGTCATCACCTCTTTTAAGTCTATTTCAACGGTAAGGTTATGTGAATCATGGGCTGGATATCCATCTTGCATGACAGACATAATGTTTGCTGTATCATGCGGAAACACGGACCTTCCCGTGTCCACCAAGTGGAGGGGAAGCTGTCTTGCTCAGGCTTCTACATTCCTTGCTGCACAGACAGAAGCAGTGTGTTCCTGATGCTCTGAATAAGAGGCAGAGACTCGTGTGCTTCCGCCACTTCTGTGTTCCCACTCCAAAGAGCCTTCCCCTGCAGAGCTCCCGTCTGGAGCTCCTGTTGGTCCTGCTTTGGGACCAACAGGCTAAAGAGAGAGTGGGCTCAGACTCATCAGTGGTCCACATTAACTATTCACCTATTTGTGTAACCCAACTCAGGCATAGTAGAGGGGGAAAGAATGCCATCTGCAACCTTGAAGAATCAGAAAGAACAACACACTCCCCTAACAGGGGAGAGAGCACAGAACCAGGGACACACAAGTCCATTTGCAATGTGACTTCATCAGTGTTCTGCATACCTTCCTTCTGGCACAGGGCTTCTCAGCCACAGCCTGATCGAAACTGAGCACTGGACAATTTCTTAATTCCTTGTTGGGAGGTTTTCCAGGGCATTATAGGATATTAATAAACATCCCTGCTTTCTACCTATTATATGTCCAGAGTTGTGATAATCAAAGATGTCTCTAGACAATGCCAATTGTGGGGACTCAGTTGCTGCCTCCCCACACTCTGCCTCTCTGATGAGAACCATTATATGGATTGGTGCACTGGACATGCCTATAATCAGGAGGCTGAGGCAGGAGGGTCCCTAAATTTGGGGCCAGCCCGGGCAACCTAGAAAGACTCTGTATCAAAATAAAATAAAAGATAAAAAGGGCTGGGGATGTACCTTAGTGGTAGAGCACTTAACTAGCATGCAAGAGACCAACTTGCAAGCCCCAGAAGGTCAAAAGAAAGAGAGAGAATCATTGTTTGGCTTTAGGATGTCATAGCATTCTTCAACTTCCAGTTACAGGCTGACACATCCTTCAAATTTAGTGACTGGCTCCTCATAAAACAGGAGGGTCTTTCATCTGGTCCATGATACTAAACATGAAATGATATGGACATAGTATAGTGTTTGGAATTGTGTCCTATTCTTGGATATTCTTGCTGCATACTGGTTTATCATGATGACTGCACATAATAAGTGCTCATTAAGCACTTACCTTAGGACAGGAAACCTCACCTGTGGACAATGGACTCCAGGGATTCATAAATAGAATTCTGTTGGTCTGTGAACTTTGAAGGGGCAGATTTTATATCATTCTTTCCACTATTCTATCTCTAAATGAAATCTAGCAATTTCCTTAGTCACAATGTAGAACATGATCTGTAATAATATCACCCCTGAGACTGTCACCAATTAACATCACAAATTGCTTCATATCACAGTCAATTTGTTACTTACAGCAAAATATTGTTCATGCTCATCACTACTTTGAAATTATGGTAGTTATTAGACCCATCACTAGATCTTTTAAATGCTTAACAAAGAAAGGCACATTATTATATCACAAAATTATCTGCATATGCTGATAACTCCCCATAATTGGTTTTCTTTTGTAATCTTAGATCTTGTATTTAATATAGTTAAAAATGTAATTTTGAGAATGGGTTCATAATCTTTAACAGCTTAAAAAGGGGTCTGGGGCAGAAAATTAGGGAAGAACCCTTGCTCTTTTGAATGATCACCTAATGTAAAAATCGGGGAAGTGTTTGGGAAACACAGTCGATCTTGCAGAACTTTCTGCACCACTCCTGTGGTGTTTGGGGAGGGGCCACACTTGCTCACCGCTGAGTTGGGATATGAAGCTGCGGCAGGAGCACACACTCCTTGCTGCTTGACCTTGGACCACTGTTTTACTTCCATAGGTTTAGTCACTTAATCTGTAATATGAAAATTTCTTTGTTTTATTCCCCACAATCACTGCCTTATTCCTGAATAGCTCTAAGAATGAATCTGAGTTGGGTACATTGGTGCACATCTGTGATTCCAGTGACTTGGGAGGCTGAGGCAGGATGGTCACAAGTTCGAGGCCAGCCTCAGCAACTTACTGAGACCCTATCTTGAAATAACTTGGATAACTGAATGCAACTCTGCAGATATGGTAGTGTGTTCAATTCTTTAGGATTTCTCATTACCTCTTCGACATTACTAATCCACTTACGATAGTCCTCCCAATTTGTTGTGGTAGCACAGAATTTACCTAAACTGGCTACTTTCACTTTTTTTTCTCCCTGGGAATCATGGAAGGAAGGGACAAGGAATAGATGAGGGGAGAGATGAAAGGGGCCATTTTACCAAAGAGTTAGTTCAGTTCAACTCCCTGTCCCTCAATTCACTCTTGATTTCTTGATTGTTTAGGCAGTAAGACTACATTTGACTAATTTCTTTTTTCTTTTTTTCTTTTTTTCTTTGGCACTGGGTATGGAACCCAAGGTTGCTTTACTACTGAGGCATTTATTTATTTATTTATTTATGTTCTCAGACAGGATCTCACTAAATTGCAAAAGCTGTTCTCCAACTTGAGCTCTTTCTGCTTCAACCTCCCGATTTGCTGAGGTTGCAGACGTGTGCCACCAAGCCTGAAAGGACTAAATTTTTAACTACTCTTCAGTCCCAAGCCAAGACTCAGTGATTTTTGATGTCAATTCCTTTCATCAGGAAAAGCTTCTCCTGCTTCACCTAACTTCATCCAGTGGAATCTTTCAAGAGTGAATGGAAATCTCCACGTCTCAGTGATGACAGTCTGTCCTTACATTCCTGTGACTCTAGTTTTCTAGGCACTTGCATGTGAGTCTCTCTGGTCCCTTTCTCAGATCTCACCCACTTACGTTCCCAGTGGCAGATAGAGACCCTCTCTTTAAAAGCCAAGGCCCTGCATTTCTTTAACACAAATCTTTGGTCACAATGTATTAAGGAGAGATATATTCTTAGAGTCCTGGGATGAAGAAATTTGTCCAGAGAAACTTGCTCAGCCTCTCATGGAAGGATGCCCTCATTAAACACCCAGCAGAGACACTAGAGCCTGAATAGTCCCTAGTAACCAGCCGGACAGAGAGAGAGAAAGTCTGAGTGGGAAAGTCATTCTCCCTGGCAGCTGAGATGCTTTTAATAGCCAAAGAAGAAAAGCACATTACTTTCCTTCATAGCTCACAGGCACCCTGCATATTGATTTCATATCACTCTCCCCTTTGTTTGGTTAAAAGCAACTTCTTCCCCAAGCCCATGATACAATACAAATAGTTTGAATGTGCTCTGACCTCTGATCACCTCACATCAAGCAACCTAATGGGAGGAACAATGTGCTGCATTCAGCACTCATAAGGTGTGCCGTGTCCTTGCCAACCAGGGTGCTCCTGCCCTTTCTCGTATGCTTGGCCTGTTTACTTTGGGCTGAAGGCAAAAGTGAGCCTTCTGAATTGTTTGTGAGATCTACAAGTTCTACCAAACAGGCTGCATAACTTTCTTTTGAGGAGGTCTTTCTTTGTTTTTGATTAAACCTCTAAACATAAATTTCAAGAATGCATTTGGTTTAATGTTTAGTGCATCTGTCCAACCTATCCCTGGCTGTTCTTCCTCACAGTGTCCCATAAAACACACACTACATCTTGTCATTCTTCAATCTGAAACCCTTCAATGCCTCCCCATTTCCCTTAACATAAAATCTAAACAACTTCACATGCACAGAGTTCTCACTGCAATGTTGTGGCTTTCTAGTAGATTCATACATACACACTTATATGTCCAGAATGATACAGACTGTGTGTGTGTGTGTGTGATAGGTATACATGCATTAATATAATATAATGTATGTTATTCAACTATAATGTATATATGCACATATATCATATTTAACAAATGTACATACTATGCATATATACAACATTTAATATAGTAACATGTATGTCTACTTGTGGCTATGTGTATATGATTGTTGGGCTTCAGGACATGCTACCGTAAAATATGACACCTTGACTTTTAAGAAAACAACAGAAGCAGGGAGGTCTCTCTGACCTTCTCTTACCCTTCTGACTAGTGTTCTGCCCTGTACCCAGAGGGAAGGGACGAAGACACAGACACTAAGAAGAATCTGAACAAATGGGACCTGCTAAGTCGCCCCCCTTCAGTTTATTAGGTCAGATCCCCTCAGTCTAAACAAACAGATGAAGCCCATTCTTCATCAAACCTAAGCATGAACCCACACAGCTTCCTCTTTTGGGGGGTGTAAATATCTAAAGGCTTCCATGCCGCATATAATGTACATTAAATAAACTTAGCATACTTTTCTCTTGTTAATATGTCCTTGTTATAGGAGTTAACCTTTCAATGAATGAGGAAAACACATTTCTTTATCTCCCCTCTATGATCTATGTGAAAAGCAAAGCTTTAAACTGAAAAACATTGACTTCTACAGTTTAAATGGGTACATTGAATAATATCTCAATTATACCTCAATAAGATGTTTACAACATGAACAAAATAAAGATTCAGGGATCTGACTATCTGGTTTTGCATCTCATTCTGCCCTTTAACTTGTTGCTTACTCTTGGGAATGTGCCTGTCTGTCAGTTTTCTCACATAAAAACTGAGCACAAGGACACAACCCATCTCAGGGCTGTGGTGAGAACAAAGAAAACACACAAAAAGAGATTCGACAGTGCCTGGTATGGAGAATGTTTGAGCCAGCTATGCCAAAAAATAGACTGGACACATTGGTGTCTTTCCGTGGTGTTGTAATTCCATAAATTCTATATCACTTTCATTGGCTTGAATTCACCGAGTGTTCCTGGTTCACTTGGTGGCCATGAGCAGGGCAATGACAGGCTCTTTTACTTTATTCTGATCCTAATTGCTAACACATATATCACTCAAGTCACACATCACACTTGAATTTACACAACAATACATGTGGCTTACAGAACAGGCTAATAAAGGGTTAAGCTGGCCACAGGGTTTCAAGAGGCCAAGCCAAGAGCAATGACTGAGAGCAGACACAAATGCAAAAGAGTCACTGCAGGTAGGTCAGACAAGATTAGCCACCAAAGAACCTGTTCAGGGCCCCAGCTGTTCAGGGTACAGAACTTGTTCAAAGTGAGGGTCCAGACAGCAGGCAGTTTCAAAGTGGGCTGTGTCAAGCAAGGAGAACTGAAGTCCTGGGGACATCCTGTCCCTCTCCTAATGTGTTCCCCAGGTGGTGTAAGATGACAGGCACTGTGAGCTGCCATACCAGTATCTTCATTGCCCTTATGTGTTCCAGGTGAGCAGGTGGCTCACTGGGTGGCCTGGGGTGTGTGATAAGCTCATAGGCCTAGTCTCTCTGAGAGAGGTACTTATGTGCTTATGATTTATATGACAAGCTCAAAGGTGGTCTGTTTTTTATGATCACATCCGTTTATTTATCAGTCTGTGCCTTATGATTGTGCTGTGTAGCTGGGGGGTCATTCTTTTTGATAAGTTCTATATGTCCAACAGCTGGTCCTTGTCTCTTTATGCAAACAAGTTACAATGTCATTCTGCCTTAGTGCTTGCACCCAAAATGGATTAGCTCAGGGCACAGCTGTTTTATAAAAAGGAGAAACTCAGGTCGAGGCACAGCTTGAAGATGGCTGTTCTATACATCATAAAGTAACTCAGAGCATGGCACAGGTCACTCTCCACAGAGTTTAAGGATTTAAAAATACTAACTACTATAGTCACAACCTCTTGCCTTTCATGAATGGGCACTCCGCTCCATGGTCTCTCTATATTGAACTTCTAAAATTTGTTTTTGTTTCTTTCTCTCCAAATGGTCTTGCTTCACAAAAACTTGCTATAAGGTTTTCTGTGTGCCTGAAACAGCTGCTCTGCACCCGGACTCTCTAGCCCTTGGACTGACTCTAATTTATCCTTCCAGTCTCAATCACCACTTGCCTTGGGAAGACTTTCCTCTTAAATAAATCTCCTGATTTATGTTTCCAAAACATCTTGTACTTCGCTCCTATGATAGCATGCATGCTTTTTGTATAAATATTCAAAACCTCTGTCTGTGCTTGTTCCAGAAAGTGAGAACCCCAGGGTGTGACCATGGTCAGCACAGCAGTTAGCCAGAGTGAGTGCTCAGTTAATGTGTTGAACGTAATGCGACTCTTGAATAGAGATCTGCTGTATGACAGCTTAACTCATGCCAAGAGGCTTCCTGTTGATGTCACTTCCTTTCTTTGAACTGAGAATGTTCTTGCATCATAAATAACGCCTGAGTCTAACTCTGTTTGTCTTTCCTCTCTGACTTACAGAATCAAACTAAAATCACATGTTCCCATTACCATTTCAGTCACATCATTCACAGTACACTGCCAAGAAGGAAAGTCCCCAGCAGGTTGTAGCTGATCTCTGAGACATCTCCTTAACTCAGATTGCTTTGGGGAGGAAAGCAATTCCTGTTCTCTATCTGCTGGTAATGACAGTCTCTTGCCCAACAAGAAATCCAAGTATCTTCATTTGCTGGAGAAAGCAATGGCTGACCACCCCAGCTCCTCGGTCACATACAGCTGTGCTGAGGCATCTGCTGAGGCTGTCACTCTTTTCCATTGCTTCTGCTGAGTCAACCTCTGCCTTCCACCTTGCCTTCTCCCTCAACACCCCTAAGAGGTTTCTCTTGGTCACTATTCTATTGCCTGCATTTACCACCTAATCCTCTCAGCCAAGTTCTGTCAGATGTCTTTGTTAATTAAGTTTTTAAAATATTTACTGCTGCTGCTGTATCTGATGTTACTGGGCATGTGCACTGCCGCCCCTACCTGACTGAACTCTACTTGGGAACATCTCATGAGGAAATTTTGTCCTGCGTTTACACATCTCTGCACTGAACTTTAATCTGTGATAGTCAAACAAATGCTGCTCAAAAAGAATTTGCAGAATAAACAGTGACAATAAGCAGCAACATTTTGGGCACTAATTGTGTGCTTGGCAACATGTCCAGGACATTCTTATGGCCCCATTTTATAGATGAGAAACCTGAGGTTTTCAGAGATTCAGAAACTCATCCAAAGTTGTAATAAGACTAGAATCTAAGCAGTCTATCTCCAAATCCTATATGCAACCATTCTACCATCCCACAGTACTGTCCTAAAGAGAGAGAGAGAGAAAAAAATAAGCATTTTGCTTCTACTCTGGGCCCTGGAGGGGTCTGGATATTTCCCCCCCTTTCTCCCTATTTCCTTTGCTTAGATTCACCCTTGTCAACTTGGCCACTCTTCTTGAAGAAGAAGGGTACAAAGAGAATTGATACTGGGAGGGAAATACATGGCAAAAGTGTAGGGATATGGGGGAGGAAATGAATAAAGAACTTTAAAGAATATTTTAGTACTTTTCTTTCATACTCAAATGAACAAATACAATCCAAGTCCTTCCAATAAAGGAGAATAAAGTTAATTTCCTTCCCTGTCCTGAGTAGTGAGATTTTCTTATTCACATTGCCATCTCATTAAGTTGCAAGTGTCACTATGGAATACCAACATTCCTCTTGGATTCTGTTGGAAAGAAAGAAGAAAAAAAATTCTCCTTTGGTGACTTTTGGTGGCATAAGAATATCCCATAACAGTCCATGTCATTAATAACAAAGGAGACAATATACCTGTTGATAT
The DNA here is from genome assembly GCF_001458135.2 of Marmota marmota marmota. Classification (NCBI taxonomy): domain Eukaryota; kingdom Metazoa; phylum Chordata; class Mammalia; order Rodentia; family Sciuridae; genus Marmota; species Marmota marmota. Next base: position 16,753,078 of record NW_025999869.1, read on the forward strand.
TGAGGATGCCCTGACAGAAGTTGATCTCCTCCTGTGAATAGACCCTTATGGTGTTAACTGGCAAGAAGAAAACTTTGACAATAAAAACCAACCAACAGATGCCTGAAAGTGGTGCTGACTGCAACTTGATAGAGAAATCAAAATCTTGTCAGTTGTACAAACAAACAAACAAAAAACCCCAAAACATCTGCCCCTCCTTTGCTAAGTGCTGTAATTGGTTCTCTTCAAAGCAGCCCAGGAATGTATCTCATCAACTCTTTAATCAAACTAGAAAGCAGATAAATGTCCCTGGCTGCCTTCTTCCCACCCCCACCTGCAGGCACTGAGGAAGCCGGGGGCTGAGCTGAGCATCTGGGGGAGGTTTGCTGAGACTGTGGCTCTGGGACAGCTGGGGAAGTGTACACAGAACCGTGAATCCATCACGCTCATCGTAAATCACATCTCCCTGGTGCCAAAGGAAAAATGATGTGGGGCTCAGCAAACGTCTTTCCTCCTGCATCAGGAATTACCTCCTGGAGCATCTGGGGATTGGGCTGAAACACTGAAGCTGGCGGTGCCCGCACACATGGGTGGGTGCCTGCCTGAAGCTAGGTGTGGCACTGCCCCAGCTTCTGCGACAGCTCTTTTTAATGCTTTTGGAGAGTGATGATAGTATTTACAATGAAACTCCTTTATTATTTCTCTATTGTAGAATTGTGTTTTTTCTCATTAAGTGTCTCTGGTTTATGAGGTTGGGGTTGTTCATCTGAGACTCTTTTCTATTTGGCTTTCTTGCTGCATTATTTATGGGAAATGTATTTTTATGATCTAAGACATTATTCCTGTATTTCTGTAAATAATAAACCAACTTTGGAATGAGGTACCCTGGAAGAACTATAGAACCAACATTTGTTTTTCTTTTCTTCTTCTTCTTCCTTCTGCTCTTCCTCATTCTCCTTTTTTGGGGGCACTGGGGATTGAACCTAAAGCATGACATATGCTAGGCAAGCACCTTACCACTGAGCTACACCCCAGCAATTCTTTATAAGCAGCTAAATCCCCCCAAATTTATCTCTGCAATAGCAAGAAAAAGGAGGGCCTTGGCAAGTTTCAGGCTCCTCTGATTTGTCACCCAGGTGATAAATTCCTAGATTGGTGAGCTCTCATGCTTGAGGATCAGTGTCTGAATTACTCAGTTTTCAACTAGCCCACAGGAGGACCCAGGTTCTACTCTTTAATCCTTCAGAGCCTCTCTGATGTTTTCTGACACTGACAAAATACTGTAGAAAGTCAAAGATTAAAATAGATGGAGGCAAAGTGAAAGGAAGGGGGACATGCTGTTTATGGAGAGCAATTTTAATAGTGCGGTCAAGGTCACATAGCTGGTAATAGGACAGAATCAAATTGTGTTGAATCTAGCCGATTTTGAGTTTCTTCACATAGCTATGGTGGAAGGCAGAGAGGATCAGTATAAGAATATAGGGTAGGGCCTGTGACTCCCGAACACGAACCAGGGAGGGAAGCCTGGGCCTCAGTAAGCCAGCCCTGGGTTTTTCTTCAGAGACACAGAAGGTCTGGAAGGCTAAGGGCTTCAAGGAAGCCGAAATTGATGAACTTCTCCAGCTACTTGCTCTAGGACACTCCTAGGCCATCTTTCTTGTGCATATGGTCAAGCTACGTGGGCAACTCTGCAGCCCCTCTGCTCAGACTGCATCTCTTGTGGGCATTTTTCTGGCATTTCCTTCTGGACAGTGGACCTCCCCATGGGAGAGGTAAAATTCCAGGATCCCAGTACATGTAAAGCTAAGCTGTTCACCTCTGATCTCCTACCAATTTCTGTCAATGACACCACAACTGTCTGACTAAGGCAGCTCACAACACCAGAGATATTCACAACTTGCCTCTCTCTGGACCCTTCATGTCTAGTGATTTGCCAGATTTTGACAGAAACCCGTCAGTTTGTCTCATCTCATCATCATTAGATGGTCTTTCCCATTTGGCTTTTTCATCTCTTACTATCCCAGTTGAGGTTGTAGTGAATCTTCAACAAAGGTATTCTAACATCTTTGTAACTTGAGTGTAAGTTTCCCCTCCTTCTTTATACTACATTGTCACATTAATTGTTGAAGAGTCCCATGGTTGAATCTTTCAGTCCATGCATGAAAAAAACATTACCGGACACTTTCTTTATGAAAGGGGCTATTCAAGACTTTGCTAAAAAAGACTTCCTGCTGCCACATGAAGCTCATATTCTAAAAAGGAAAGAAGGGAAAAACAAATATATAGCATGTTATATTATGATAACCTTTCTAAAGAAGAATAAAGTAAAATAAAGGTACAGGCCAGGATTCTGAAAACTTTTACTGTAAATAACCAGACAGTAAATATTTTGTGTTTTGTGAGCCATATGATCTTTGACTCAACTATTCAACTCTGTCATGATAGCACAGAAGCAAAGAGATGATACTTAAAGGCACCACCTTGACTGTGTTCCAAAAAAAAGCATTTTTTTTTTCAAAACAGGAAGTGGTTTTGACCTATTTGGCCCATGGGCCATATCTTGCCCACTCTAGATATGTACATCAGTGGTAAGAATGTAACATTTTTATAATGTGGTCAGGGAAGATCTTTTTGATGAGGTATTGAGCAATTCCGGGGTTCCCCTCTCATGTGTGATCATTATAATTTGCTACGATTGTAACTTTGATTACAGAAACAAATAGTTGACTTTGTCTTTGCCTAGCATCTATTCCTTCTCTTGTTAACAATATTCTGGTTTTCCCTTGGAGAATGGCCTGTTTCACTCACTGTCAGTCCAACCTTAGCTCTAGCAGTTGGGATAGGATCCAGACCTCACTAACCTGCAGATTCCAGCATCTTGGTCTCAATGACTAGGCACATAGCCCCAGTGGTTGAATTTTTGTTAGGAAGATAATCACTCTATGCTCACCAGCGAAGCTGAGGACAGAATACAGCTTGGAAAGCAGAGCAGAAACATAGTAAGAGAAAGACAGAAGCAGTTCTGGTCTCATCCTGTGAACCACTGAATCCAGCTTGCAGCCAACTACCTGAGGGCTTTTCAATCAGATGAGCCAGTAAAACTTTCCAGCTCTCACTCTGGGTTGGATTTATATTACTTGCAGCCAAGTGAGTCTTGAATGATAAACTATCCCATTCACCAGGCCAGTCTTCTCCCTGTATCTCCCGCACCCATCATCTGAACTCAAGAACTAGTTCAAATGTCCCTGGTTACCAGTTTAAGATTCTAAACTCTCTCCTGCCCTCCCCTGCTGGGTTCTACAGGTCCTCTGTTCTATCCCCCTCCTTAGGCAGCTGGTTTCCTCCCTGGGCTCACAGAAACCTGTCAGTTTGTCTCATCTCTTTAGACAGAGAGCTCCAGTGGCATCCATCCTTGAATCTCTGTGGCACCAGTAACAGTAATTCAGAGACACCACATACACACACCTACATATACATATGTTATATAAATGTACATATGTATGATAGACACACACTGATTTAATGAATGAATATTATCACTAAGAATATCCTCGGTTCCTCTTATCATAATCATCAGTTTGCCAGGGTGCAATAGAGAGTTTTATCATCTGAGTAGTCCAAAAAAAAAAAAAAAAGTTAAGCATCAGGCCACATTTAAATTTCTATAAATTTTATGCTAATTTAAATGGCTTTAGATTTAATTAAAAATGTTTTTCACTTGATAATAATGTAACTCAGATAATTAGCATCAAGTGGCATCTAGAGGACATAATGAAAAAACTAATCTAGAGTATAAATAGACCTAATTAACAATTATAATAGCACTTTATGATTATGCTTTGTTTATAAATGCTATAATGCCCGATTCATTGTTCAATGAAATTGGTCATTAATGAAAACCAAAGTCACGCTTTCCCTGGCGTTACTATGAAGATGTCTCTTAGATGCCCTGGCTTTTTATTGCCTATATTCTTGCTGCTTTTTAAAGACCACTTTTATCCAATATTTAATAACTGTGTTCTCTAATGAAAGATAAACTCTATCATGCCTCATCTTGAATACTAATTTTACACCTTTTGGGTCATTAAATGAATGGACCTGATTACAAACTAATTTTTTTTTTTTTTTTTTTTTTTTGTGCTAGACCTAAGTAGCTCATAATGAGGTGGGAGAAAGGATTAAAATGGATAGGCAGGAAACTTGAGCTCCTTTAAGTTCAGATCTGTGTGTAGCGGGGCTGAGAAAATACCTACAAAAGCCAGGCCTCATTAAGGTCAGGCCAACTCCTTGGTAAGCAGAGAAAAAAAGAAATAACTGATAATGAGACATCTCGTGTTTGTTACCCAGGCACACACCACATAAATCAATCAATCAATCAATCAATCAAAGATATGGTGACATAATCAGACCAGAGAACATGTGAAAAGCTTGTGGGCACTGAGTGTCTTACTCAGGATTGGGTGGGAAGCTCACTTTCTTAACCCTGTACTTTCACAAATCCTTAGATAATAGTCACTCTCCAGGATCCTTTGCTTGGTACCCCTCCCCTTTGGAAACCTTGCTTTCTTTCTATTACTCTAATAAATCCTGTTACTTTGATCTCAACTTGTATCTGTGGATTTCATTCCTCCACTTCAAAGACAAAGACCCAACCCCATGTTCCATGCTACAGAAACCTCAAGAATTGCAACAACATTGGTGTTTGTACAAAGAATGAAATGAAAGCCAGACCCTGAACAAAGGTGGACCCATAAGGAGAATTAGTCAGGTGGGCCCTGGAGAGGCAGGGCGTTTGTGGGATTCCTAATATGAAGTAGAAGGGATGCACAGAAGTCCACATAGGACGGGAAGGTCCAAGGTGCTAGGAATTTGGAGCTAGGATTAAGAGGACAGTTCTGGGCTAATAAAATAAAGACTCTGGGATCATTTGAAATGAGAACACTTATATTCATAAGCTCAACATTACCTGCCCACAGGTAAAATGGTTTGACCCTGGCCCTGTCCAGGGGATCCATTAATCCAAACTCACCTCATGCATGAGAGCCCTTAGACGTTTCAAGCCAATTTCTTTTGTGAACCCCCAAGAAATGAAATGTAGAATTTCAGTCTGGACCGGCTTCTGAAAGCCCAAGTGGGCCCAGAGAAGCCATTACCAACAAAGCAAGAGTCAGCATGTATTGAGTGCTGACCTGGGCGCCACACTCAGGGGTACACACCCAGTGCTCCTCATGCCACTAAGTTCTCCAACAATGCCAAGGTGCAGATGTCATGGAGAGGAGAAAGGGTGCCGAGAAAGCAGAAGCAACTTATCCAGCCACAGCTACCAAATGACAGAGACCAGGACTGCAGGACAGAGTGAATTACAAAAGCTGTGCTCAGCGACTCAATGGCATAGATCTCGCAGGAAAGACAGGCATATACAGGTCAGCAAGTGCAGCCTGCTCACATTGATGCCCCTGCACTGCCACGGGAGGCTGTATGTTTCCAGATGATTGAACCATTCTGCATGAAGAATGGCTTCCAGGCCCCTGGCCATGCTCTTTGAGGTCCCTTGAATGTGCTCTAGGTTGAGTGTGGTTATCTAGAAGTCTATGTATGAATGTATGTGTATGTATACGTATATGTATGTGTGTGTTGCTGGGAATGAACTCAGGGCCTTGCACATGTTAAGAGCACACTTTACCACTGACCTATATAACCCAAGGCTGGAGAAGAACTTTAGAAAATATTCGGAACCAATGCATCCCAGATACATTATCTTTTTGGTTCCCTATTGCTTATTCCTATGAACTGAAATAACTCTGTCTATAATATTCACTTATACTTCTTGCTCTACTCATTCTTTTATTTTTTCCTTTCTTTATCTTGTTCTTCTGTGTTTTAGACGAGTGGAAATTCAAGCTTAGAGAGAAAAGTAGACTTGAATTGGATAACTCAGAGCCTGAGAGGCTGAGCAAGGTTTCAAACCAAGAAATAGGCTTCCAGAGTCAAACTTCTCAAGAGTTGTGCAGCCTGACAACTCACAAAGACAAAACTTCTCATTAAGCTGAAAACGAAATTGCCTAAGCTTCTCGTTCCACACCATATGGCTGAATCCCAGCTGACAGGAAGCTCATTTCTGCAGCACCCTTGGCTCATTTCACCAAGTAGGTTGATGCAAGATTTGTGGGGTGGACATTTCCAAATCTTTTTCACACTGGTAGCAGCAGTGGAGTTTATTTTCATGCTTTTCTTCTTCATTTTTACATAAGAAAAGCAAATTCTCCTAATGATGGAGAGAGACAGGCTTTATCATGTATCATTCTCTAAGCAAACTATGACAAATAAGCACAAACCACAACAAAATATCCACCTGCATTGAAGTGACCCCAAGCTACAATCATATTCCAATATTGTCTAAGTAGCTGTGGGAAGGGGGAAATCTGTAAATGAGTTTTGTACAACAAGATTTTGTACAATAAGGGTTTTGTGCAATAAGATTAAGCCAAAGTACCTGGACATTTAAAGTTATTCAGCAACTGTTTTTGCAAAGACAGATTTTAATGTAGTGAGGTGACTCAGGAAGCAACAAGCAACTAATGGGAAGTTGTCAAACCCACTTTTCCAAAGTGATCCTGGTGTGAGATAGTGTCACTTCTCTCCCTGGACAGTTATTTTAGAACTGGTAACGTAAAGTCCTCTGGAACAAGGGGACCGCCTGAAAATTTGTGCTCCCCTGCCTCTCCAACAATTAATGTGAAAAAAACGTCATTTTTACAAACAGAGAAAAGCATCAATTGTGAGAGTGGAGAAGGTCTTAGATTAATATATCGTGTGTGAGAAATGCATTGAGGCTGGGGTCTGTGGGCAGGATTTGTACTCAGGTCCTAATTCTTACTGGCACTTGGTCTTGGGCAAATTTATTCACCTTTTCAAGACCTAGTTTCCTCATTTGAAAATGGTTTAATGAGAGGAGTCAGAAAAGAATGGTGCCTTAAAGTAAAGCACTCTGCATACAAAGCAGCAGGCAGGGGATGCGGGCTCTCAGTCTAACCATGACTCACCTCCCCTATGATTCAACCCTTTTCTGGAACCTGAAATATAGGAATGACAACGATATCACAAGGCAATTTATTAGGTCTAAATTTAATAATGCGTACAGAGCATTGCACCCAGATCATAGCAAGTGGTCCAGAGAATTGTTTTGAAAGATAATCTACTTAACAGGTTTTAAAAATTAATTCTAAGCAGTCCATAGAGGACACAAAGGGGGGAAAGAATGAAACTATACAGTTAAGATTCCCATATCTGACCTCTCTGCCCCAAATCCTTGGTGACATTCCAAAGCAATCTTGCTCTTTTATCTTTCTTATTTACTGGGGCTATATGTGAAATTTTGTTCAGTTTCTGTCCCAGAAAACATTGTTTGGAAACTTCTCCAGGAAACTCTCATGTTACAGATTAGAATGGGCCCTGAAAGAAAGGAAGCGGATCTAGGTGACACCTGCTGAGCCACGGGCCAGGAACTAGATTCCCTGGCCTCACTGCCTCTCCTCCCATCAGCCCCTATGAATGGCCAGTTCCACCTTCTGAATCTGCAGAGCTGATGGTGCTGAAGTTGAGACTGAGAGAGCAGAGAATAATGGGGCTAGTATAAGCGACAGGGACAATAATCCAGGAAAAGTTGGAGAGAAGAGGGTCGGGATGGAATGTGAGTGTTAGACTAGGCACTTGAAACAGCCATGTCCGAGAGGCTGGTGGAATATCCAGTCTAAGAGGAAGATCTAGCTGTCAGAGCTGGAGATCTGAGTCATCCAACAAGGGCATTAGATGTGAATGTGTATTTTACAAGAGAGAGGGAGAGAAGGAAAGAGAGCGAGCGTGCGAACACAAGTGTGCATGCTAGCTCATGCGAAAACAGATTGACTGAGGGCTGAAGTGACAGCCAGGAGGATGAAAGTCATGGAACTGAAAGATGTGGAGGGCAAATAATAATGCAGGGAAGAAGTAATTTCAACTAGAAAGAACTTGGAATAATAATAATTTAAGATAACAATAGCTAGCACTTACTGAGTACTTAATATTTTGGTCAACATATTACATATACTATTTCATTCAATCTTTCCAACAATCTGGAAACATCAATATTTCTGCTGAGCCAATTGAATAGATTAAACAGGTACAGAGAGTTGAAACCACAAGCATAAGGTCACAGAGGTAGTAAAAGTCAGAGATGGAGTTAAAAATCACAAAGGGTTCATCTCAGAGCTTGAGCTAGGAACCACCATGCTACACTGAGTATTATGGAACAGAAGAAGGGAAAACAGTAGGTATTCATAGTGGCCCAAACAGCAGCAATCAGTGACTGAGTCCTATTGTGCACAGGCACTGTGTTAAGTGCGTCGAGCATGGTCTCATTTAACCCTGCCCATGACTTGATATGCCAAATGTTCTTAACCTAGTGGAGCAGAAAAGGAAACTGGCTCAGTGTTGTCAGGAACTTGCCCAAAGACACACAACTCGTAGGTGCCAGCAGGGGTTAAAAGCCAGGTCCACTCCGATATGAGCACCCCTACCATGCTGGGCTATTCCCAGTGAAAAGTCATAGAACAATCATTTGTTATATGTTCCCAATTCAACGATTCCAAAAGTGGCATAACAGGAAAGTTTGCAAATATTTTAACAATAAACTTTCAGATTCTTCCACCTTAGCTTATAATCCAATATGTCAGAGATGGATCTACGAACCTCAACTTTTCAAGTTTCCCAGATGATTCTTAATTTACATCCAGGTTTATAGATCACTGTACCATGTATACAATCTTTTTTTTTTTTTTTAATATCCTGGAGAATTAACAGATGGATGCTTTACCACTGAGCCACATCCCTAGCCCTTTTTATTTTTTGTGTTAAGAAGGGAGTCTCACTAAGTTTCTGAGGTGGGCCTCAGACTTACAATCCTCCTGTCTCGGCCTCCTGAGTCGCTAGGATTATAGGCATGAATCACCCTGCCTGGCTCACCATGTATAGAATCTTGACTATTTCAGGCAAAACTGCCAGTTTGTAAGGACAGCATATACTCTATTATCATTTTTGGACTGACCACCCATCCAAGTCAAAGCTCAGAGCTGGAAGATGTGCCAATATGACGTCATGGAATGAGAAACTTTCACCAGGAGGTCAGGCTCTAGGGAGATTCAACTGCCTCACTGTAAAAGAATCCAGCAAATTGGCCTTGTTTCCTTTTTTGGACACCAATTTGCTTAGTTTGGACTGATATAACAAAGTACCACAGACTGGCTGGCTTACAACACCAGTAGTAGAGGCTGAAGACTGAGATCAGGTCTCAGCCTGTTTGGGTTCTGGTGAGGGCTCCCTTCGACTTAGACTGTCAACTTCTCACTGTAACCTCATGTGGCTGGTGAGACAGAGGGGGCACAAGTTTCTCCTGTGTAGGAGTAACTCTTCATTCCCTCCTATGGGCACTACATGAATACAATGCATAAAGGTTCCACTCTGAAGACCTAATAAACTTACAAAGGCACCACCTCCAAATACTTTCACATTGGGGTGTACATATTTTGTAGGGACACAAACATTTAATCCATGGTATCATTTCAGTTTTCCTTTAAAATATGTATGGCAGCATCAAACCAATTACATGTTGAAAATTTCCTTACCTAAAACTCTTAATCTCTCAGCTCCTACTACCACCTCGTTGTCATCTGCAGAGAAGAGCAATTTCCCAGAAACGGTTTTTACTTCAAACTTTTTGCCGTAAGCTTCTACAGCTTTTGGACCTAAGAGAGGGAGGAAGAAAAGGAGGAAGTATGTTAGTTTCACTGCAATTTGACTGCTTTTCATAGAACATATGCATCTGACAAAACTGTGTTGGACTTTAATGTTAAGTGGATTGGTTTTCAGAAACCAAGCGTGAAAATCAGCCTATTGACCTGAGTCATCTCTTGTCAATTACGTTTAATGATGGGTTCTCAGGCTATAATTTTAAAGACCATCACATCCTCCTTCCAAACTAATGCTCAAATGAAATTTCTCTCAGCTAACCACCAAATCAGTGGCAGAGTTGAAGATTCTTGGTTGAATATGTCAAGGCCCAAGAGGCTTACCCCCTCTTAAGTTGATCATCCACCTTCAGCTGCCCTAATGTTCAAAAGGGCTCCTTTAAATTTAGCTGAAATCTGCCTCCTTTTGTAGCCTTGACCCAGTGGCTGTATGTGAACTAAGACAAGTCTATTTCCTCACTAGATAGATCATTTCCTGGCAGAGATGGCTATAAAATATTGTAATTAATTGCTTTAGAAATTGTTGAATCTTTCATGCCAGAAAGTCATTCAATAAAAAATAAATTTTGAATTTATTATATGACAACAGAGGCTATTCTTGAGGGTGGGGTATCTGCAATAGTACATAGGGAAGACTAGCTCCTGATCCCATGTATCTGTCTGCTGATGGACAAATATTGATACAAGTTTAACAATCTGCTAACCAATAAACAAAAATTTGCAGAGAGTTTTAGGTACTATACAAAAACAAGTTCACATGCCAGAATTTCTAAAAGGAAAACATTTCAGTCCATCTGAGCTGGATCTCCCAGGTAGCTCTCACAAAGCATCTGAATAATCCTGTGGTGTGTTCATCCTCATGGAACCTAGTTCTGATCAAAAGGAAGTTATCTTTTGGTCTATGAACTCCTATAGTAAAATCTGGTGGTAGTGTCTAAAAATCTTGTATTTTCCCCAGGAGATTCCGATGTGGCATTTTTGCTGCCTTCTAGATAGTGTTCATCAGACTATTACTTCATAACATGTAGCAAAGAAAGGGTCCTCAATGCCTAACAGCCAAAGGCCCATGAAGAACACACCTGGAGGTGAACTAACTCCATTTCTTATTCACTGCAGGGAGGTGAAGGTGTGTGGTGGGTAACCACGAGGCATCTTGTTAAAAAGCTGCTAGGACTCTTAGGTTTTATCCATGTGTTAGGTTATTTTTAGGAAAGGTTAAGAAAGCAAGACAGATTAAATCCTTTCAGAAGTGCGACTAACGTTAGGACAGGTATCTTAATAAATCGTATCTAGAAGTAGGAAAGCCCAGAGCAATGCTAAAATGGCCACGAATAAAGAAACCTCAGTTGATCACATTCACTAGGATGAGGGATATTTGGTCTTTTGGTTTGAGAATGTTTGTTATGTTTTTGTCTGCATTCAGACATGACCAAAGTTGTCTTGGCTTTTGTGTGCATGTGTTTTGTTTGATCTGGATTCATCACGGCCACTAAATGTCCTTGTCTGAAGATACTCTGAAATTATTCATGCTCAGGAAGGGGAGCAATGAAACCTGGCAATTAGTGTCAGGTCAGCCCTTGGGCATCTAAGGCAGCTTTCCTCTTGGTCAAGAATATTGGAACAGGAATCAAGAGGCATAAATTATATACCAATGCTCTCAAATTTTTTGGTGCTGCGACTTTGGATAAGTCACTTGATCTTTGTGAATCTCGGTGTCTGCATCTATAAAATGACTATCAGGAGGGCTCAGGGTGGGGTAGCTCAGTGGTAGAGTGCTTGCTTGCTTATTATGCACAAGATTCTGGATTCAACCTTCAGTACCATTAGAAAAAGAAAAAAAAAATGAATACCAACGATCTTCTCTCTATATCTCATAGAATCATACAAAGTTGGAAAGGATCAAATAATATAGAATTCAGCAAAAGAACTCTGTAGGTGGAAAAATGCTATGAAATGTGAAGGCTGTTCATGTAGTTGCCGTGATCATCTCCATCACCATTACCAGTTTTCGACTGCAATGGTGGTGATGCATTGAAAATGATGAACGATGAAGCCTCTCGGGGCACTTTCCTCATTCACATAATCATATCAATTTGGCAGACAATCATCTCTTACAAGTGCATCCACGGCTGGCCCCTTGATGCACAAAGAAGGGACATTGGAAAGGCTCTTTAATGTTTCAGAGATGGAAACGGCGGAGATTGTACAGAATTTCCAAGCAGCCTGGGTCCTGGGTGTCATCTTATGAGCTCGACTGCATGTGGTAGGTGAGGAGAGCCGGCAGTGAAGACGTGGTGAGCTCTCCCAAGGGCGCCCAGGGAGCCAACGGCAGACCTGAGTCTGGAATCCAGCTCTTGTTCCACGGCAGAAGAATATGTCTGATTGTCCAGGAAGGAGAAGAGGACTGGGCAACATGTCCAAATTAGCAAGGAGATGGGATTCATGAAGAGGAGAGAAAGCAGAGATGAAACCAGAGGGGGATCTTAAAAGAACAGAGATATGGAGTGAAGGATGTGAATTAAGGATGTCTGTAGTGGCTAAGATGTAGCTCTCTTCTTGACTGCATCTTCAAGAAAACTATCGCTTGTCAATACTTTAGGGACAATACCATTTTGGGGGGTTGGGGATGAGAATGTAATGAAGTATTAATGATGAATGAATGACCTCAGGATGGGCAGAGGGTTAGTGCAGTTTGCCCACTTTGGATCTAGTCACACGGCAAAGTGAGGGCCTTCCAGGAGGACACAAATGCTTGGACTTGGCCTCTGTGAACCTGCACAAGGTGATCCAAACTGGCCGCCTGGGGAGATAAGAGTCCTTTCCTGTGTATGGACTGAGATTACTCTGACTCATTAAACATCTGTGAGACTTACAGGGGAATGCATTCAAGAGACCCTAGTTAAATCAGAAAGTACAAAGCACAGTAAAGTTATCTTGCCTTTCAGGGCTTCATAGAACACAAAATGGAATTTACCCAAGGCCAGAACCATTTGGATATCTAACACTCCATAATTGGGATTTAAGCCAAAACCCCACAGAGTAACTGCTGGCTCAGTGGTGCAGAAAGCTTGCCCTTTGTAGATTTTCCCTGGGGCTGCCAGACTTCCTGGACATGGCTGGAATCTTAAAACAGGACTCCAGAGAGAAATGCAAATGGAGGGGGGACAGCTCTGGAGTTCCCTTGGTGAGCCCATTGTTTCTCTTGGGATGAAAAAAAAAAATCACCCTTTATACTGTGAAACTAATCTTCAGTTAATCCGCCTTTGTCTGACAGTCTATGGGTGAAGTGCCTTCTACTGAACAGGGTGGAGAATTGGAATCCATCAGGATTTATCCACAGTCTTCCAAGTCAAGCCTCTGCCACAAATCTGGGAGTTGAAAAGGACAGGGTGGGGGGTGGCATTCAGCTGAAAATTTCTTCCCCATCTCCCTTGACACTGGGACCTATCTGCACTGACCACCTGAGGATGCAGGGACAACCCTACCACCTTCCTCCTTGCAGCATTGTGGGTCAGATATACACTTGTAGTCTATCTTGGGAAGTAACTATCACTGAAAGCATCGTTACATGCAAAGAGATTACCTGAAATGTTTAAGATTAGAACATCTAAAGGACTTTTGAGATCTGTTTTTCAGGAACACAGGATGTTTGAATCCTCAGGATTGCCTAAGTAGACCTCATTGCTTGGAAGGCAGGGACTTTCCAATAAGGCAGCATCCTTTCCTGTAAGCACGCCACCCAGCATAACTGGACGAAGGTATGGGTGCTGAAACAGTGCTCTCTACTGTGTGCATAAATGTAACATCGTAAACGGAGAAGCATAGAGGAAAACCCCTACGTATATGGGTGTGCATATGTTTGTATAGACGGAATTATAATTTAAATACATCTATTATCCTCTGTAGAACTCATCGTGAAAACTTCTGTTACCCAGTGTTAGAATGTTTTTGCCCACCTCATTTTACTAACTCTCTTGAGCCTCACCATAAGAGTTAGTGATAGATGTCTTTTAATTCCCGGGAGGGCTTAACTTGGGACTAGGACACAGAAAAACAAGACTACTGAAGGGGTGAAAGAAAAATGGAGAAAGAAGGGAGGGAGGGAAAAAAGGGAGACCAGAGGAGAGGGGGGAAGGAGAAAAGAAAAAAAAGGGAGGAAGGGAAAAATGTGAAAGAGGAGAGGTAGGGTGAGAGATGGTGGGCAAGAAGAAACAGGTGAGAGCGGATGAGCCAGAGAAAGAATGGAAGTCAGAGAGCCTGGGCAAAGAGGGGAGGAGAGGAGAGGAGGACAGCAATGGAGGGAAGGTGGAAGGAGAGAAAAGGGGAGAGCGAGGGGAAGAGAGAGAGACTGTTTTGCTGAATAATAGTTATTTGGGCAGTTTCAGCTTTATCAAAACAAAATCTCTCAAGTAAGCCAAATCTCCCTCTGCAAATAAATGGCAAATGATCAACAGGCTAAATACGGTCCTTTTGAAGGAAGGAATCTGGGAGCTGAGGTTGGATTTATTTCCCTCCTGGAGGCAGTTTTCACACATGCCGCTTAAATCATTGCTTACCGAAGCTGTTTATTTAATTATTTAGCACGCTGACTGCAGGCCAGATGTTATATAAGCACGGCCAGCCGGCAATGGCACTGCATGCTGGAACGACATGTTTGTGGATTACAGGCTCTGTGTGCGGCAGTCCCTGAGACCCAGGAATGGATGGTCCTAGATGGTCCAAGTCACCTAGTGGTTATGAATCTCTTGACATCCATCTTCAGTTTTCCTGGGGACAGAGAGTAGGGCTCTCTCCCAGCAGGAAAAGACTCTGGGCACAAAAGCACCTGTTTCCCTGTGGTTTGTTTATGAGCCGGGCTCCAGAAATTTTAGTCACGGTAATGTTTCAGGGCATTTGGGCAACTGGCTTCTCAAAATATCCATCTGGATACTTTTCTCTCGGCCCTGAAGCCAAACAAATGGCATTTTTGAAGAAAGTATAACCATTCTATTCAGATAAGCACCCCTTCTCCCTTTCCGGTGAGGGGGTGCATGGTGCCTCTCTGTTCACGGTTGCCTCTCACCTAGGGAGCATGCAGCATTCACACCACTCAACATATTAAGCGACCATGAGGCCCATGCTTAACATTACAGTCATTCCTGTGAATAATCAATCCTTGTTTAAATTTGAGGAATGTGCAGCTTCAGACCCAGTGCGTGCTTTCCACAGCTGTTAGGATCAGATCTCCTATATTAAAAAGAACCACACAAACATTTCCAATGGCTACATCTGCATCTTGCAATTGAGTTATGTTCAAAGTCAGCACATATAGGAAATATGGCATAGATTCAAACTATCATTAAAAGTCCCTTTTAAAACCCATAAAGCATGGCGCATGGCTTTGTACACACTCTGCTCTCCCAATCAATCTAACACAGCCAGTGTTTCCTCCAGCTTCAGAGTGGGGAGCTTTTCTTGGCTGAGCAGCAGGACAAGCAGCTGGCTTGTATTTAGGGGCCACAGCCTGCAAAAAATAGCTTCTCCCCCTAAGCAACTATCATTGGATTTCCCGAGTTAAAATGTGACTAGGTAGGGCTCTCTCCTTTAGGAGACTGATGGAATATATCTTATGTTTTCTTTTCTTGACACAGTCAATGTGTTAGCCAACCTTCTTTCCAAGTTCATGGGATGCTTTATTTGATCTTCAAGTGTATGTTCTCTGAGTGCCTAGCATGGATCTGGCTTTTCTAAGTTCTTTCTCTTCTTACCTGTGATCAGCTGAGTTAGCACTTTAGTCTGATCATTGAGAATGTTCACTGTCACATTTCTGGCAGATTTGAAGTAGAGGGCATTACCCTGCAATAAGAAAACAAAGGAAACACATGAAAATGGAAGGTTTTTTACCCCAAAGAACTATAATCTCAGTTCTCCAAGGAGCTGAACTGGTTTTAGTCAAGTTCCAACCAATGTATGTTATTTGAAAACTCCAACAAATGTTTAATGGTCCCACACACATGATAATTAAAAGACATACATTCAACATAGAATTCCCCCAGAGGCAGGTCTATGTATGTACACACACAACACAGGTTTCTCTAGAAAACACATTCAAGCATGGTGCTATAGTTAAATCAGAGACAATTAGGACACAGAAACCTTTAGATCTTATTGCAGATATAAGCTATCTTTTGTGGACAGAAAAAATCAAGACTAATCTCCTAACCATGTCCTTTCTAGGTTACAGTTTCAGCAAAAGAATAATGAAGAATCCTTAAAAGAGAACAGATAGTTGCAGTGAAATACCCAAGGTCTTCCCCTTGGGCATGTCCACCAGCTGTGAGAATCCCATGAACTTGTTTGCAACATATGCATACAAAACCTGGGAGATCTAGACTTTCTGAGTAAATCTCTTCCCATTCTTCCTTTCCTCTTTTCCAGATTACTTTTCCTCCAGGTACTCTGTGCCATCATCCACTTCCCTCTTCATCAAAACAACTTAGTTGTTTTGGTGCAAAAATATTCCTAAACAGTACACAGATAAAGGGGCATGGCTACATTCCAAGTAAACTTCATTCATAGACCATGATATTTCAATTTCACTTCATTTAAATTTTATGTTTAAAATCTAATATATTCTTAATGTGTTATGATGTATTAATTTTCCTCTGTTTTATTCCCTCCACTGGTCATCTAAAAATGAAAAATCCATTTTTACTTTGATGGAAATACAAGGACAGATGGAAGGTTAGATGTAGCTCAAATGCTGTTATTTGCTAATCTTGCATTTAGTTTTCTTTTTTACTAATGCTCGTCCACATTGTCTAGTTGTCATTGGAAAAAAATGAATATGTTAGTCATTTCTGTCTTTTCAAACATGGAACACACCTGCCGGAAACTCTGTAATACTCAATACTCAGTATTGAGTCTGTCCAAATGCATGGAACCATTTTCCTACCAGAGAGGTGAAACTTAGCCATTACCTTCAAGGTCTTAGTTTCTAATGGGGACAAGTATACCAGCCAGAGAACCAGTAGGGAACTACAAAGTATTTGGAGAGCTTTCCCAAAGAGTGGGATTCTTTGCAGCTTGGGCCTGGGGAGTGGAAAGACTTCCTAGAGAAGTAGGCATTTGCACTGGTCACTGAAGAGAGCAAGGCTATGCTTCACCAAGTTTAAATGAAGAACAAAGTTCACAAAAGTAAGTATAGGCTCTTTCCTCTTAACATTGGTGAGGCTGATTAGCAAATCCAACTTAGAACCAGTAGACGAAGAGTAGAGGACTGTGAGCTAACAGACAGCTGGTTCCAAGAGCTGAGACGATTTTCACAAGAGGAGGAGAGGGGATGGAGTGGCAACAATGGTATACTGACAGCCTCGATCTGTGGTCATTCTCATCTTAGGCTTTCTGCTAAAATGGATAACTAATACCCTTGACTCTCTCAGGACCTGAGTAACCAGTTACCTTTGGGTGAGAACTATTGACCTAGTGTTGAAGAAAGAGACAAGGAATTTTGATCCCTGAGCCAGTGTACTCTCCCACCATGGCTTAAAATTTTATTTCCCCAGATTAAAAAAAAAAAAAAAAGGTTTCTCTAGCCAGGTGTGGTGGCACACACCTGTAATCCCAGTGGTTTAGGAGGCTGAGGCAGGAGGATCTCAGGTTCAAAGCCAGCCTCAGCCACTGAGCAAGTCCCTAAACAATTTAGCAAGACCCTGATTCACAATAAAGAATAAAAAGGGCCAAGGAAGTGGCTCAGTGGTTAAGTGCCCCTGAGTTCAGTCCTACTTCAAAAAATAAATTGTTTTTAATTGGGTCAAGAAAGAAGTACATTTACTCAAATCTTGTCATTTGTTTTCTGTTGATAAGGAAACAAATATTAGTCTAAAATAATTTCTTCATCATTTTTTCTGAGTCTGCTTAGCAATTCAACTTAAAGCTTCAAAACAGTTCTTAATTTTTTGAGTAATTTTTAATTATACAAAACAGTAGAATGTATTTTGACATATCACACATACATGGAGTATAACTTCCCATTTTTTTGTTTGTACATGATGTGGAATTACATGGATCATGTATCCATAACGAACATCGGAAAGTTATGTCTGATTCATTCTAGTGTTTTTCTTATTCCCGCCTTCCCTTTATTCCCTTTTTCTGATCTAGTGAACTTCTATTCCTCCCTCCTCACTGCTTAATGTGAGTTAGCATCTGCATATCAGAGAGAACATTCAGCCTTTTGTTTTTGGGGATTGACTTATTTCATTTAGCCTGATAGTCTCCAGTTTCATCCATTTACCAGTCAATGCCATAATTTTATTCTTTATGGCTGAGTAATATTTCATTGTGTGTATGTACCATATTTTTTTAATCCATTCATCTGTTGAAGGGTACCTAGGTTGGTTCCATAGCTTAGCTATTGTGAGTTGAGCTGCTAGAAACATTGATGTGGCTGCATCACTATAGTATGCTGACTTTAAGTCCTTTGGTTATATGCTGAAGAGTGGGATAACTGGGTCAAATGATAAGTTTTCTGAATAATCTCCATACTGCCTTCCAGGGTGGTTGCACCAATTTCAATTTGCAGTCCCACCAGCAATGTATGAGAGATCCTCTTTCCCCAAATCCTTACCAAACATTTACTATTATTTGTGTTCTTAATAATTGCCATTCTGATTGGAGTGAGATAAAATATTAGTGTAGTTCTAATCTGAATTTCTCTAATTGCTAGAGATGTTGAACATTTTTTCATATATTTGTCGACTGATCATATTTATTCTTCTATAAAGTGTATGTTCAGTTCCTTTGCCCATTTATTAATTGGGTTATTATTTTTTTTGGTGTTAAGTTTTTGCTTCCAAAGAATTCTAATGAAGTATGAATTCACGATCTAGAACTTGAAACCTGGACAGGAGTTATGTTTTCAGGAGTTAATTCACTAAAGTTCCTCTTCATGTATCCACCAGCTTTACACTTCAGAGAGAAAAATGGCCTGAAATCAGGCAACTGGCTAAATCTCCTGCCACCAATTACTGTGTGACCCTGCTGAAATCAGCTCAGTCTTCTGTGTCCCAGTCTTTGCACTTTCCACCATCAACACCAATATCATTATCAAGTTCATCACTGCCATGACTGAGCACTCTGTGGGCCAGGTGTGCAGTAGGAGATCTGGAGTCCAACTACTTCCGATCCCAACTTTACCACTTGGGAGTTGACATTAAGCAAGTTGTTCACATAATTGTACATAATTGTTCCAGTCCTCATTAAAAAAAAAAAAAAAAAAAGGTTGGTGCAAAATTAGTTATCAAATTACCAAAATACACTTAATACTGAAATTATTAAGGTTCCCAGATAAAATTATTCAAAAACAAGTGATTCCAGATGTGATTATGAATGATGCCTGCATGTGGTCCAGTGCTGGGCACACGTGAAGTCCTCAGTAATTTTTAAGGCAAAGAAAGGAGGAGAGAAAAGGAAGTAGTAAAGGAGATAAGAGGAAGAGAGGAAAAGGGAAAAGAGAAGGAAGAGGAAGAAGGCAGGGGGAGGAGGGAAAAGGAGGCATGAAATAGAGCGGGAGAGATGGAGAGAACGGAGAATGATCTCACTTCTGTCTCTAATTTCCCCAACCCATCAGTAGGGCAAATCAAGGGTTTTCTCCATTTCCAACATTCTGTTTTTATATTTCAAAGGTTTTCCTACATCCAGTTGGCTTACCACCATCCTTCAAATCCCAGTCTCTCCCAATACTACCTGCCTGTCCTTACAACTATTTAAGTATTTCTATCATGGACAAATCTAACAGCTTTGTCCAAGATTTACAGCAGGAGATATAATAAACCCACCCATTCCCATTTTATTACCTTGTCAAAATGTTATAGTTTGGCATTAATTGTTCTAATATGCTAACATCCTGGGAAATAGAATCTTTGCTGTATCAGGGTTTAAACAAAGAACCTTATTCTCTCCTGGGACATGTTGCTGCAATCCTCATGTATACTTATATCAGAAAGATTGCCAGGAAAAAGGCAAGAGCCAGTCAACAAAGTGAAGAGCCTCCCGGGGTGGCTGAGACCCTGTGATTTTTATTTTGTTTTCTGACTCTGCCTATGGAGACTTGGCAGGAAAACACCAGCCAAGCCCAGCCTCTGGGAAACACTCTGATGTCTGATGAGAAGCTAACCTCTGCCCTCTCAGCCTTCCCTCTCTCCTCTGCATTCCCTCCTGCTCACCACTATGACTTATGCTCGCTGACCTCAAGGTAACTAGGACCAGAAAGGAGTCTAGCTGCCCCTCATCGGATGATAAGGAGGGTCATCTCAAGTCAGTCTGCAGCCAATCGGCTTGTGATTCTTCTGGACATAGAATGTAGGATAGAGAACAGAGGCAACATGCCACCCTCTCACAAAGGAGAAGGACAAGGACGCTCAACATGCACACGCATCTAAGTGTCCACACTGTGCACATTTTGATGGAGAGGAATTCCACCACATTTCTCTCTCTCTTTAAAGGAGACTAAGCAGAACAGAATCAAATCCTGTCTTGATGACTTGGAGCTAGTGAAATGAACACTGTTTTTCCACCACATCTTCCAGGGCTACTATATGTGGCTCTTTGAACACCGAATGGCTCTATTGTGTGACATTTTTAAATTATTGTACCTGATTGCTAAAAACGTCTAATTTATTCTCATATCAAAGCAGAATGCATAAATATCAAATGCTACAAGGCTTGTAACAAAAAGCAGCAATCCGCACCTCTCCCTCTTGCAAGAGCTTTTAACTTCTATGTTTCTGTCAGGTGTTTCTCTTCCTTTGGCCCAAAATATGCTTCTATGCAACATTTATCCACTTTAGATGCTATCTATTGCCCTGCAATGGTCTAGACTTTGTATCACTTTGGTTAAATTGATATTCATAGTTATTATGATTATGTGGCTATTATTCTCCAACAAGTCAAGGACTCTACTTTAGCTGCACTTCCTTTTCCTTTCTTGTACAATTTTCTTTGCTTGGAGCCAATATAGGCTTCATTAAAAAAAAAAAAAAAAAAAAAAAACTTGTTTAATTTTCTATTTTTTCCTATCCTTTGGGTTCTAACCTTTTTCTTTAGGTCCTATTTGATGGAGGACATTTTTGACATTGTTCTATTCTTTCTGTTAATTTTGAAAAACTTTTCTACTACTATTAATTTCAGGAACATTTTTCTTGTTCTTTAAGCTTTCCTTTTTTTTTTTTTTTCTTTTTATTATTTCTTTCTGATTCACACACCATCCTCTCTCAGCAGGAAGCAGGAATACTAGAGCTGATAGGAGGCTGTTTCTGGAAAGGGTGAATCTTGCCCAAGGGGACAATGTGAGGGATTTAACTCATTCCTGGGAAAAACCTTCAAACTGGGCCTTCAGTACCTTTAGGCCAGTTTCACCAGAGGAATTCTGCAAACTCTGCCAGGAGGTGGGTGGGTAGTAATTTATAATAAGAATTCTGGCTGTCTAGGGGAAGGGGCTAGGCATTTTGCTGTGCAGTGGACTGTCCATTAAACCCTCTGTCTTCCATGGTCCAACCCTGACGTCATCTATATTGGGTATCCCAGGCACAGAGATCCTCTGGTCTAAACCAGCTTCTAAAAAAGACTCCTCCTATCTTGTACTGGAAAACAGGTATGTGCCCAGCTGAGTGAGTTAGATGATATCTGGGTATGGACATTCTTCTTTTTCAGTCTATTTCCGTGTTCATAGTGAATCTAGGTTTTGTCTCCTGGCAGTCTAGTAGGTAAGTTGCCCTGACCCACTCACTCCACACCCTGACCGTCAGATCTCCAGGGACACCCAGGTCCCCAGCCTTGTCAGGGCCCTGCATCATGGACTAACACATTCGCTGTCGTTCTCCGTTTCCTTACTGAAAGATGTTGATCCTAGCTTTGCAGCTGAACTACCTCTCCTCTACCCACTTCAGATTGTTTTGTTAGGTAGGAGTTTGGGGACAGCAAGATGGTAGAGACAGGGTATAAGAAAGAAGCCACTGGGGGACAAGACAAGGAGATAAGTCATGTCCCTATTTACAGTAAGTCCCATTACCCTGACAACTCCTCCCACTGAGGACGGATCACTGTGACAACACACCCCCCCCTCAGTTTCAATATTTTAAAATGACCAATGAGGGTACAGTGGGCAGTACTCTAATTAGATTTTCTAAAGTAACCAATGGAGGAGGGAGAATTGGAGAATATTCTAATCAGGTATCATAAGGTAACCAATGGGAGTAAATGGGGGAAGGTCTTCCTTTTGGTCTGTATAAGGAAGAGAACACCTCACAGCTAATTTCCAGACATTGGAGACCTTGAACCAACCTCTCTCTCTCTTTTTCTCTCTTTTTTTTTCTCTCTGTCTCACCAAGCCCACTTCACTTTATCTAACCAAGTGCTACCTTCATCTTCCATAAATCTGTACTATGCCTGTTATTTCTGTGTGTCTTGCTCAATTCTTTGTTCATAACACCAAGGACCCGGACCTCAACAAAACAACCAACAGTAATGATTTAAAATGTTGACATTCCTCGTCTATTGTCACTTATTCTTCCTTTATCCATGAGTCCTTTTAATTTTTTTTCTTCGTTAATAACATTACCTTCTCAAGAGCAGAGCTGGTTAAAATTGTGTGTGACTTCAGAGCAGGCCCCAAGAGCCTCTCTTAAGCATTCTCTGTACATTAAAGGAGTGCCTGGAACATGTCAGATCCTGTCCCAGTCCCTAGAATGGGAAGTACAAGTGACCTTTATCTTTAAGAAACTCCTAGCCCAGGAGGAGACTGATTTGATGTAAAATAACCATAACAACAATGTGCTATCACTTCAGTCAAGATTTATGCTCTCCTGGGATGAGAGACAGATTTTAATATTTGCATTTAATCACAACCATATCACCCCAGTCTGTTTTGAAGTGATGTGGCAGCCAGAAGCTTCTTATCTTGATAATCCTACACTGTAGTATATCTCCCTGGCCCTCCCAGGAGCTAACAATCTGTTCCAGGAATTTAGATAAACAGAGAAAACCATGAGATTAGCACACAAACAAGTTTCACATGAGGGAAGGGTTTGAACTCTCAGTGTGAGTGAAGTTCAGAGGAGGAAGAGATTAGGGCAGCTGGATTCCTGAGAGGAGTCTCCCAAGGAGAACTGGGCTGGCTTCTGCCCTTTCCTCCTAATGGAAGGCAGGTGGGCTCATAATAGCTTTGATTCTATATAATGCTAAGTAGGTAACTAGGGAGGCTGTCTTCCTGGAGCAAAGCTGGAGCAGAGCTCTGAAGTCTGGCAGGTCTGGGCTTCCATCCCAACCCCACTTCTTCAGCAACTCTGTGACCTTGGGTAAATCATTTCTGGCCGAGTTGAGTTTCTGTGCCTATGAAACAAAGTTCAAGGCGACACAATGGTGTTAAAAGAAAATCAAGAAGGAAATTATAGGAAAAGCACCTGCAAAAAGCACTTCAGAACTGCAAACACAAAACACAAAACTGCAAGAAGACACAAAACAAACACAAAACAAACACAAAAGCTGCACGAAGACAGGTCCTTGAAGAAACAGCTAATTATACTGCTGCAGCAAGAAATCTATAGCATGAGTCAGGAGCATTCTTAATGCCAGAAAGAAAGTGTTCAAAAAAATGAACAAAACCCAAAACACCCACGATGATGGGGGTATGTATATCAAAGGGACACAGGAGATGACCAAAAGAGTCCCAATGGCCATGGATGGAATAATTTGAGCAGTGAAATAAACATCCTAGTATTGGAATATAACTCAGAGTAAAAAATAAATACCCATGAGTCCGTGTTGAGATGAATAAATGAATAGATGGATAAATGGGGAAGAAGAGTCAAACATTCTGGGTAGAAGAATGTTACATAATTTATGTAACTAACTCCCCACTCTTCAAGGTGGATTGCCCACAGTGTCTTCCTTTCAAAAAGAACAATACAGAAGGGAAATAATAGGATAACTTCATAGCTAAGAAATCTGACAGACACTACCTCAGCAAAGTAACCCAGTTGAACAACGTCAGCGGTGGTGACTCAACTGGTGTTGATATAGGCACCTTTGATATACTGTGGCAAATATGGCACTACACCTGAGGTCTTTCTCTTTACAAAGTATGCCCCTCATCCATCATAAGGCCCATCTCAGTTAAAAGCCATTTCACAAAAATGCCTGACCATCACTTCTCACACTGTCCATGTCATCAAATCTTGGCCACGAAGAGACTAAGGAGACATGAGGACTACATGTATTAAGGCATCCTGGGTGGGATCCTTAGACAGAAAAAGCATAATTGGTTAAAACCAAAATAAATGGGCTTTAGTTAGTAATGATACAAATATTGGCTCAACAGATGCTACTTACAGGAAAATGTGGGTGTGGGGTATATGGGAACACTGTACTATCTTCACAGCTTTTCTGCAAATATAAAACTATTGCAAAATATAATATTTTTTTGAAAGATTTATTAGGCTGCTGAATTCTAAGATCTAGAATTTTAGAAAGAGACCCTGAAAGAGCACCCATCTTTGAGCAAGCAAGGAGATATAGATGGTCCACTTTGGGTTTGATAATATCAGAAAAATTTTCCTTACATGGAGACAAATTTCTTTCCCATAGCTTTCTGTCTTTAAGAATAATCAAAGAACCATCTTTGGGATCTTTCACAGCCTGGGTGAAGTCTCAGGGGCCTCTAAGCATGATCATTCTTCCCTGGTCAGTTTCTAGAAAATAGGGTGCTCTGAAATTCTTGGCTTCTGTGTAGAAGGTATCCCAATGAATGAGCTGCAGGTTGGATGTTTCCTAAAGTAATACAAACTCTCAATGTGACCTGGAAAGATCAAAGCTAATAAAAACTCAGATTTGTTAATAAAGTCATTTCCAAAGGGTTGTTAAGTTTCTCTTCAGCAAGCATCAATTGTTTCTATTATATTATTTTAATGGGATGCTATAATTTATCTGAATTGACCCCTTGAAAAGCACATTTATAAACTATACTTTAGTATGGGCATTTCTGTTTTACCTTGGAGTGTCTTTTTATAATGAAGTTTGGGTGCATTCACATTGTTTTTTTTTTTTTTTTTTTTTTTTTAATTCCAGCAGTGAATATCGAAGCTACACCATGAGACATCTTGTCAAGGTAAGCTGGACAATGATCCAGATTTTCTCCCATACCATCCTTGCTCAGCTATTCTGCATATACCCAATTCTGGGTTCACTGTGGTCTTTCTCAATACTTTGCTAAGTGGAAGTGTTCTGTCTAAGGATGCCTTTGGGACATAGTGTTAACACGCCAATGCTGCAGGGGAATGCCAGTTCTTCCAGGGCCCAGCACATTGCTGGTACCCATTAGGCTTTCAATAAACATTTATTGAATAACTGAATGTTCGGATAAAATCAAGAGTCAACGGACAGCGAGTTGTCAACTGAAGCAGTAATTAAATGAAGGTTGACATGATCTGCCAAAGAGTTTTCAAAAACAAGCCATTACGCATGGGCAATGTGATAATCTGAACATGGAAATCTGAGTGAGTGGAGAGGAAGTAGAATGGACATGAAATTAACAAATATTAATATAGCTTCTCCTGTAGTGCCAGGAACTGTAGGAGAGGCAAGCAAGACTTGAGCAGCAGAGTGACAGGGCAAAACAGCAGCCCAAAATGGGACTGCAGATTCTCAATGAGTGAGAAATTGAAGGACGCTTGGAGACTTCCCTGGGCCCATGGTATGCTTGTGGCAGGTGGTGTCAAATGAGCTCTCTTTCAACTGCCCCATATCAATCCATTTCACTAACATTTTATGAGTGTCATCCAAGTATAAAGCACTGAGCCAAGTGCTGGATAGGTGGCCTTTGATCTCCTGGAGTTTAATCTACTAGGGGAGATGGATACTAAATTCAGAGTTCAGAGTTCCATAAATGGCTATATCATTGTGATTGCAATATGTGCACTGAATGCAGATGAGAAGGTGAAACGAGATCACATGCACAGCACCATAATTAGGGCATTAAAGCCTTTCTAAGGAAGAGACATTTTGGCTGAGGTCACTGGGATGAGGGGCGACTGGATAGCTGACAGAGGAGCAGAAACTTTTCACGGACACAGACAGGTATACTAACTCCAGGCCACAAAGCTTAGTATATTTAAGGGACAGGGAGAAAAAGGTCAGTGTGGTTGATAATCCAAGGGAGAAATGAAAACTTTTTGTGAACATTGCCCCACACTGCCTTCTGACGAACAGGGATGTTTCATTTTGTTAATTTGTTAATGTTTAATAAAGAAATCTTTTCCTTTTCTTTATATTTTCTTCTGTTTATATTTGAGTCTTACCTCTCATATCAAGTCTTTCCCTGTTGCATGTAGTGAAGTAGGAATACAAATGGAAACCAGTTTTCTCATCAACACTATCCACCAGATAGTTGGTATTTTCCCCACAAATATGTGATGCCACTTTTTTTCATATATTAATTCCCAAACTGACATGAGTCTGTCCTAGAGCCCTCTAGTCTGTTCTGTTATCTGTTCTCGAGTCAATACTCTATTGTTTCTATTACTGTGGCTCTGAGTTATGTCTAAGAACCTACATGCTCAGTAGTAGTAGTCAGTCTACATGCTCTTATCTCACAGGACATTTTGAAGGTTTTGAACTTCCCCCCACAAATGAGCAATCATGAAAGGATTTTAAGAGTGGTTCGAACTGACTTTCATTTAAACACTGTATTAGCTATGCGTTACTACAACAAAATACCTGAGACTGGCTACTTAAGAAGAAAAGTCTGTTTAGCTCCCAGTTTTGGAGGTTCAAATCCAGGATATGAGCACTATTGAGGATGCCCATCATGGGGAGAACATTTGTCAGAGTGAGCATTCACATCTCAAAACAGAAAGTACAGGGGGATGATCCCACAATCTCTTTTGAAGGCACATCCCCAATGACCTAAGGACACCCACTGGGCCCCACCTCCTAAAGATGCAAAGCATAGCACCCCCTCCCAGTACCAACACCCTGGGGACCCAGTCTTATTACAAGAACCTTTAGGGGACACTGTCCATATAAGAGGGCGGCAAATCTGGCCACTCTCATTACTTTGCAAGTGCATGTGATAGAAGGTGAGGTAGACTATTCAGCCACCCAGATGAGGAAACAATAACAGCTTCAACTGCAGTGGAAGCAGAGATAGTAGGGAGATTAAAGATGGGTGTTTTTAGAATTGACAGGGGTTGGTGATTGATTTGGCCTGGGCAGGAAAAATGGGACAGAGTCAAGGAGAACTTTTGCATTTCTTGGCAATTGGAGAGGTATAGCTTTTGACTGAGCTACAGAATAGCAGCTGAGGGAAATATCTGAAGGGTAAATTTGGTAGATGTAAAGTTATAGACTTTAACATTCTGCTTGGGGGCTGGGGCTGTAGCTCAGTGGCAGAGCATTTTGCCTAGCATGTGTGAAGCATTGGGTTCCATCCTTAGCACCACATAAAAATTAAACATAAATAAACAAATAAATAAAGACATTCTGTCCTTCCACAACTACAAAATAATTTTTAAAAATGCCACTTGGTAAATGCTAAGTATGAAACATCTGAGTCGATGTATTGGGGTACAGAGTTCACATTTTTTTTCAACTCTATATTATAACTTTTAAGTTACTCTGTACAGGCCCAGTATATACTGAAATTTTATTTATAAAAATGTTCACAATTTTGCTATCTCAGCTGTCAACTTTCACTCAAACATCTGTGCATTTCCATGTTGATTCTCCCCGGCAACTTAAAATGTGTTTCCTCTTCTTTCTGGGCATCGTCACTAGGGATTCTGTGAGATGGCAGACATATTAAAATGCAATTGTTATCTTCAGGGTAACATTGCAAGTCTGATTTCCTATAGTCTGAAGGTTACAAAGAATTCAAAGAAACTTTTTAGGAAATGAAAACTCAGTGGATTTTCTGGTGTGCGTGTGTGTGTGTGTGTGTGTGTGTATGTGTGTTTTCAAAGGCAGGTAGACAATTACACACACAGAGCTATGAAGAAACAAATAGGGAGATGTAAAACTATAAGTTAATTCTCATTTCCTAGCTGAGGTTCCTGAAATGTAGCTAACTCCATAGGAAAACAAAAGGCTGACACATTTTCCTCTTTGCGGGCAAGGTCAGGTATAAAGGTTAACTGAAGGGCCTTGGAAAAGAATGACTTCCCAACATCCCACCAGAGACCCAGGGGACAGTGCAGCCAGACTCCACTGTGTGCCAGCACAGCCATGGCAGCATGCTTTGAGGATGTGTCTATGACACATGGCTGGGGAAACCAAGGCCATAATGCATGCAGTCATCCTTCTATGCACCCAGCACTAAGCTAGGAACTGTGTCAGAGCAGTGAAGAGGTAGCAGGGAGCCTTGTGTTATATCTGGAAAGAGAAAATCAACACTCTTGTACAATCAAAGCCCCTATGAGATCAGAGACAGCCCATGAAGGTGGCACTGGATAATGTACAAGCCACTGGTCTATCATGATCTCAGGTAACAAGTTTATATTCACAGCATATGAAATAACACCTTTGGTAACTGCCTGACCCATCTTTCTAATATTTTCCAGTGTTGTGCAGGAAAAAATTTCCATAATAGTGAGTAGTCATTCTTAAAACAAAGAAACAAAAAAACCATCTGTCTCCAAAAGGTTTTACGAGCAAAACATTCACAAAAGTCTAATGTCCTCTCTAAGTTCAGAGTCTTGGTTAGAATTTTCCTTCTCTGTGAAGTCTTACCTCAATAACAATTTGTTTTCCTTTGGGTACCAAACCTCTCCCATGTTTATTTAATTATAGATGTTTTTTCTTAAACTACTTATCAACAGAAAATACTGTAGGACTCACTTGGGGAAATACTACCCTATAGCTTGGTCTGTATACACAAGAATTTATGAGGTAGATCTGACTTTGTCTTCTTCAAATCATAAAGGGGTTAGAAGAGCTCCTGTCACTTGATGGGCACTCAGTGACTCCTGCTAGATGGCTTAATGTCCACAGTCCCAGTGAGCCATTTTATAGATGGGGAAACTAACACTGTGGGGTGGGGGCACATCGTTGACTAGCTTCAGTGCTGGTAAATTGCAAAGAGAGAACTCGGGATTTGAAAGCCAAGAAGTTCCCTCCCATTCTACTGCTGTGGAATATGCAGTCTAAGCTGTAAATATAAGACCTGTGGCTTGGGAGGCTGAGGCAGGAGGATTGTGAGTTCAAAGCCAGCCTTAGCATCGGTGAGACACTAAGCAACTCAGTGAGACCCTGTCTCTAAATAAAATACAAAATCGGGCTGGGGATGTGGCTCAGTGGCTGAGTCCCCCTGAGTTCAATCCCTGGTACCCCTGCCACCACCACCAAAAAAAAAAAAAAAAAAAAGATCTGATGAAGAAAAGTCTTCAACATATTTTATTTATATTGGAAAGGTTAAGACATCTTTATGGGGGCAAGCAGGCTTGACTAGGGGTTTGGAGAAAGCCAATAAGCAGAGACATCCTGCATGAAAGGAGTCAGCCCCATCTTTCCCCCTGAGATCAGTCAGGCCAATTCTGTTGTTAACAGTACTGAATCTCAAGACAGCAAGACTAAAATGTGTTTTCGTATGGAAGGTTGTTTGCCAGAAAGCAAAACAAAAATGGTTCCACCCCTGTTCTTTGCAGATAAACTATCACAGGCCAAAATCCTCTGGCTTTTGACCACATTTGCAAACAGGACTTTTCCATGGGCAGTGTCCTTGGTTTTGCCATGGCCTGACAGCACCCCCAGATCCGGGTGCACAAGTCTTGGCTTTGTGGCTGGCCCCCGCACATTCCTCAGCTCTGTCTGCACATTGTTCTTCCCTCTGTCAGTGAGGACTGTTGCTTTGGATCTTGACCTTTCACAGAACAGTACATGGTATTCTCAGGAGTCAACAAGCATCTCTCAGGAAAAGTTGGGGTAGAGATAACGGGAACCCTTCAGAGAAGTGCAGGCAGAGGTCAGAATTATTAACAGGGAGTGAAAAATAATGGCTGCATAGGGGCAGGTTTGTGTCATGGGAGAGACATAATTTGATTTTCTTCAAGAGAAATATGCCTAGCCTCGTGCCTCCTGACTTGACAGAGGCTGGACTTCATAAAAAAAAAATTAGAATGGCATAGGAACCAACAACAAATTTCAAAACACTGACCCTGGGGTCACGGGATCCTTTCTTTGGAGTGTGCTACTGTGCAGGCTTTGGAGGTGCCGAGTTCTGAATTGATTCCCCTGCTTTGCTATTTCTGAACTAGTGGCCTTGGACCACTCAGCATCCGTTTTTAACTGGAAAATAGACATCACATTGTAGAAAATGGTATTACTAACAGTAACCACCCACAGAGTTGAAAGGTTTAAAAGAAAGAGCATATGCAAGGAATTTAGCACTGTGTTTAAACATTTAAAAATGTTATTTAAAAAAGGATATTAACCACTGATGCTGATGGTTGCTAAGCCCAGCTGACCCCCACCAAATAGAGAGATGTTAGATGTGAACATGCTGGTTAGAAGCACAATTTCACACAGAGTAGGACTGGAACCAAGCACATCCACACCCTAGTGTGTAAATGCAGGGTGTAGCTTGTTTCTGTTTTTTTTTTTTTCACCTATAAAGTGAGCTTGGGGGCCAGGGAGCAATACCTACCTCCTAGGTTGCTGTGGGAACCAAGATCATTTATGCAAGACAGCACAGTTCCAAGCAGAGTAAGGACTATGAGAGCCAACTAATATTTTATTTTGAGACAGGGTCCCACTAAGTTGCTTAGGGCCTTGCTAAGTTGCTAAGGCTGCTCCCAAACTTGCAATCCTCCTGACTCAACCTCCCGAGTCACTGGGATTACCAGCATGTGCCTGCATGCCTTGTGAGTCTTTGTCTCTTAAAGAGCAATAAGTATATATTGCTTTTATGATCATAAAATAATGAATGCATAATATACGCATAATATATGTTCACAATCATGAATATCATGAATACATAAAATAATGTTCATAGAAATGCCATTAAGTAAGAAAGTATGGACAAATGCAGACAATATATACATTTCTTTCTTTTTTGTGTGTGGGCTCTGCATTTCTTTCTTGGCATGTCAAAAGTTCTAATTTCTTGGGCAGGTGAAAAGGGGGAGAAGAGAAGTGGTTTAAGAGTTGTTGCTGACTCTTTGAGAAGAAGCTTAACTGTTAGAAAACATACACGCATTCTGCTCTGTTCTCAACTTGTGCAATGTCTGTGTTGTAGTAGTATGATTAAGAAGACAAGGTGATAAAGGAGAAAGCCAGTTGAACTAAACTTTCATTAGTCTGAGTCTACCTACCTTGCAAAGATACCATCTCCTTCCCCATTCCATAGAAAAGTGACAGTATTCTGTGATCAGGCACATCTGTGCAGGAAATATGGCCAGAATGGCCAGAGAAGATAGTGTTTTGACGGACACCTAGGCTTCTAACCCATAGCCATGTTAAGGCATGGCAAGAATGGAAACAGAAAACCACTAAGTTATAGTGGGTCTGAAAATATTAGGTAAGTTTCATATCAGCTAAAAGGCTACCAAAAAATCAGAAAATAATATGGCAGTAAGGATGTAGAGAAATAGGAAGCCTCATGGTCATCGTCACTGGTGGCAATGTAAAATTGTACCACCCCTATGAAAAACAGTTATCCATTCCTCAATTTCAACATAGAATTACACGTGATGCAGCAATTCTACTCCTGGGTACATATCTCAAAATAGAAAACATATTCTGAAACAAAAACTTACCTACAAATGTTCATGGCAGCACCATTCATAATAAATAAAGGTAGGAAACAACACAAATGCTTATTGACAGATGAAAGCATAAACAAAATATGGTATGTCAATCCAATGGAATAGTATGCAAACACAAAAAGCCACATACTGAGTGAAGCCATTGATAAGAAATAGCCAGATTAGGTGAATCCTTAGAAACAAAGAAAAATTATTACCAGGGACTAGAGCAAGTAATGGGATTAACTACCAATGGGTATAGGGGTTATATCAAGGGTAATAAAAAACTTTAAACTAGATATATGAGGGTACAGAAGCAGGTCATTCAACATTTAGTTGAAGCCAAGCAGAAGGAAACTTTCAGAGTCTGCTGTGGTGGGACAGCAGAGCCAGCCTCACCTGTGCCAACAGGTTACTGGACAGCTAAAGCAGATGGAGGTTGGTGTCATATCTAAGAGGAAGGATGGAACTAGTAAGGGAACATGTTGATAATTAAAATGGTCACTGCAAGAACTAAATTATCACCCATGGTCCCAAATCCAGCATAAGAGAAAGAGAAGGAATATATCTAAGAGGACAAAAATGTTTTTCTTTATAAAGGCAATACCAGAGAATCAATACCAACTACAATGGCAGGGATACAAAATATTCACAATAGAGAGCAAAAAAAAAAAAAAAGAAAAAGAAAAATCTACAGAAGTGCTGCTTTTACAAATGAAATATTTAAGACAAAATCATATGGAAAGGATGAAAATAAAGATCTGGCAAAAAGACATGGCAGGGGGAAAGTTAAGATGTCAATATTAACATTGGATAAACTGTACTTAGAGCAAAGAACATCATAATGTATACAGTAGAGGCTGCACACAAAAGAATCTAACAAGAAGCTGTACAAATCATTCCTAGAGATGTATCTATTAATGTACCATAAAATCATGCCCAATAAAAATTATCAGAAGTTTGAGGCAAATTCAGCAAACCCTATGATGAGATTTTTTTTTAAAGAGAGAGAGAGAGAGAGAGAGAGAGAGAGAGAGAGAGAGAGAGAATTTTTTAATATTTATTTTTTAGTTTTCGGCGGACACAACATCTTTGTTTGTATGTGGTGTGTGGTGCTGAGGATCGAACCCGGGCCGCACGCATGCCAGGCGAGCGCGCTACAGCTTGAGTCACATCCCCAGCCCCTATGATGAGACTTTAACAAGAATCAGAAAATTATAGACTGCATGCCAAATGACAACATGGATATGATCTGAAGACCAATGTTTAGCTAGTTTGAATTAATGGATATGTAGAACTCTGCGCCCAACAAATTGAGGATCTACATTATTTTCAAACACAGTAAAGCAATTTCAAAATTAACGATGTGCTAGTTCACAAAGGGACTTTTAAACAACTAGTGTCATAATAAATTGCAGTGCCTTTAAATTATAAATAAAATAGAAATGATCATTACAAATGAACAATCTTGGAAATGCAAAATTAGTTGTTTTCTTCCATAGTCTATATTGATTTCCTTGCATTCACTCTTGCCCTCCTATAGTCTATTATCCTCCGAGTAACTGGGTAATTATTTTCAAATTCAACACAATGACCTCACTCCTATGGGGAAAAAATCAGACCCCAATTTCCAAGTTTGAATTCAAATTTCTTATTACAAGACATTAAATGATGTGGTCTGCTACTCTCTCGCCATCTGCATTTCTTTCTGGTGCTCATTTCTACTCCAGCAAACTTGCCTCCTGCTTTTCCAGCCGTCTTGGGGTTGGCCCAGCTCCAAGCATCTGCACTTACTGGTCCTGCATTTCTTCTCACTGCATTTCACCCCACTGGCTGCCTTTGCTTCCTTGTTTAGCACAGAAGACTCCTCACTCTCCATTTTTCTTACACTTAAGCTTTACCTTTCTTTATTTCAGTCAGCATAACTGAACATTTCATATCTGCTTGATGTATTTGTATGATGTAGTTTGGATCTGTCTTGCTCTAATGTAATAAAGATGCACAAGGCAGAGATGTTTATGGGTTCACCACCAAAATTCCAAGTGTTTAAAACAGGGTAGGTACAAAGCTATATTTTTTCTTCAGATAAATAAATATCAAAGTCAATATGAGTTCATTGAGTTCACTGATTGCTAGAAAACTTTTAGCTCCTCATAAGAAGGAGGATGGTTCTGTTTTACCTTGGGTAGTGAGGACATGTGTGGAATACTGTGTTCATACCCAGAGCCTATATTTTAATGAATGAAATACAACAAGGTGAACAACCAAGTGTATAAGTACAACATAGCCTGAAGCTATAAACATTAGTATATGTACACGTAGTAATGGCTTCATGGTTTTTCATTATGATACACATGAGCTCAATGACATGATATGACATGTGAAATATGCAACAAATGAGGTTCACTAACAGCTCCTGAATGGTATTAATGATGGGCGGCTTCAGATGATTGGCATCTCTGCTTCTTATTGAAGAAACCTGCACTTTCAACATGTCAGGAGGGTTCAGATCTGGCATGGGTGTAACCCACGGCACAATCCCCGTTGTCCCACCCAGGTTTTAGAAATCATCAACCAAGCATTTCCTGACCACTCTGGTGCAGATGGGGTGCCATCCTGCTCGATTGTAACTGTCTAGTCAAGTATGGGTATTAGTTGGTCCACTTAACATGGTCAAATATGTCAAGTGTTTCCAGACTTTATGGCCAGCCTTTGTTTCCATACTGTATATTCTGGTGTGAGTCAGCTCTTTGTCACTACCGTGCCTGACAAGAGCAACTTAGAGGAGGAAACGTTTATTTTTGCTCATGGTTCAGTCTGTGGTCAGTCAGCTCCACAGCTCTGAACCTGAGGTGGGGCAGAACATCTTGGTGGAAGGATATGACATGGGAAAGCTGCTCAGCTCAGGGCTGCCAGGAAGCAGGGATAAGGAGAGAAGCCAGGGGAACAAGATATAATCCCAAGGGCACACCCCCAGTGACCTACTTCCTCCATCCAACAGCCTGTGTAGTGGTCCTTTCAAATTATTCCATCAAATGATTAATTCACTGATTACATTAGAGCCCTCATAATCTAATCATATCACCTCTACACACTGCAGCATTGTCTACCACATAAGTTTTTGGGGAACACCTCGTTTTTTTTTTCTTTTGTGGTCCTGGAGATTGAACCCAGGGCCTTGTGCAAGTGAAGCAAGCACTCTACCAGCTGAGCTATATCCCCAGCCCAAGGAACACCTCATATCTAAATCATAACAATTCTGCAGTGTTTTATAATGGTTCAAAGGAGGACAAGTGGGGGCCAGGAACATTTAGTGGTAAAAAGTTACACGGACTATGGAATCCGACTACCTGTACCTAAATCCTACACCTCTCTCTTAGTAGTTGGGCATGCCATTTAATTCCTCTACCACTCAGGTTCTGTGTCCACCTAATAGAAATAAAAGTAGAACCTGTTTTACAGAGTATTCAAAAGATTACATAATATCCAAAGCAACGAGTACTGTGTCTAGACTATAGCACACTCTCAATCTGTGTTCGCCATTGCTAATAATGACCGTAATATCACTGTCATCATCCAGTACATATTAAGGATTGAACACAATCTCTGGGCTGCTTAGTTCAAATTTCCAGGAGAATAATGAATTTGTCTGACATAGGCGTTTGTAAAACATTAGTAAGCTGTATACCAAATCACTTAATTGTCCAGCTCACATTGTCCTTGTTCTGAAGGAGATTTAGGCTTAAATCAGTGGATTCTGATTAAACTATATTGTCCTCATGTGTAAACCATCTGTGGTTACTCTACAGATGCGGTCAAATGTCAACAAAATGAGAGGAGAAATTTCTAGCAGTCAAGTTTTTCCAAGGATGGAATGTGAGAAAGAGGTATTATTCCCCAAAGTTTGGGACTTAGCAGTGTGCAAGATTTTAGCTGTCACAGAACATGGCATTACATATAAAAGGCTCACTTCCTTTTCAATTGCCTTTTAATACCTTTGATGACTTTAAACATAATGTTTCAGTTTGGACCTATGATGGTATCAATACCTCTGTAAAACACATTTCCATATTTATCAGTGAGTTGGTTCCTGTTTAATATTTTAACATTAATAGTTACTTTTGTGTCTACCTTCTGTTCTTGGATGTAAGGTTAGTTCTTCACTTAGAATAGTGTTGAATTTTTCTTTTAACTGAACAACAACAACAACAACAACAACAAAAACCCAAAACAAAACTCCATTAAAAGAAAAACATTGAGTAAATATTATTTTAAAAAGATATGTACTTAGGCCCCAAATCATGCCAAGGATACACAGTTCACAGAGGTTTGGCAACACAGACCATAGAAGGTTCAAAGCAAAGTCTGAGGGCCACAGGTGACCAAATGGATTCAGATCATGTTGAGCATGGGGTCTAGGTAAGTTTTAAGTTTCTTTCCACCTGGAGATTTGATGATTCTATAACATGCTGGTCCCTTTAAAACGGGTGCTATCTTATTCCAATAATAAAACAGCATGCTCTCTAAAGTAGGCTAAAAAATCCATCTGAGGACTGGGGATGCAGTCCAGTGGTAGAGCATTTGCCTAGCATGAGCAAGGCCCCAGATTTAATCCAGGGGAAAAAAGGAAAAAAGAAAAAAACATGTGAGCAAAACAAAATATGTAAGTGGTAAAAATTATTTTGGTAGATACCTATTAGTTTTTAAAAATGAGTTTATGCAAGGGGCTGGGGTTGTGGCTCAGTGGTAGAGTACTCGCCTAGCACGTGTGAGGCACTAGGTTCAATCCTCAGCATCGCATAAAAATGAAATAAAGGTATTGTTAAACTTAAATAAATTTTTAAAATAGGTTTTTGCAGTCTTTATCTTAAAGTAAGATGTGAAACACACTCATATGATTAAAAAATCAATGTTTTGCAGGTGTGGTGTTGTACACCTGTAATCCCAGTGACTTGGGAGGGTGAGGCAGGAGGGTGGCAAGTTCAAAGCCAGCCTTAGCAATTTGGCAAAACTCTAAAGAACTTAGGGAGGCCCTCTCTTAAACTAAAAAATAAAAAGGGTTTGGGATGTGTCTCAGCGGTTAAGTGCCACAGGTTCAGAACTCAGTTCGAAATAAAACAAAAAGGTTCAATGTTTTGATTCATGTAATTTGGTCAAAAAGGAAATCATAATGATGGACAGGTCTATGTATGAGTTGAAAGAGAATAATCTAACGTTGGTAGAGTCTTTTTTATTACTATTAAAATTGAAATGACTTTCACTTATAATTAGTTTTATACGTTCATTGAAGAACTGTCAAATTACATTTCCCTAAGGTTAATATTTGAACAAATCTATTATGTACTGTGGAAAGTAAAATTTTCAAAAAACCCAAATACAACCCCAAAAAGAAATTGTTGTGCAAACAAAATGATTTGCTTAATTCAGGACAAATGAAACATAATAAATAAGACACAAAATATACAGTGGGAAATGCTCCTCATTTTTGATTCTATAGACCAAAAGTCAACAGAATGTAGAGACCTCCCTTCCTTTTGCTTAAAATAGTCAGTTGCTACAGTTCTGTGCACTTTATAGGCTAGAAGCAACAAAAAGACTTTTGCTATTGAGTCCCCACTTGATTGTAAAGTGACATGACTTCTAAAATTCAAGATAAATTAATGTGCTATGAGAATTTTAAAATATATTGTGATTCATCAAAGGATGAATGGGAAAACAAAATATATGTGTACATACAATGAATTGGTATTCAGCCTTAAATAAGTAAAATCTGACAAATGAAAACAACATGGAGGATGTTAAATGGAATAAGCCAGACACAAGAGGAAAGGTCCTATATGATTCCACTTATATGGTGCCTGGAGCAATCAAATTCATACAGAAGAATGTTGGTTGGCAGGGCTTGGACATGAGGAAGTGGGGAGCTGTTGTTTAATGGGTACGGACTTTAGTTCTTCAATATGAAAAGAGTTCTGTAGGTGGAGGGTGCTGATCGTTGAACATTGTGGATATGTTTAACATCATTCAACTGTATGCTTAACATCGCCTAAAACGGTAGATTTCATTTTACTCTGTATTTTACCATGTTAAAAACACTTTAAAAATTTCATTGTGATTTTTGGACAGTTAAAAAAAAAGAAAACAGAAAAAGAGTATTTTGATAAAATTGTAAAATTGTTAGTTCGTTATTTTTTTCGATAAACAAATTCACTAGCCACCCAAATGTCTGATATCCTGATGGACAGACTTCTATCACTAGGAATGACATTTAACTTCTTCATTCTTTGATAATGATTTCAGAGAACCATTAAGAAGTCCAAGTAAGCCAGGCACAGTGGCTCACCTTATGAAAACTCTGAGGCAGTGGGGGAAAATTAATCTTTAGGAAAAAAAGAGGGCAGGTATAGAATGTGGCCCTACGTGACTCCTCTGTACAGACCACACCCCCCCAGTGTGGCTCTAGAAGCAGGCCACGTGGGCTTGACTCCCAGCTCCACCACTGTGATAGGTGGGACCTTGGTTGTGATCCTTGGACTCTCTCTGCCTCAGATTTGTTTTCTGTCAATAGGGGTTAATAATTACACCTTCCTCATTGGTGCCTGGGGAATTAGCACAGGCCTACTTTAGGTAGGTGTTGATGGTTGTCTTGTATCACCATCTTTTCCTTATTAATAGCTCTCACAACTGGATAAATATTGTTACCACAATCCAAGAAATAAAAGGTAAGCTAAAAAGAACAACATTATATTCAGAATCCATCCCTTCTTGCTGCCCGATGGCTCTGGCCACCATCACCTGTTACCTGGAATCCTGGGAAAGACTAACTGATCCCTCTACTCCCAGTCTCACTGAGATCCTAAACTAGCAACCTGAGAGCTTCCTTTATAAGCCCAAGTTAGAGCGTGTGTTTCCTTTGCTCGGTGTCCTTCACTATCTCTCCCTTTTCCTCAGAGTTCTCCTGGGTCATTCTGCCTTAGCCACATGGGGCTCCTTCCTATGCCTGAACATGGGAAGCATGCTTCTGCCTTCGCACATCAGCAAGGAACCTTTCAGTTGATATCCCACATATGTTTGGGACTCTGCATAAGTTTTCTTATTTAATCCTTCTGGCATTCCTTGAATATGAATAAGACTGCCTCCATTTTCATGAGAAGGCAGCTAAAATTCAATGGAAGAGTAAACTAGTTTATCCAAGATCACAGGTATGAGTTGGGATTTACTCTCCCATGTTCCTGACTTCAAATTTAGCCTTCTTTCCATAAGACCACATTATAATAAGACAATTAAAAAAACTACAAAAGATATAAAACCAAAAAAAAAAAAAGGCTCCATTTGAAGATTGCACTCCCTAGAAAGGATGACCCAAGCAACCAACTCAGACACTGAAAAACAATTCTAAACCATCAGGCAAGTAAGCAGGTGACACAGCTTCCCTGTCCTAACAGGGACATTTCTGATCTCTGTTTCTAAGTCATCTAAACCAAGTTACCCAAGACTGAACCGTCAGAGAAACCTTCCTAAGAGCTTCTTTACAGCTTTGCTTATTAGAGTAATACAAGGTTGCATAAGTTCAGATAGTCTCTTGCTAGGATCTTGATGGTTAATTCCTTTCAACCATTCATGATGTTTACAGATACAGGCAGTGATGATATTTATAGAAATGGTGATTTAAAAATGTCTTGCAATAGTCCTGGGGGAATTTACTTGGACTTCTTTTTATTTTGAACCAGGGATTAAACTCAGGGACACTTGACCACTGAGCCACATCCCCAGCCCTATGTTGTATTTTATTTAGAGACAGGTTCTCAGTAAGTTGCTTAGCAGCTTGGTTTTGCTGAGGCTGGCTTTGAACTCTCAATCCCCCTGCCTAAGCCATCCAAGCTGCTGGAATTATAGACGTGAGCCACCATGCCTGGCTTACTTGGATTTCTTAATTGATAGAAGGGGAAAAGTGAGTGACAGAGTTGGGAAACTACTTCCAAAGCCCATAGGGTGGAAAAAGAATCAAATCTTGTCAATAGGACATCATGTTCTGGTTTCAGGTGGGAATTGTAGAAGAGAATGTCCCTTCCTAATGTAATTTGATTATAGTTTTCATTAAGCCTAAGTTTACTTGTGTGCTACCCCTTTCTCCCTGGAGTGAATTCTAATTAATGAAATTGTTACTGAACCTCAATGCATATTAAATAATTTCAACAGCAGCAATTATTGAGTGTATACTGTATGCCAGGGTAAACGCTTTACATTCCTTGGACCATTTCAATCTGGTAACAGCCTCATTAGTTATGAAGATTATTACCCCAAATTTGCTTTTTAGATGAGAAAATGAAAGATCAAGGATGTAAACTGACTCACCTAAGTTCATCCAGAGAACAGAGGCAGGGCACAAATTTTAATTAGGAAAGGGTTTATCTAACTTCAATACCACTATTCAAAATCATATTACTATACTATATTGTTTCTAATTAAAATTATCTTCAGTTAATTGCATTTGCCTGAAACACAGAGGGTAGGGGAGAAATAAATCTTATCCTAAAAGTCAAAAATGATTCAGCACAAACTTCCTTAGAGGTTGTAAATTGCATCCAAATGTGAATTTTGAACTTTGTTTTCTGTTAAAAAGTCTTCTAATTTTATGGACTTCCTGTGGCCTCTTCATCATGCACAAATACAGCCCACAAGAGCACTAAAGCTGACAACAGACGGAAACCTCATGTCGGCACTTAGCAGGATTTCTGGGTGTAGCCTGAGGAACTTTCAGAAACTGGAGAATTTTTCTTTCCAGTTTTCCCTCTTCCTCCAGCTGATGCAACATTATTTAAATTTAATTACATTCCATTGAGAATAAGGGCTTTTCCACTTCCAAGGGGCTTTGTTACTGCTCTGCAGCTGAGAACTCAGGGAAGGATGTAATTTTGGTGACGGGAAGAAAAATTATATTACAGCATGTTTGCCCCTATTAAGAGATGTTAGAGGAAACTGTTACATCTGGCTCATTTTCCTTGCCAAATTCTTTAACTGTTTTGTAATTTGAGAAAAACCAAAGGTGATGAAAGAAAACTGATAGAAATAAATAACTAAATAAAAAAACGCTTATAAAAGAGTTTTAACTCCATTACCATAGCAACGCATATATACATATTTTGAACCTCTGAATTCCCCTACTAGGGAGATTAATTTATTTTTTGTTTTATTGCAAATTCTACTCAGAACCCAGAGGTATTCCACCTCTGAACCTCTGAACTACTTCCCCAACCCTTTACATATATTTTTTTTCTTTTTTGAGACAGGGTCTTGCTAAATTGCCCAGGTTGGTCTTAAACTTGCAATTCTCCTGCCTCAGCCTGATAATTAACTGGGATTACAGGTATGCAACAGTCCACCTGGCCCACTGGAAGCTTTTTATAGAAATTTCTGATATTGTCTCTTTTTATCTCCTATTGAAGGGAAATATATAAATATAAATATATATNATATATATATATATATATATATATATATATATATATATATATATATCCAATATTTTTACTCCCATAAATATAAGAAACAAAAAAAAGATATAAAAATAAATGCAATGTCCTCAGTATCCTCAGAACCTAGAGCTAAAATTCCTGTTTAGAAGTCATTGGGAAGCTAAATTTCCTTGTGAAGGTACAGGTCTATAGTAAGACAAAAAATCAGACAATAACATGTTTTTTCCACAGAGTTTGAAGAATTTGGTGCTTTGCCTAAGAGTCCCTGTTTTGGAGGATTGTGCTAAATTCTTCAATTCTTAAGGTACCCCAGGCAAGTAGGTGTCATTATTCCCGCTTTATAGATGAAGAAACTGAGGATAGGTTAGGAAACATGCTCAAGGTCCCACAGCTAGAAGTGGTAAGCATGAAATTTCTTTTTCCTGCATCTGTTATTTTATTTATTATTGCAGTCTGCCTCTTAAGGGTATACCTGGGCCAATATAATTTTCTTCTCCTGGAGAGAAACAACCTCTGTACCTCAGTATCTATGTAGACAGAGTGTGTACTCACACACACACACACAACATATATATTTTGGGGGGAGTGGGGGAAGGTACCCGGGATTGAACTCAGGAGCACCTGACACTACGCCACATCCCCAGCCCTATTTTGTATTTTTATTTACAGACAGAGTCTCACTGAGTTGCTTAGTGCCTTGCTTTTGCTGAGGTTGGCTTTGAACTCCCAATCCTCCTCTCCAAGCCTCCTAAATTGCTGGGATTACAGGTATGTGCCACTGCGCTCAGCAACAGCATATATTTTTTAAAAAGTTCTAAAGTGCATTGAACTCAAGTTCTGTTTTGCATATATACCTGCAATCAGTAGTGCCAATGAGACATTGCTGCCTGATGTACTAATGCCCTTCTTATGTTGGTGTGGCCACAGCTGAGCCCACAGAAGCAGTCAGGCAGAGATTGAGCCCAGGAAAAGGAGGCTGGCAAATGAGGTCCATGTCAGCTGCCCTCAAGATGGAACACTTCCTAGTCTAAGAGATCCAGGGACACTTTTGAAACTGGACCACTGTTCCTAGGACTATAGGCCAAAACCAATCTGATAAAGTTGGCATTATGACCATTCACATTTTACACATGAGAAAACAGAGAGAAAGGGGTCTGCATAAGGTCACTGAACTAATGAATAGTACATCTGGGATTCAACCCACATCTTTCTGATTCAAAATAGGAACTCTTGGGTCTATTCTTTGCACAGCAAATGGTCTTGGAATCCATTCACCAAATGCCAGCATTTGCCTTTCAAATGCACAGCATCCAACTGAAGATCAAGGGGCACAAAACTTTTCTCAGGTCAGAACACCTGAGCATCTTTACCCGTGGCCATCTATAAGTGCAGATGTGCAGACAGAAACAGTAGTTCCATATTCATTGGGGATCAGGTGTGTCCCAGCTTTATTCTTTGACATCAGAAATTCATTAGATAGAGTATCATTTCATTCTTTCAGTGTTTTGCTTGCTTATAAAAAATGAAAGGGCAATAATCCTTAGTTATTGTCAATTTCTGACTCCCCCTCACTTTTGAACTGAGTTACACATACTTTTTTAAAAGGCATCCTTGGATGCAGTGTAATAGAATATACTAGATTATGAAGCACTTAAGGATCTTAATGACTTTTGACCCGTCTTTCTATCCTTCGACTGGTGTGGTATGTGTCTGACAAAGAGTCAGAACCCTCGCCCTACCCCCTACCCCCAGGCAAATTTGTGTATAAGAAATACATACATGTATACATGCAATCAGTAACTTCGAAGTGTGGTAAAACTAAGAGGCAGGACAGGGAGTTAAATTTTGTTTCAAAGAATAATGAGGTTCACCAGGAATGGCCATCATATGTTGGTTCCTTATAATGTTCCTGGTGCCATGCTAAAATTGTCCATGGATTATATGACTCTGTTCTCCACAACAGCACACATGGGAGGTAATATTGCTATGTTTATCTTACAGGTTGGGAAGCTGAAGCAGAAGAGGAATAATTAACTTGACCACAGACTCAGAGGTCTTAAGTGGTAGAAGTGGGCTTTCACTAGAAGTCACTGTAGTCCAGAGAGCACAGACATCATCACTTTCCCAACCTGCCTTTAAATGGCAGACACATAACACTTCCATTTCTCTTGACAAATAACTCATTGTGCATTCACTCACTGGTTCAGCATATTTTGGGGGTATGTTTTTGCCCCAGGTATTACTACTAGGCCCTAGGAATACAAAGAAGAAGAACATCCTTCCTCAACAACAATGTCCCTTTTCTGATGAACAACTATTCCAATCAGGATATAATGTGAATTTTCACAGGCTTAAGAGATACCACAGACACGTGGATGACCTATTTTACATATTAAGTTATGAAAGTTACATAATAACATCTGTACAGTAATTGGGACCTGCCCACAGTGTCTGAGGAGGACAAGGAAAGAATAGTATGCTCAACCTGATGGGGGGGAAGGAACAAAGGGGACATGTCATGGAAGAAAGACGGCAGTTTTTCTTAGCAGTTCCAAATCTAAAATATATATGCACTGCAACTACAGGTCACACAGTTTGTGTGATAATATAAAATCATTCTCTAATAATCTTCCAATAGAGTGGTAGCAAACTTTGTGAAGAGTTAACAAATATTATAGGCTCTGCAGACATATAGCTTCTGTCACAACTATTCAACTCTGAGTGTTTTACAAGCAGTCATAGGGAATACACAAGTGAATGGTTATGACTATGTTCCAATAAAACTTTATTTATATATGCAGGTCACAAGCTGAATTTGACCCATGGACCACAGTTTGCTGATGCCTGTTCCAGTATAAAAACTATCATCCGTGTCAGTAGTGATAGTTTCAGTCTCCTCTGAATTCATTACCTACGTGGTCAGCAGTATTTGTTGGTGCAAAAGTCTTGGGAAGTCAAATTGGCTTCTGATCCTAGCATGCAACTTGCTTAATTATGACTAATACCTCCCATCTTTATCTGAGAGAAAAACGTTCTGGAAATGGGCAGATGGTGTTGCTATGGAGTCTTCAACATCCTTCTCAGCTGCAGATATAACTACACAGGTTGCGGGCTGAAAATGATCAGCCAACTGA
Source organism: Marmota marmota marmota (assembly GCF_001458135.2). Classification (NCBI taxonomy): domain Eukaryota; kingdom Metazoa; phylum Chordata; class Mammalia; order Rodentia; family Sciuridae; genus Marmota; species Marmota marmota. The sequence continues at coordinate 16,797,219 of NW_025999869.1, forward strand.
CTTCCTAGGAAAATATTTAAAACACAGAAATATTCTGCAGATGGGAAGTTCAGATCCATGCTTGATTTTCTAAAATAAAGAGTCCTGTTAGCAAAAGGGAAGTCAAGGGCCCTAGTTCTTGAGATCTAGGAAATCAGTAAAACTAGTAAGAGCACAAAAAAGTGAAAGCACACAAACGAAGATGCATTTTATGGCTCATGATGACCTCTTGACTCCAGAACCTATGAAATCTGCTATCCAAACAGATAGGACATATGACTTTCTGTTTGCAAAATGACTCTAGACTGTGACTGCAACTAGTTACAGAGAAGCAGCTATTTTTTTTTTTCTGAGATTGTAAAAATCTCCTCTTAATGTCCTGATTTCCAAAGGTTTCCAACCAAAAAAGAAAATGTTTAAGAAAACACACAGTTATCTCTCACTGACCCAGGAGTAAAGTGCAAGGTTTGACCCCACACTGATTCTTGTGTAAACTGGTATGATTCTAAGGGAGATGATTCTTTTCCTGTCTATTCCACAAATATGTACTTAGCACATGCTCCAGCAGATTGGAAGAGCTGTAGGAATGCGGAAGTTAATAAAATCAAGTTGCGATCCATGAGGACCTCTGCATCAGCATGATATTTATCATTTTAAGACGCTACTAATCAAGGATGATATCCCTGGATTTTAGATTGGCATTAGATGTCTATGGCACATGGGAAGATACAGTGAAGGGAGGAAAATTGTGGAACTTGGCAGCAGAAGAGTAACAAGGAAAGACGTACTGAAGCTAAATACTGGGGTACCAGGAGTCTAGAAAACCAAAGGAACGATAAATTCAAGAAAGTGAATGTTCAAGGAGAGAAAGATAATTAAAATTATATGGGGAATTTTGGTGACGTAATCATGGGAAATTTGATATTGTAAGGGTTTCTTTCTCTGCTAGGAAATAAAGTAAGATACAACTGGGTTTAGCTTATTTGGAGGAAGGCAAATGAGTTTATGGATTCTGATTCGGGGCCATCTCTGCTAACTGATTTTTTTTTCTATACTGGGAATTTTTCTTAGATAACAGGTATTCAAGTCACTGTTAAGACAATCAAACAAGCTTTTTGAGATGTGATGATTGACTCAAAAAAATAGGAATTTTCAGGCAGAAATTTCTTTCAGGGAAAAACCATAGAGGAATGAAAAGACTGTAAAAAAGTTTTGCCAACAATGGCATTAAAAGACAAATAACACCAGTAAAAAAATCTTAGGGATGTGCTTAACCAAAGGGAGACAAAAAATACACCGAAAAATTGCAAGACAGTACTAAAATAAGTTAAAAATCTAAATAAATGGAAAAGGCATCTTGTGTTCTTTGGTTGTGACATTCATTGTTGTTAGAATGGAAATATCCTCAAATTTGAGCTACAGATTCAATGAGATCTGATCAAAATTCTAGCTGTCACTCAGAAATGGAGAGTAGATCTTAAAAAATTCATATAGAAGGATAAAGAGTCCCAAATAGTCGACACAACCTTAAAAAGATAAGGATTTTCTCATTTGGAGCCCTTGTACTTTCCGGTTTCAAACTTTACTATAAAACTACAAGGGTGGTTTGACATAAAAATAGAAATACAGAATAATGGAACAAAATTTAGACTCTAGAAATGAATTGGTATAATTATGGTCAACTGATTTTCAGCAAGGGTGTCAAAACCACAACTTTTTCAACAGATGGTGCTGGGACAGCTGGATAGCTACATGTCAAAGAATGAATCTGGCTCCTTACCCAACATAGCATACAAAAACTCAAAATGGATTGAATATAAATAGAGGAGCTAAAACTCTACCACTTGTACAGGGAGACATAGGTATGAATCTGTGTGACCCTGGATTAGACAACCTTTTAGATATAACCCAAATCACAAGCAATCCAAAGAAGACTTGACTTTGGTCAAAAATAAAAGTATTTGCATAGCAAAGGTCACCATCAAGAAAGTGAAAAAAACAAGCCACAGAATGAACATCAATACTGGCAGAGCATGTATCAGATGAGTGTGTAGTGTACAGAACACAGATGGAACTCACACGAGTGAACAATAAGATAGCAAATAGCCAATTAAAATGTGAACAAAGGATTTGAATAAATATCTCTCTAAAGAAGAAGGAGGGTCAAAAAGTGGCTAAGAAGATAATAGTCATTATAATATGAAAACCATAATGAGATACAAGATCACACTCCTTATCACGGCTAGAGTAGTAAACTTGAAGCGTTGATGAGATCATGGATCAACTGGAAATCTCATATACTGCTGGTGGAAAAAAGGTGCAGCTAGTGTGGAAAATACTTTGGTGTTTCCTCAAAAAGTTAAACATATAATTATTATATGACTCAGCAATTGTACTCCCAGGCATGTAATACAGACCATTGAAAATATGTCCACATGCATTCCTATCAGCCTCATTGATAGTAGCCCAGAGAAACAACCACCTAATTGCCCACTGACTGATGAATGAATAAGCAAGACGAGATATGTCCAAACTGTGGAATATTTAATCTAGCCATAAAAAGCAATAAAGCACTGAATCTGCTCCAACATTTCCAGGAACAGAGTATGCTAAAAGGTTAAGTCAGATGCAAAAAAAGCCATGTATTGTGTAATTCCATCTATGTGAAATGTCCAGAATAGATCCACAGAGATGGAAAGCAGATGAGTGGCTGCCAGGGTTTGGAAGGAGCAGGGAATGCAGGGTGGTTGCTGATGAGGGTGGAATTTCTTTGGGGGTGATGGTAATTTTCTGAAATTGGATAGCAGCGGTGGTCATACGATATAATAAGTCTATTACAAGGCAATAAAGTGTACTTTTTCAAAAGTATATTTCATGTAATATGAATTAATTTCAATTAAAAAAGGAATAATGAAGGAATAATAATAATGATGTGCCTGGGCTAGTGTTCCAGTGGGTAAAATCAGGGGAACATGTTCCAAGTGTGGCAGGTGACAAGTGATTTAAGGGCATGCAAAGGAAGAAAGGCATCTGATAACTCAGTACCCTTTAAGGTGGAATGAACTAAAGATGAAACGAGGTTTGAGAAGGACTTAAATCAATGGATGAAACAGGATTCTGAAAAACATCTAAAAGTATTTTGGCTGATGACACAAAGAGAAGACAGATGTGCCTACTATAAAGCAACCCATGCTGTTTTTATTGCTATTATTATCATTAATCATACGCTTACTATCTCAGAGAGAAGTAAGAGGTGAAGTAACTCAGGGTGACTGCAAGAGGTTATTTTTATTTTCTAACGAACTGATCCTTATTCTTTGAGTAGGTAGCTTTCCTCCATCCACAAGGACTCCCAATGCCTTTGTACTTATTTGTACCACTGTACATACAGATACAGCTAAAGAAGTCTTCTGTTTGAACCTGGACCTAATAAAAGATGAATGAACAATAGATGTATGCTCGCTGCAAAGCATTTCAAAACAGAAATGCAGAATGATAATCCTACTGAGGCTGGGATGGCCAACCTGATCCACAATACCAACACATCTCCGCTGTGCCCAGGGCAGGCATTACCAACTGATAACTGCTCACTTTCTCTAAGGTTCAGATTTAGTTTTAAATTCCCTCTTAACACAGCACCCTAGGCACGTGGGATGAATCTATCTTGGTTGCCACGAAGAGGAAACCTACTTGCACACTGTCCTACAGACACGCGCCTTGATGTTATCAGAGGAAGTGGAGAGGGAGAGGCGGGCTAGAGAGAGGCATGTGTCTGGTGTCTGTGGCATGAGCTCCGAGTTCTAGCTGACTCCCCATATTGGAATGGCAAATGTCTAGAGGGAGAGATTCTGCTTATAGGTCTCCATGCTGTGGACAAAGGCCTGGGCTGTGCGTAACAGATACCATGCTTTAAAACGTCCAATCAAAAGCTACTTGTGTGAGTGATGATGTTAATGGAAAATAAACAAGAACTCCATTCTGTGACATTTTTGTCAGGTCTTTGAGGAACAGGGGGAAACTGATGGAAGCTAGAAGAAAAAAAAAGACTATAAGAAATCATGGAATGGGAATATCATGAAAAAGATGATTTCTCTTGAAGGGGTGGGTCATGGGGTACATTACCAAGTATTATGTTGAGATTGCTATAGACACTGAGAGGTATGTCATTGGAATGGAAGTCACTGCCTGGGTTAAGCTAACACACGTAGAGAAAAGCAGAATCATGCATGGGTTTTTCTTTCCTTCCTTTCTTTTCTTGTCCTTTCCCCTCTTTCTTTCTTTCATTCAATAATTTGTACCACGTGCCAGGCACTGTTTTTAGCATGAAAGGTACAGAAAAACCCCTGCCCTCTTCCCCACGAACAAGTGCATTTGAGGAGAGCAAGGACGGACACAATGGACTGTGGCATTGAGAGAATGAGAATCTGGAAGATCAGAGAAGAGGATCCAGAGATGGAAATAGTGTGTGTGTGTGTGTGTGTGTGTGTGTGTGTGTGTAAGAGCTATGATTGGACATATATAAAAATGAGTAAGTGACTATGTCCATTGGGGATATATACATAGAACGCAATAAAAAAGAATATATGTTGGAAATGGCACAGAAAAGATGCTCTAAAATCATGGCAAATTTGGCAGAGATCTGGAGGAAGTGAAGGGATGATACAGGGGAACCTCAGCTTCAAACTTTCCAGGTAGCAAGAAGCTCAAAGACCCTGAGGTTGGATAATGTGTCTTGTTAGAGAAGTTGGGGGCTAAAGAATAGATGGTGCGAGTGTGAGGACAATATCAGAAAAGATCTGGGAGCAGGATCCCGTTTGGCTATGAAGAATGCATCTGACAGCTGAGTACACAGAGGACAACTAGATGAACAAGACAGCAAGTAGGTGGAGGAACATGGACACTAAACAAGATGCCCCTCCTAGAAAATGCAAGAAAAGAAGGTGCAAAGGACAAAGGCAGAAAGCAGTGACAATTGAGGTGTCACATTTGTGTAGCATGTTCTAAGTCCTTCAATATCTCATTTAAAATGTGTTGTGCCCTGAGTTCTTTAATTTCTATTTGCTAAACACATGAGCTTTTTTAGATTGCAGAGGAAGAAAGTTCCCCAGCAGATCCTAGTTTGAGCCTTGACTCAGAGGTAACCACAAGCCAGGAGAGGGGACTTGGAAAGAGGAAATCTAATAATGATGCTTTATTTCAAACGACTTATCCACAACTGAAGCCACTTCTCTGCACGAGCAAATGAATAAAATTGAGTCATAAACCTCCCTTTACTGACTCCAGGAGCAAGAGGCTTCGTGATGTATCCGTGGACAGAGGCATGGGAGGATAAATCAATGGACATAAAGCCAGCTCTCACAGCTGTGCCAGCAGGTTCCAGACTGGTAGTGTATGAGCAGCAGTGACTGCTGTGAGAAGTGGTTGGGAGGATGCAAAGCCATCCTATGGCTCATCAAAGAACATAGGCAGGAAGCAATTAACCCCGCAGAGACAGCAGCACCACTTCCCTGTGCTCATAGCTGGAGAATGCTTATCCTAGACCACACATTTCCTCACCTGTGCACAAGCAAATCCTCCCCATTCCTTCTAGCCAAGAGCAAACTCTATTTCCTGCCCTAACGTTTTGCGCATCTACTCAGAAAAGAAATACAACATGTCTATACAGTCAGCCCTCTGTATCAAGGTCTGCATTCTCAAGTGCAACCAACCATGGAGTGAAATATTTGGGGAAAAAATTATATCTGTACTGAACTTGAAGTCATCATTTACTAAGTGATACAGTAGAGCAACTGCTTATATAGCATTTATGTTATATTAGGTATCATAAGTCACCTACAAATAATTTAACACTATTAGAGGATGTGCCTAGGTTATATGCAAACACTACAGCATTTTATATAGAGGACTTGAGCATTTGTGGATTTTCATATCTGGAGAAGTTTCTAGAATAAATCCCCCATAAATTTTTAGGGCCAACTGTATTTCTTGTAACATCTGTGTCATTTGAAACCTTGGGATGAGGTTATGGGAAGCAACACATTGGCGAGGCAATGAGTTGTGAGAGAGCCTTCCTACAATCTTGGATTTTCTTCTTTTTAGCTGTGTACATCAGTTTTTTCTTCAGTTTTCTGTACCTCAGTTGCTCCATATGTGAAATTGGAATAATGTTAGAAACCTCATGAAGAAGTATGTGAAACATTTGGAATAGTGCCTACCTTATAGCATGGATTCAATTATTTTAGGTATACTTTTTCTGAGGCCAAGGGTTATCTGTTTTCTCATTTCACTCGCCAATGGGAGAGTCAATTTTTTTGATGGCAGTGACTACTTCTTGGTCCAACTCAGAAGAAGAATTACTTAGGGGAAAGAGTTTGGACACCATAATTATACAGACACAAATCAGAATTTCAGTCCCATAGCCTAAACTCATTTAGTGAGTTTAGACAGTGACTCAGAAAGCCAAGAGGTTTGAAAGCCTATTAACGAACATGCAGCATTTGAATGAAATACTAAGAACCAAATAACTAAAGAAAAACTGATGCCATAATTAACAGCAGATGCAATGAACAGGCCTGGGGGAAAGGGAGCAGAGTTACTGAGAAAATAACACATGTATCCAGCTAGCATACTCATCTCTAGCCGACTTGCTGGAGAAGAACCCACCCCAGGAAAATGCAAAGTCCTTCTAGGTCCCCACCCTCTCACATCAGAGTTTGCATGAGTACCCAGCTAAGTCTCTGCCCTGCATCTACTAGGCATTTAACAAATGTGGGCTTGATACAATGGGTATATATTTGTAGCCAAGTATGCTAAGAGGCAGGATACTATTTTAAATAGATTTATATAATCCAAGGCTGTAAAACCCCACATGTACATCTAGGCTGACAGTCCAAGCTCATCTAGTTTGATGAGGGGAACGCTCTACTTCTTGTTTTATTGTAAAATCCCGTGGGACAGTTACTATCCTTCAGCACCAAGCTGTGATCAAAGATGATAATACACCTTCAGCAAGGTGACACCATATCTAAATCATTACAGAATGGTGAAAATCTGAAAAAATACTGGAGGTATTTCCTAGATGTAGGTTGATCTTTTTTTTTTTTTTCCAATTTGGGAGTAAAAATAATTGAATTTTGCCTTTTGACAGAGGGAAGGGAATGGGGTAGTAGAAAGGAAGGGATGGCTTGAGCAACTGTTGAAAATTTTTATAAATAAACAGTATCTTACACAGCCCAGGAATGAGCTAGATTTCAAAGTGCTGTGAGGTTTATCTGGAAATGAACATTTTTAGAGCACTTCTTAATGTCCTGTAAAAGGATGCCCTGAGTAATCATTTCCTCCTGCAAAATCAGAGGCCTTCCATGTTCCTCTCCCTCCTGCTTTGGTAAGTGCTTTCACTTCTTCCAGGTCAAAAACAACTGTCCCCCCACCATCACCAAAGTCTCTGCACTAATGCTTTGGGATGTCCACACCTCAGTGCTCACATGTCCTGCCTTTGGAGTCTTTCCAGTGTTATGAGGAGTGTCCATTTTCTCAATTGCACAATCAAGGGAAATAGCACACAGGAAGAAAAATGATATGGCTAAGACCTTGCCCTCAGCAAGTGGAGTACTCACCTATTTAGAACCAAGACCAATGTTCTCCAACCATGACTTAATTACCAATATCCAATTTCCCCCAAGATCATCTTTTTGCTCTTCATCTTTCCTCAGCATATTCTTCATTCATGTGCTTTCAATTTGTATGAGCTAACTTGTATTGGAATTTCCCAGTTTATCTGGATGATGTTCAGCTTAAGAAGCAACAGGTACTGAACTGACTCTATTCCCTACTTGTCTGATTGATGCTTTCCCTTCGCAAGATTGTACAGGGGATACTCAATATCTACTCTACAAAACTGATCTTATTTATTTTGCCAGTTGGAAGGATTAGGGATGAGAGTGAGGTACTCAGTCATTTTGAGTCAGTAGCACATAAAAAAAGATTTCTGGAAAGGCAACGTGTCCAGCCTTCAGAGAACCAGGCTGTTTGTCTACTCCTAGACGTACTTCAGGAAGCAGCTGCTCACACCTGCTGTGATAAACATCTTATAACATCAAGGGGCATCAGCCTGATGCTATGGGTGACAGACCCAAAGCCCAGAATGAGTCTGAATCCATGATGGCACTGTATGCTACCCAACCACCCCAATCCAGAGTCTAAATTGCGTTAAGACCACTGATCAAGTGAGAGTAGATTCCTTTCTTGTTCAAGCCAGGTGAAGTCTGTAGGTATGATACTTGCATCAGAAAAACATCAAACTGACAAGTCTTTCAGTCATACAGGCCTGAGTCCGCTAAGCCAGTTTCTAGTTATCCCAGTGTTTTAGTGATGCAAAAACCCTCTCAACATTGCCTCCATCTTTTGGCACAGTGATTTCTAGTTTTCAAAATATCTCTGGGATAGTAATTTTTTGACCAAGGTGAAAGGTATTTGTCTGCTAAGGGATACTTGGGAAGCTCTGGGATATTTTTTTGGTTGTCAAAATTAGGGGTGCTGTGGGAATCTAGTGAGTAGAGGCCCAGGATACTGCTGAATCTCCACAATGCACAGAACATTCTCCACAACAGAGTTATCCAGCCCAAACAAAATAGTGCCAAGGTTAAAAACTTGCTCTGGAAGGACCCAATGATGCTGGTAATTAAAATGACCTCTGTAGAGGGGAAATGGGTATCTGAGGTAGACAGGTCACAAAAACAAATATAACTACTTTAAAATAAGCAATTCAATTAATTATATAGGGAGAAATTTTTAAACCAAAGAACTGGGATACATATGTAGTTTTCCTTATTTGAAATCCAATATATTTATTCTTACATGCCAAAGCCTCACTATATCCAGTTACCTTCCCTTTCCTGGGATTACATCAGGGTCTCCTACTGATTTTGCCGCACAGCTTGCTCTCCACTGCAACTCATTTCCACCAAATTATGTTTTTTGTTTGTTTTTTTTATGATAGTTGCTTGGTTCATTGTAGCCCGTCAAGATGTTTTTCCTGTATTTGGTCCCATTCCTGCTCATTCCATTTTTATTCCTACCTGCCATCATATTTAACACACTTTCAAGGTCTAGAAAACATTTAGGTTTTTTTTCCATAAAAATGAAAAAAAATCTCCAATCATCTTAACCAATGTTTTTATCTATGTTAATCACGTTGAACATTTAGTGCCATGGATTGCAATGAAACAAAAATAATCTGAAAAATCACTCAGTATTAGATTTCTCTCAGTTGTTCAAGTCCCCAGTGAAGACCAAATAAATATTTTATATTGTTCTTGCATGGTCCATAGAATTTATTATAATAGTAGGTGAACATGTGTTTAAAATACCAGCTAATGAATCACACATGTGAACACATACACATCTGCACACCTCCTGTCCCTTAGGTAAGATTAATTTAACTAAGGGGCAGAGGAGAACAAGGAAGAGTGATTTCCCAACACTTCAAGCCTATTCTTCAAATAAACCATAATGCCTCTTCTCATGGTACAGAGAATTATACCATCTATTCCTGAATTTCCTAAATGTGTCCCATGAGATTTTAACCATTATTTCAAAATCAAACATTCCACAGTCATCTAAATTTAGCAATGAGTTAAATATAGTTGAACACATTTCTTAATTGCAAAGTGTCTCCAAATACACTAATGCTAGTATCCAAGAGGAAGACTGAGTGTGCCAAATGTACGTCCCCAGACATTTTCGAGGGATATTCATTTTTGACAGATAGTTTTAGACATACTGATCTAGACAAATGCTTCCATTTTTCAAATGAAGAAACAGACACCCACAGGACACAGGGGATAGTTAGTCACAGAACCTCTTGGCTAAAGCCAGGTTTTCCTGCTATGGAATTGTTAAATCACGTCAATTATTTTCTGTTCTCCATGTTATTTGAATGTGCCCAAAATGGGGCTTCCCCCTGACATCCACATACTGCTTCCATTTCCAAATCCAGTGTGATAAGCTGAGCATGTGTGATATCAGTTTGCTGGAACAAAACTGAAGGCTCAGAAAAGCTTAGTATATCTGTGCCAGCCATGGAAGCTGTTTCGAAGCAAGGACCCCGACGCTCCAATTCACGCCAGTCTTACAAAGTTCCCTTCCACTATAGTGCTAGGAATTAATTTGGATGGTGGGAAGCATAACAACATAATCCACAGCCCCTCCATATTAAGCTTCAACATACAGAAGCCTTATTTTATTATAAAATATCTAATTTTGTGCCACAAACATTGAAATCAAAAAAATTCCCAGCTAGAGTTGTCTAGCCAATCTCTTTACTGAAAAGAAAAGAAACGGGCATGATGACAGAGACCAGATATCCAAATTAGTGACAGCAGTGACTGGTCACTCAGTCAAAAGGCCCTTAGTCATCCCCCCACCTGCCATATTCCCATACTAGTTGTGTGACCTGAGTAAGCCACTCAACATTAGTAAGTTGTTTTTCTTCCTAAAATATGGGGCTTGCTAGGATTAAGGGAGTGACTGTGCGATGAATCTAATAGCATCAATGACAGTAGTAATTATCATACTAAATATATATATATATATATATATATATATATATATNTATATATATATATATATATATATGTAAATAAAATATTGCTATTTACCGTTGTCCATGCCAACCACTTCTTTTTACTCCTTTTTAAAATAAAGGCTACTTTTTACCTTCTTGGCTTCTTGGCCAAGGACAAACCATCCTGACCTTTATTTGTGTTTCAGTAGCCCATTTAGCACAGTGAATACACCAACATTGCATTTATCTCAAACTTGGAAGCAAAACTCACATGTCTTCATGAATCAAATGATAAAGACCTGTGATGCCTAGGATAGATGGGAATATCCATATGTGCTTAAAGTCCCCCAAATTCAACTTTCTGAAGACACTAGGATGACAAGTCCAATGCACATGAGGCCTCTTGTAGGGACTAAATTTGACATGCTATTGAATGCTGAACAAGCCATCTTATCTTTCACTCTCTATAACTGTGTTTCTTTTAAAATGTTTTTATTAGCACATTATAATTATTCATATTCATGAGGTTCATTTTGACATATTCATATATGAACATACATAATTTGCTCTAATTCATTCACTACTACTTCCCTTTTCCCTCCTCTCCTACTTCTGTTCCTTCTCCTATATTCTATGTTCTTCCTTCTACTCGGTTACATGTGTATATTTTTCATTAATGAATTATAATTATACATAAAAGTGGGATTTATTATAATATAGTCATACATTCATATAGCATAATGTAATTGATTTTATTCCCCAATTTTCATCTGATTTTTTAAATGTTTGTATTAGTACATTATGGCTATAAATAGTAATGGGGTTCATTTTGACATAATTAATCACACATGCATGAAATATAACTTTCTCCATCTTAATCCCCAGAATCTCCTCTCTCCCTTCTCTTCTCACCCCTCATTACTCCTCTTCTATTTTTCTGGACTTCCCTCATCTATTTATTGTTATAAATTAGTACTTTATAGCTATACACAGAGGTAGAATTCACCCCAGTACATTCACAGAAGCACACAGCATGATTTGGTCAACCTCATTCCATTATTTCTCCCAGCTTTTCTGTACTTTCCCCTCCCCCAACCCCATTCTTCTACTCCACTGATTTCCTTTCTATTTCCATGAGATCCCTCCCACTTCTCCCCCTTATTTTGTTATAGCTTTGAAAGATGAGAGAAAAGATTCAACTCTTGACATTGAGTCTGGTTTATTTTATTTAGCATGATGTTTTCTAGTTTCATCTGTTTACTGGAAAATGCCATTATTTCATTCTTTATGATTGAGTAATATTCCATTGTGTATATATATACCACATTTTCTTAATCCATTCATCCACTGATGGGCGTGTGGGTTGGTCCCATAACATAGCTATTGTGAAGTGTGTTGCTATAAGTATTGATGTGCCTACTCCAATACAATATGACAATTTTAGTTCTTTTAGATAAAGGTCAAGGACTGGAATAGTTCTGTCACATGGTGGTCTCTTTCCTAGTCTTTTGAGGAACCTCCATAGCACTTTCCAAAGTGGTTTCACAATTTTGTAGTCCCACCAACAACGTATGGGTGGACCTTTTCCCCCACATCCTTGCCAGCATTTATTGTTATTTGTGTTCTTGATGATTGCCATTCTAACTGAACTGAGATGAAATCTCAATATAGTTTTGATTTGCATTTCCCTGATTGCTACAGATGAACTTTTTTTTTTTCAAATATGTGTGGGTCATTTGTTTTTGGTTTGGTTTGGTTTTGGTACAAGGGATTGAATGCAGTGGTGCTTAATCACTGAGCCATCTCCCTAGCACTTTTTAATATTTTCTTTAGAGACAGGGTCTTACTGACTTGCTTTAGGACCTTGCTAAGTTACTGAGGCTGGCTTTCAACTCATGATCCTCCTGCTTCAGCCTTCTGAGCTGCAGGAGTTACAGTTGTGCACCACCACTCCCGGACATTTGTATTTCTTCTTTTGAGAAGTGTTATTTAGTTGTTTTGCCCATTTCTTCATTGGGTTATTTAGTTTTCTGGTGTTTTTTGAAGTCTGTATATATTCTGGATATTAATCCCCTGTTGGAGGTGCAGCTAGCAGAGACCATCTCCCATTCTATAGGCTCTCCTAACACTCTTGTTTGCTTTGCTGTGCAGAAACTTATAAATCTGATGTAGTCCCACTTGGTTTTATTTCTTGAGCTTAAGGAATCTTGTTAAGAAAGTTGGTGTTGGAGTGTGACTCTGTTTTTTTCTAGCAGTTTCAAAGTTTCTAATTCTTGGGTCTCTGATAAATTTTGAGTGGATTTTTGTGCAGAGTAAGAGACAGGAATCTAGTTTCATTCTTCCACATATGGATATCCAGTTTTCCTAGCACCATTTGTTTAAAAGGCTATTTTTTTTCCTTTAAAATACATTGTTGGTACCTTTGTCAAGTATTAGATGACTAAGTATGTGGGTTTGTCTCTGTGTGTTATATTATATTCCACTGTTTTCCATGTCTGTTTTGATGCCAATACAATGCTCTTTTTGATACTATAGCTCTGTAGTATAATTTGAGGTCTTCTGATGTGATACGTCCAGCATCATTTTTCTTTCTCAGAACTCCTTTGGCTATTCTGGGTCTGTTATTTTTCCAAATAAATTTTAGGACTTTTCTTTTTTTAATTCTGTGAATTTTTCAATTGGAAAAATCATTGGCATTTTGATGGGGATTGCATTGCATCTGTATAACACTTTTGGTAGTATGGTCATTTTGACAATATTAATCCTGCCTATCCAAGAACATGGGTGGTCTTTCCATCTTCTAAGGTGGTCTTCAACTTCTTTCTTCAGTGTTCTATTATTTTTCATCCAGAGACCCTTCACCTCCGTGATTGAATTTATTCCCAAAGGTTTTTTATGCAGTTATTGTGGATGGGATAATTTTCTTGATTTCTTTCAAAGCAGGTTCATTATTGGGGTACAGGAAATAAACTAATTTATATAGGCTGGTCTTGTATCCTGCTACTTTGCTGAATTTGCTTATACAACTCAGAGTCTTCTGGTGGAGTTTGCTTTTTTTTCGGGTGGGGGGTGTCATCTGATTAGAGGATCATGTCATCAGCAAACAGATAATTCAAAACTTCTTCTTTTTTCTTTTAAAATATCCCTATAATTTCCTTCTCTGGCCTGATTATTCTGGTTAGAATTTCGAGACGTATATGGAGTAAGAGTGGTGAGAGTCAACATCCTTTATTTGTTCCTCATTTTAGAGGAAATGTTTCCAGTTTTTCTTCACTCAGTAAGATGTTGGCTTTAGGTTTTTCATGTAAAGCCTTTGTAATATTTTTAATATGAGTTGGTTTGGATTTTGTCAAAGCCTTTTTCTGTATCTATAGAGATGATTATGTTGTTCTTGTCCTTATGTGGTGAATTATAGTTATTGATTTGTGTACAGTGAAACCACCTTGCGTCTCTGAGATGAAAACCACTTGATCATGGTCTACTACCTTCTTAATGTGTTTTCGGATTGAGTTTGTAAATAAGATTAACCAAAGAAAAAAAAAGACTCAAATCAACAAAATCAGAGATGAAAAAGGAGATATCACGCCAGACACTACTGAAATGCAGAGGATTATTACAAACGGTTTTAAAAATTTATACTCTAATAAAAAAGAAAACCTAGAAGATATTGAAAGATTTCCAGACACATATGACCTACCCAATTTGAACCAGGTCTGACTGGTCGGATAAATAGACTAATATCAAGTAATAAGACAGAGGCAGCAATTAACAGCCTTCCAAACAAGCAAACCCAGGATCAGATAAATTTTTGGAAGAGTTTTATCAAACTTTTAAAGAAGAACTAATGCCCAATTATCCTCAAATTATTCCATAAAATACGAAGGGAATACTTCTGAATTAATTCTACAAAGCCATTTACCACCCTGATACCAAAATAAAACAAATATATATCAAGGAAACAAAACTACAGGCTATAACCCTGATGAACATAGATGTAAAAATCCTTAATCAAATATTAGCAAATCTCCCAATTTGCTGTTAGACTCTTCCTATAGTCCCTAGACAGCCCTTCCTGCAATACTGTCCTGTCTCAGGACACAGTTACATCAATGTTTATAGCAGCACAATTCCCAATAGTTAAAGTGTGGAACCAAACTAGATGCCCTTCAATAGATGAGTGGATAAAAAAAATGTGGCATATATACACAATGGAATACTACTCAGCAATAAAAGAAAATAAAATCATGGAATTTGCAGGTAAATGGATGGAGTTAGAGAAGATAATGCTAAGTGAAGTTAGCCAATCCCAAAAAACCAAATGCTGAATGTTTTCTTTGATATAAGGAGGATGATTCATAGTGGGATAGGGAGCAGGAGCATGGGAGGACTAGATAGGGCAGAGGGATTGGAGGGTAAGGGAGGGGCCATGGGGTTATTAATGATGGTGGAATGTGATGATCATTATTATCCAAATTACAGGTATGAAGACACGAATTGGTGTGAATATACTGTGTATACAACCAGAGATATGAAAAATTGTGCTCTATATGTGTAATAAGAATTGTAATGCATTCCGCTGTCATATATAAATAAAAAAAAATACTCTCCTGTCTCCATCCATGGTGAATACTTATAATTCAGACAATTTTTACTTGTTACATGAATGAAGAAAATGTTTCCACTGATCATCCACAGCCTACCCCTTGCTCCGGAACTTTCTTCCACCCTCAATTGGGAATCTTTGAGAGAAGACCATCAATCACATCTAGATGCTCCAGATGTACAGGGAAGGAAATGGGTGGAAACTGAGCCAGAGACATTTACAGTACCTGGAGGAGTTCCAAACCCTGGGTCTCTGCCCAAACCATGGTCTCAGACAGCTGAAGTTCGGGCCATTTTGTACCTTTGATCAAGATCAGTTCTGACAACCTGGCACTGCCTCAGGTGATCATTCTGGGACGGTCACCTGACAGTATTCAGCAATTCATTTCAGGTCAGCCACCATTCTCCAGGCATTGCCACAGGTCCAGCAGCGGGGTAGTGCTAGGGCTTGGGGTCTGGCAGCAGTTCTCAAATTTGACAAAGTCACACATTCAGGACTTTCTGGCTCAGCAATTTTCAAATGTCACAATCTTGCAGTTTGCAAATAATCTTATTTAATTGAGAAGTGAACTTAAACTTATATCCAGGTAGATTGAGCGACCGGCCAGAGTTCCTGGGAGAAATTACTTTATAGAATCAAGGATTAGAAGGCAAGGCTTTTTTAACCTAGCTATTTGCTGCCACTGTTGAATGGAAGGATAATGGTACATACAACTGTCTGTTGCCTCTTTCTGATGTTCTAATACCATGTACACAAGGGGATATTGCTTGCACTAGGTAGCCAGCTCCTTGCTAACTCTGAAAATACAGGCCTCCTCTTTCTCACTTCTGCGCGTACACTCTTTTCAGAGAGATGATTTAACTCAGAAAATCCCTCTTCACTGGAAAACACCCAACTGAGCTCTCCAAGCCACTTCCTGAAGAGATGCTGTTAATCTTCTAAATCCTTTAATCACAAAACTGCAGTAGAAGCTGAGCCAGTCCACCCTTTGGATTGACTCACGGGGTCCACCAGAGTTTATGGAAAAGTTTCTCTAGAATCACAGGAGAATAACCTCTGCACTGGCCATTTATTAGACATTTTGTTCTAAAAGTAAAGCCATAAAGGTGGTTTCTATAACGTGAGTTCATAAGACCAAAAGGATATCAGAGTCTCCTTGGAGCTGGAGTTAAAGATGCCATGTGCCATGAAGATCAATTGAGTACTCACTTTGTATCTGGCACTTAGCCCAGCCTCTTACTTTTATTTTCCTATTTAATCCTTACAACAAACCCACGTGCTATGTATCATTATTATCTGTAATTTGCAGAGAGAGACATTGTAGCTCAAGGAGAGTCTGTAACATGCCCAAAGTAAAGATGCCCAGATTTTAAGAGGACTACACGTAAAGCAGTCTGACCCACAGCACACGCCCTGTATAAAAAGACTGTATTGCCTGAAGTCTCCAGACCAGTGTTAGAGTTCTGCTACCAGGAAAAGCACCTGAAATCATATGATACTAAAAACCGAGCGGCACTTGGCAGGCTGAATGAAGAGACACATCGTCTTACATCCTCTCTTTTATCTAGATCAGTGGGCATTAATGTGGGGAGCATTAGGCAGATTATTTTTTTCTTACTGTTATAACTGGTTTATACATAGGGGGCTATTTACACCTAGAGGCCAATGATGCTAGGGTTTACAGGGCAGCCTCCCATAATAATAATATTCCATTCCCAAAGATCAACAGTGCGGAGGTTGACAAACCCTGGCACAGATGAAACCAGGCAGGCTGCTACCTGATATCCAAAGATAATAAAGCAGTTTCGGCCTTAAGAAGTTTTTTAGAATCAGGATCTTCTTTGATTTCTAGACCTGATCTTGGCTTCAACTTTTTATCTTTTTGGCTATATCTTGGACACTTGCCTCTGGTTACCTGAATTCACATACATCAGTTATGTGGTCTGCACATTCAAATCTGCAAAGACTAGTGGATGAGTACCTGATTCTTCCAATTTGGAATTCTTGCTCTGTAGTTGCCCCTGATTTGCTGGGATACTCTGGACAACTCTTTATTTTGAACCAGATTGTGTTGCAGAGCAGTGAAGCATAAGCCATGGATTTGGTTAGTGTTGAGGGGAGGCAGAAAAGGAGAGAGGTTAAGCTTTACTCTCAACTTCTACTTCCCAACTGGGAATGCTGGATGTTAGCTGATTAGCTTTAAGACAAGTGAGTTCCTCTCTCTCTCTTGGGCTTAATTCTTTCTGAAGCCCACTTTCCTGTCTTTTTCCCTACCTGCAATATTGTAATAACAGTACTACTGACTTCAGTGAGTTGCTAGGAGGATTACATGAATTAGTATGTGTAACGCATAATACCTGACAGTATATGAAACAGGGTTTAACATAATTGTCTTTCAGAAACTGTTTGTACTCTGCTATGGTTTAGATATGAGGTGTCTTCCAAATGCTCATGTGTGAGACAATGCAAGAAGGTTCAGAGTTGAAAAGATGAGATTTTGAGAGGTATATATCAATCAGTGGATTATTCCACTGGTATAGATTAAGTGGGTGTTAACTGGAGACAGGTTGACTATGGCTAGATAAAGCGGATCATTGGGGACATGCTTTTGGGTTTTATATTTTGACCTTGGTGAGCAGAACTCCTTCTACATCATTCCTGGTGCCAAGTCCTGCGCTGCCTTATTCCACCACACTCTTCTGCCATGTTGTTCTGCCTTACCTTGGGCCCAGAGCTATGGAGTCACTGAACCTCTGAAACTATGAGACAAATACACTTTTCTCCCTCTAAGTTGTTCTTGTCAGGTCTTTTGGTCACAGCAATGAAAAAGCTGACAAAAACATACTCCTACAAGCTGGCTCTAGAAAATCAGTTTGAACTTATATAATACAGATAAATAATTCTGATAAATTCTTGCAAGTAGATGTAGAATTCAAAGGTGACTATATTCAGTATAACCAATGTTGAATAAACTACTTTTTAAGGCATGGCAGCTATTATAACAGGTGAAACGTTTGATTTAAGGCTGAAGGGAGTGGTGGGAGTTTGCTTAAGCCTAAGGAATAGTGTACTTAAGGAAAGGAAGTTTCTAAAAAGTTAGGATTCTCTACTTCCTCCCAAAACATGCATGCACACGTGTTCACACGCACACTCCAAATTGGATCTGTTATCTTGCAATTTGTAAACTCCTTCCTAGACTTTCAATACATTTAAACTTCTTTTCCACATAAACTGCATGCGATGAGTTACAGAAGGTGAAGCTATTCAAACTCCAAGTGGATTAGACTCAGAACAGTCTGCCCCAGAGCATGGTATAAACAAACGTGTACAAAGCCAAACAAAACAGAAGTCATCCTTCCAAACAAGGGCTCTAATCCTCTGACCAGCTTCACAAACAGGGAATTATTTCCCCTCCACTCAGTTCTTCTAACACTATTTGGCAATCAATCTTGGAGTAATCCTACTGGTGGCTTTTAATATGGCTTGTGTTTAAAGTTTTATATTTGTTTGGGATGGTGTTTGTGCATCATTTCAACAATTTGGCTGGACCCTAATGGGCAATGAGAGAGTGCCTGTACACAGGAGGCAGGAAAAGGATTTTTTTCCCCTATTTTATCTGGTCTACTTTGATCAAAGTGTTTTTTTTTTTAATATACCAACATTTTTAAAATTGTAGTTGTTGGTATATTTTATTTATTTATATGCAGTGCTGAGACTCAAACCCAGTGCCTCATACATGCTAGGCAAGCACTCTATCACTGAGCTACAACCCCAGCTCTTGATCAAGGTATTTTGAAAAGCACTAGTTTGGAGGTTCACTAGTCTTCTAACCCTTAACATTTTGATGGACACAAATGAGTGCATGGATTATTTAAACTTACAATTCATCCATTTTTATAATGGGCATCTGACAGATACCTAGCATGGTACTAATCACTTTCCAAGAAATAAAATATTGAGTTGTGTGGCATTATTTTTGCCTTTAGAAATACCAATGATGTTATAGAAAGAGAATTTGAAGATAAGTTTCAATTTTTGATTTCTTTATTTGACAACCCTGTAACCTTTGGTGAGTCATTTAATGTCTCTGAGGCTTCATTTCCTCATAGGTAAGATGTGTGGGTTGTGATTTTTGCTTTATGAATTGCTTTAAGTACATTAAGCAGCATATGCAAGGTTGGCCTGGTTCCTGACACACCTCTGAGTGTCCATGAACTTAAGATGTTTCCTTTGCCTCCTTATGATGAGCCCCTTCACTACTTTTTAGCTATGCTAAGAACTTAAGTTATGACTGAGGCAAGATCAGCATACATTTCTTAAAAGCAATCCTACAAAAAAGTCCAGAGTCACTCTTGATTCCTCCCTTTCTCTTCTTCTCCAGTGTCCTATGATTGACAGCTCATATCAACTGTACCTCTGAAATACTCCTTGAACCCCTTAGCTCTCCTTCTCATGGCCATATCCCATTCAAGTTGCCATTGTCTTGCACTTGAATCCCAAGCAAGTATATCTCTTTGTTTCAATTCTTGCTTCATTAAGGTCCATTTTTTCTCTTATACATAATACCCTCTTATACATAGGGTATTATACAATATTTTTGATTATAATTATATGTATATATATATGTGTGTATATATATATGTGTATATACATATATATGTATACACACACACACATATGTGTGTGTGTATGGATATGTCACAATGAATATATATATTCATTGTGAATATATATATATATATATATATATATATATATATATATATATATNNAATATATATATATATATATATATATATATATATATATATATATATATTCACAATGAATATATATATTCATTGTGACATATCCATACATGCACATAACAAAATTTGGTCAATTTTATTCCCCAGTACCTTCCCTTGTCCTCTCTCTTGTCTCTTTCCTTTTATTTTCATGAGGTTCTTTCTACACTACCTTTTCTTTTCTTTATAGCTTCCATATGTAAAAGAAAACAAATGACCCTTGACTTTCTCAGTCTGGTTTATTTTGCTGAACATAATACTTTCCAGGTCCATCCATTTTTCTGTAAATGGCATGAAAATGAAAATGTGGTATATATACACCATAGAGATTATAAGACTTAGATACATCCTTCCCCAGCTTAAATTCCTTCACTCACTCTCAAGTTCATTTAGAGTTTAATCCCAGCTCTTTGACATACCTTACATAGTCTTGCTCCAGCTCAGCTTGGCCCAAATGGGATTATCAACTCCATAGGAGAAAGAAAATATTTATGGCTTGAAAAATTATATCCCCAGCCTGCAGCACTCACCAGTATCCAGAGGATGTTGTCAATACATCTTTGTGGAAGAAATGAACAAATGATTGCCATTGAAATTGTGCATCGCCACCATGTTGATATTGAGGCAACTGGATAAATAGTCCACTGTTGGATAACTGCCCCTAGCATGGAGAATGTAGCAGTCTTTGGTCAACACTTTGGTAAATGTTAAGACAAAGCAGCAAACTATGATGAAAAATAAGAATCAGTACTACCTCTTCAATGAATCACTAGTTTAAGGTCTACCGCCAAAGTTCAAAAGTATTTAAGGCCAAGCTATCACATATAAACTTAGAGGGACATATTTTAATTATGTGGCTTACCTAACATTATACACTCATAAGGGAAAACTTCTCTCTCATTTTGTTGACTCCAAATTTTACCACAGATACAATCAGGGAGAAGCAGGAAGAAAATGAAACAAAACCCTAGTGTAACAGCTACTTCCCATAGAGAGGGTGATGTAATGTTTACTTCTTCCCTAAATGACTAAGTGTTGAGTATAGGGAAAAAAATCACAAATGGAACAAGCAACGCCTAATAATCCCTTCCTGGCATTTGAGTGCCTAGCTACAGTGGGGTGTGTGGTTAGTGCTTTATGAATAATATTTCTAGCCATATTGAGTTTGAAATAATTAGACAATGTGGCATAGTGGTCAAGAATATGGACTTAGGAGTCAGGGAGTTTAGAGTGAAAGGTGCTGACCACCTGCAAAGCTTTGGACAAATTAAAAACTTCTCAGGGCCTGTTTCTCTCCCTAAAGATGGAACCAGCAATAGTTCATATGTTGAACTATTGAAAGAGAAGAGAAAGAGAAGAGAAAGAAAGAGAAGCTGTATTGTTTACTTCACATTCTGCATGGTGCCTAAAGGTTCTCAGCTGTGAGCTCACATTCTCATTCTCTGATTAAAAGTTGGTGCCAACTTCTGTGGCTTCTCCAACATGGCCTGGTTTCACTTCAGAGGAAATCCAGTTTTTGAAATGTATCAGAATTGGAACTGATATTAAGAGGGAGATCCAAATGTGGCACATTCGGAACATCTCTCTCCCCTTCTTTCTACTTTCTCAGAAGGATCACTCAGTACACAAACGTCAGACACAGACACGAGCAGAGTAAGTAGAAACTTTTAACCAAACTTTTAGAACGACCACGTGGCATCCTGTCAGAGTCTCCCCAGTGGCACTGCAAAAGGTCCCCCAAATAGTATTTTAATTTTTTAATCCACTTCGGATTTGACACAATTCATAAATCTCAAGTTTTGATATATGAAACTGTTAGCTATAACCTAACTCAAATTAAATTCTAGTTGGGAATTTCTTGGAAAAGAATTAAGAATGGAACACAGAAATTTTGAAAAAAAAAAAAAATGAAGGGTAGCATGAGCCTCACAGAACTGCGCTAAGTTAGGACATCACAGAAGAGAGCTGACCTCTGCTCCCAGTTCCTTCCACCACCCCTAGATATTTCCATTTATTCAATGTTCTTTTATTAAGCACCTACTCTGAGCCATAAAATTTGTTCAAATACTAAACACAATGATAGACAAACAAATTGCCAAGAAAAGTTTTTCAAGTGTTATCCATAAAAGCATTGCAGGACAAGAGGAAATGAAGGTGTTTTAATTCACACTAAGTCCAAAGTCATAAGTCCACAAACACTTGCCAAGAACCTGCTCTCTCTGAAAGCAGAGCCATCATAGAGCTCTGGGAAGAGAGGACACAATGACAGGCAGTACCTCCAATCTATCATGAGTGGGAGGTCTCCAGACACAGGGAGAAAATCCATTCTCCACTCTCATTCTCAAATACCCCAAGATAACATTCATCAAAGAAAGGTTTTAAACAAAGCAAAAAACAGAAAAGTAAAACATGTTCAACCCTAAGTTGTGGTCACTTCCACTGGAAAGAACATTCTTCCATTGTAGTTGTCCTCATCTGGTCTTCAAATATCTGCTTTCCTCTCCCCTAAAAGATGAAGTGAACTGCTCCAGAAGCCTTTGCCACAACACCCAATGGGAGCACCTTCCGCCAGCCACTTAGCTCTTCTTCTCAATGGTAGTTTCGCCCAGGTATTATTCTAAACACCTCAGTGTTCTTGAGGAAGTCAAGAAAGATTTGTCAATCACCATGATGGCTTCTGAAAGCATCACAGAACAGAACCACAGACGTTTGGTTTCAAGGAAAAAAAAAACCACATCATCTTTCATTTAGTTAGTCCTTACAAGAAGAAGAGACAGAGTGTCTCTCCAGACCCAGGGCAGTGAGACAACAGGGAAACCAGGAAAGCAGAGACAGCTCTCCTCTGCACTGTGGTCCTTCTTTCACTTTCTGTTCACTTGTGCATCTGGAGTAGTTCCCCATGTTCTTCCTTCCATCATGGTGTCAAGAACCTTACACAGGATGAGGTGAGACCAGCAAAGGCAGCACCTCGAACCATTTCTCTCTGAAAATCAGTCAATCATAGGACCTATTTATGAGGGTGTTAAAAATGAGGTTTCAACCAAGTATATCTATCTCTATGTGTGTATGTAAATATGTATGCATGTATGTATTTATCTTTCTATCTGGGTGAGTTCTACCTTATAACCTCAAGTCCAAAGAGAAGAGACATCAGTGAATCCAATCTTAGATCTTAACATATGTTCCTAAAAGCAAAGTAGCTATGGATGTCCCCCTAGGATGTCCACTATAGGCAGTGAAGGACTGCTTCTTTAGAAAGAGTCTGTACTCTTTGAATTTGTCAGATCTATGATCATTATCACAAAACAGAGATGGGTCAAATGCAACAGTGCTGTTCTGGGGGAATCCCAAATTTCCCCCAATACATAAGAAGTAGAGAACAGAATGAGGGGTGACGTAGCCTGTCCAAGAATGGACTGCTTCACTAGTTCTTTCCACAGGAGTTCTAAGAGATGAATTTTCAGTGCCAGTGCCAGGAATGTCCAAAGAACCCATAAATGCTTCATGAGGATGGAAGCCAGCCAAACCATTCACCAGTTCCAGAGGACACAAAGTCACAAAGCCAATTAGAACATCTGTCATTACCACCCCTTGGTAGCATCTAAAACTAGAGCCAGCAGCTTCTAGTAGGTAGGTGAGAGCAGAGACAGCTGTAGTGAACCCCACTCCTATCCCCTCAATGGAAAGAGCCATCACATCAAGGCTGTTTCTAGGAGAGACCAATATGTAACTTTGAATGTGATTAGAAACACTGATAAACATCTCAGATGGGTCATTTAAAGTTTATGATTGGGTCTGTATTTTGCTTTTTAAGTATTACTAGGATGCTTAACAGGTTTGAGTGTGTCATACATGCACCAGGGGCTACCTGGTGGAATTTTTTGTGGGGAAGGTAGAAGAGAAGATGACACCCATACACTCACACTTCAAATTTTCAAAACAACTCAGTGACAACCCAGACAAATTGCATTTTTATTATACTATGTGTTGTGTTTCCTTAACATACTAAGTGCACATTTGCTACATATTTGTTGAGTGCCAAGCATTGTGACAGGCAAGGGAACACAGTGGTGAACCAATCCTATGACAGGACTGCAGCTTGCGGAGAGCTCAAGATCCAGGGAGGGCTGGGGCTGCCTTGACATCAGCTGCCCTTCAAAGTGAATTCATATCAAGGTGGGGCAGTTCATGCCTGGATTTGAATTCCACCTGCTCCATACGCTAGTTGGAGACAACTGTCTAATCATCATATCTCAGTTCTCTTTATCCATTAAAACACAAATAATATGATTTACCTTATACAACCAGCAGGAGGATTACAGGAAGATCTATCTACAGCACTTAGTAACCTTTTACCTACCCGATCTCAAAAAAATAGTGGGTGACATCACCAACACCCAGTGATATGATCAGGATGCAAATAAAACCAACGGATATTGCCATGAACTATCCCCATTAAGGTCAAAATGAAAGACAATTCAACTGAAAGTGTTAATTATCTCTAAATAACATATCTCACTACTCATTATCTTTCTTCTGTGCTAAGTCCCCCACATCTGACTGTAATATTTTTGCTTCCTCAAATTTTATTATATAAATGATAAGTACACCTAATCTAGGACTTAATCACCTCATTTCTTATGCTTTAATTGTCTCTTAGACAAAGGCTTATCTTGCAAATTATACTGCAACAGCTCACTGAAAATAGTGCAGGCAATAACATGTTGGAATATTTGCTAGAATGTTCATATTGTCAATAAATACAGACAGATTGGAGCTGAAAGGATTTTAGTCTTAAAATTTACCATTGTGTAAAAATGTCTGCAATTCTGAGCTCCTATGACAAGTATGAGCACAAATATCAATGTGGCGACTTTTGTAACCTTTTGTTAAATTACAGAATGCCTTGGCCAAAGCAGGAACTCCTGATACCTGGAAATAACCTAACCGATAAGAAACTAATTTTGGCTTTGGGGTAGGACTCAAACATTAAAAAGCCAGGCAGGTTAGAGAACAAAGTTCCTCAAACAATTCTTCAAGTCGAAGTTCAACATGGAATCTTATGGAGTCTGCTGGTGGCATTTTGAAAAGAATTTCATTAAATGTTGCTAACATGTCATAAGCTCCCTTAAATGGAAGGGTAATGGCTCATAACATTTGTAAGCTTTTTAATTTCATGGAATATGAGCAACATAATCAGGACCTATTAAAGTCAATCAACTGTGCCAAGTGGGCTACCTACCTTTGCATTGTTTCTATTTTCCTTGTGGGTATACCCTGTGAACCAGAGGCAGCAAGCCCCATTAACATTCTTTAAGGCTAACACTGTGTGTCATATTCTGAACAACCTCTGAGGAAACCATCACAGCCTCATTTGCATGCACGGGTTGAATAGACACCTCTTGCAAAATGGCTTTTGGCTTCTGGAAAAGAGAGATTTCTCTTTCCATTTGCTTCATCTCAGAAGGTGCAATTTTGGGAGGATTCAAAACCAGTCATCTGGCCACTTTAACAGGAATTAGTAAATGGAGATGAACTTAAGGAACATTATTCATATTTTCAATGCAAGAAGAGCATTCAAACTACCAGTCCTTCCAGGTCTGTCTTGGGGGTTTGCTTCTACTTTGAAGCCTTTGATAAAAAACAGTGGTCATTTATAGTGGATAAAGTGGTGGGCACTATTTAGACATGAGTTTGTTTTCTCGTTCAATTTTCAAAACAACTCTATGAGATTGTCAGTTAACCATATCATAGAGAGAGTAGAGTGCTACAGTGTCAAGTAACAAGTCACAGGTTACTAGTAAGTGAGAAGCAAAGCCAAATTTCAAATGCAGTTTTGTCTGACTCTAAATCACTCCTACTCTGCTACCATGCCATATTGCCTATTCGAGTGCCCTGGCAAATCTTCTCAGAGGAATTGCAGATATCCAGAGACAGCATTTCCACTGGGGGACTAGAAGGGACATTTTAGCATGGCTGAAGGTTACAAGTTAAAGGGAGAATTCCCACCGCAGTGTGGGAAGTTATGCATCACAACCCGAGAAGCATAACAGAGGATGAATAGCTAGGATATGGCATCACCAGGGACAGGAGGATGGGAGGATGGTTTGGAAGTGAGGAAGGCGGAGGGTCAATGAGGGAATGAAGCAGAGGCTGAAGTAGAGCAAGCAGGATGAGCCTAAAGGCTATGAACACCCAGAGAGGTTAACTTGCCCTTTGTACAGTGCTGACTGCATAGTATGGGGGGAAATCTGATGACGTTATAGAACTGATAAGTTTATAATGCGTGTCACTTTTAAAAAAAATTTAAAATGTGGATATAGGAGGTATCAAATATATTGCCTCTATTTAATTACAATGCATATAAATGATTGGAAAACCATTAGCTATTTCATAGGCTGCCCATATGGAGACTCGACTAAGAAAATATACAAATTAACTGTTACATTAACTGACATGCCTACTCACCATGGTACTTGAAAAGGATGAAAGAAACGTTTTATCATAAAAGGGAGAAAAGTTTCACATGAATATTTACTGTATATGTGGCTCTGCTCTGCTCTTAACTGTATTGTGAGTTGTCGATTTGGGCTGACAAGTAAAGGAATGAGAATCAGTGTGGGTTCTTGTACTTGCTGCCATGAGAAGAATTTATGAGGCAAGTTGGATTGAGAATGAAGAGGACAGCCCTTTTTCCAAAGGGTTCCCGAAGGTAATTAAACTCTAAAGCATCCATTGCGTGGAGTGGACGAACAGTTCTCCTTCGCATCCAGCGTGCTAATAGGTATTCGGAAAACTGGAAGAACTGAGAAGATAGCCACGTCTGTTTTCTGAGTTCTATAGTCGCAACAATGAACCAGAAGAAAGAGAGACTAGGTCTTTGGAAGTTCAGAATTTCTATAGGTTTTATAACTTCATATTTGTTTCATTTTGATGGACTCAGAATGAGAAACCAGGAGAGCACTTTGATATCAAGGAGTCTGAAGTTCTGGGTAGAAACTTACTTGCAGAATCTAAGCTGTCTGAAAGACAGCCTTTTTATCTAGGTCAGAGACTTATTTTACAGGAGTCCTTGATTAGTTCCAAGTAGACACTGCAATACAATTCTAAAAAAGAACCTCCACAGAGGGAATCTATGGCATAGAAGGAAATGGTGCAATTTAGGCGATCTGTGATTTGAATGGAGAAAAAAAACGACAGAACAGAGGCCACTAAAGGGAGTGTGGGGAACCACCAGAGAAGTAGCAGTTGGTAGAAAAAGGAAATAAGATCATTCCCTGTTCATGAACTGGCAATTGTCCTGCACATCTCCTGGGTTTACAGAGATGGCAGATGACACAAGACATCCAGAAACCCCCATCTACTCCTGCAAGAGAGCAGAGTGCTCCAGCTAAGGACAGAGGGTTAAAATCAAGCTGGGTTGGACTACTAGATGTGTGTCCTTTCTAAACCTTTCTAAGCTTTTGCTCATCTCTAAATGGAAGATAAAAATGATAGATCCTTCACAGGGTCACTACAAGGAATAAATGAGACAATTTTACATTAGCACTCTATTAGCTATTACAACATGAGGGTTTAATCACACATTGCTTAGATTCAAATTCAGCAAACATTTATAAGCAATTACAATGGGCTGGGCCCTCTGCATGGTGCTTTCACACCTATTAGTTTATTTAACCTCCTTAACAGCAAATCGTTTAATGTGTATTAAAGTTGTAGATGTTCAATATTGAAACAGAACAGTGAAACCCTGCAGGTACTTAAGGACACTTTAACATTTTGTCACCATTTTCCGTTTCCTGGTAGCAATTTGTTAGAATAGAACAGTTTGTTTAGACATCCATATAGAGTCCCTTTTTCCCTTTACTTAGGCTAGCCTTGATGGTTCCCTGGAGCTTAGATTTCCAGATTTATGTATAAATCTATGGATCTTATATTTTGTAGGTGACTTAGGTTTTTTCCAAGAGTAATTTTAAAAATACAGCTATTGCTAGCTGCCCACCTTAAAAATTCAATGATATAGTTTCATCATTTAATCAATATTGCCAGACCCACAAGATGTAAGCCCTGTGATGTGTGTGATGACAAGGACCTGAGACAAAGGGTGTGCAGCAGCTTTGCCCACTGAGAGAAGGCAATTGTCCTCCGTCATCCACCATTATGTTGGGTTGTGCATCTTTTTATACTTTGAAAACATCTGTCACAATTCTGTCAACTCTGTTTTTCATTAAACTTCTTGTACATTTCTTAGTCCATTTGTGCTACTATAACAGAATCTTCCAGAACAGATAACATCTCAATAGGAGTTTATTTTCTCACAGTTCTGGAGGCCAGGAAGTCCAAGGTGCTAGTGGGTTCAGTCATCTGGTATGGGCTGCTCTCAGCTTCCAAGTTGCTTGTTGCTGTAACCTCCAGTGGGGAGGGACACTGTGCCCTCTCATGGTGAAAGGGACATCAGAGACAACATAAAGGCCAAATGGTATGTGAAGCATCCTTTTATGAGGGTCTTAATCCCACTCACAAGGGAGAAGCCCTCATGACCTAATTATGTCTAAAAAAATCCACTGCTTAATACTATCACATTCATCATTAAGTTTTAACACATGAATTCTAGAGGAGACATATTTAAACCATTTGGCTCCCCGAGTTCTGCTCAATTATAATGAGGGAGAAAGAAACATTTTATAATTTGATAAACTCTTTGTGGTAGCCACAGAAAGTATGGAGCTGAATTCCATATCTCATGGTAAGACATGCAAAAAAAATCATCAAGAATGTTAAGAAATCAGTGAAATCTTGGGTTTGTCAACAATTGGAGTTAGGAACAAACTATGAATTAACATGCATTAATGATTTAAAAATAAGCCCCACTCCATTTCTCATCTTTTAATGAGCAACCACCTAAGAATAATTTTCATCTCATAAACATTCCTACCATATTTTTTGAAATAATGGTTGGAGCCTTAACTGAGAACTAAAACCAACCTACATAGTTTGATAGTAGAATACTCCAATTTGCCTACCATCTTCGTTTGTCTTTTACTATCTAGAGAGGCCCATTTTTATTTCCATGACTCTGATGTTGCAAAAATAAAAGCAGTGGCTTAGGAGGTAGAGAGATCCAGACCAGTGTACTAATCCAGGGAGAAAACAAGGAAACCCTCTCATCTCATTCTTTCAATATGGCAATTTTTGTGACAATCTACCTCTCCTCCTTCTTTTCCCTTCAACACACAACAAGTACATCTGCAAAATATTTATGAGTCTTAAAAGCCTCATTTGCTTTGCAAACCATTTGGTATTTGCCTAGAGGCAGAATCATTAATGATAAAAACAATCATTCATGGAAATGGAAAGTCCTACACTAATAATTTAGGTAACCTCCATTTAAAACATCGCTGGTAATAATTTACAGAGGGCTGCATCGAAAGGTCACACTTAGCTGCTCATAGAGTGATCTCTATCACAAAACCAAAATAACTGTAAGCATTTGTTTATTATTTCACATGCCAAAAAAGTGGGTTTTTTACAGTCTCTGAAATTACATCTCTGAAAAACTATCAGTGTTTTTGACAATGAACAAGATTTTTAAAATGAAGAGTAACAGTGGAACACATTCATAACAATTATAAAACACTGGGTGCTATGAGAGTTGACAGGAGATGAGTCTGTTTGGATAGAAACAACATGGAAAAAAACCCCCAATTTTTAGAGCAACATTTTTGTTTTGTGCCAACCATTTAGGAGTGAAGAACAAGCTTTTAAGAATACATGAAAACATGCTCCTTGCTAAAAGCTAGCTTCTCTCTTCATTATTCTCCTCAAGTGCCAGGGGGTGTCACTGTCTATGAGATGCTTCCTAACTGCAAAAGGGATCTTCTTGCCATTAAAGGGACATCAACCAAACCATCATGGAACCTGGTATGCATTTTTTTTCCTCTTACATGTTATTTATGAAATAAGTCAGAAGCAGCCTCAACCCAAAATAGTCATTACATAATGACATCATGATAGTCATGACATCAGAAGTGTCAGATGATGCTGAAAAACCATAGTAATGATAATGATAAACACCACAGATTGAGAAACTGACGTGCCAGGTTTTTTCTGTGAAGCCCTCAGGCTAATGAAAGCTCCACTCCTGGGAGCTTTCATTAGCCTGAGGATGGCATGAGCCAAGGCAAAACTGCACAGCAGGTAAAGATGGGCAGCAAGACCCTTAGTCCACATCATTTTTTCCACTTGGTCAATTCCCTCCCCCACGCCTAGGGCCACCTTCTATAAAATTGAATTCTTGGAATTCAGATGATAAAGATATTAATAAATAAGCTCCTATTAATGAGTTATTTGTGTCTAAGAAGTTCTAACAGAATTTCTAACAGAAGGATCCTAGGGCAACATTCATTCGTCCATGCATTCAAACAAAATTTGCTTTCCTACCATATAACAAGAACTAGCCGAGGAACTGAGGAGATGATGGTAAACATGCCAAGAGTAATAATGATAATAATGCTAATGGCAATATATAATTATTTTATTCAAATTCCATGTAGTGATTTGTACTTAAGGCACTATTCTAGGAACTTTACATAGATTATAGTCCTGTCATAAGCTTATGAGACAGTGATATAGCCATGCCCATTTTACAGAGGAATAAAGTTTAACAAACTTGCTCAAGGTCACATAGCTAGCATGACCAGAGCCAGAATTTGAATCCAGGAAGCTGATGGTTCAAATCCTGCTTTTTTAAAGACTTTTTTTTTGTGCAAATTAAAGTATATAATATGACATTGTAAGATACAAGTATATAGCAAAATTGTTACTATCATGGAACAAATAAAGCACCACTTAGTACTGCATTTATCTGTCCCTGCTGTTATGGAGATTATATGGTAAAAGTGAAACTAACAAGTGCGTATACAAATAGATCATCTTGACATGTTGTGGTTTGGATTTGGAATGTCCCCAAGTCTCCTGTGTTGAAGGCTTAATCTTCAGTATAGCAGGTGGGACTCTGGGAAGTGTATAGATCATGAAGGTCCAGTTCAAAATGGGCTTTTTGGAAGTGAATGTATCAGGACTGTCCTGACTCCATCAATGGATTAATCCACTGATGGATTCATAGTTGAATGGACTATTAAAGGCACTAGAAATTGAGGAGGTAAGACACAGTTGCAGGGAATAGGCTCTTGGGGACTGTACCATGTTTCCCTTCCTCCCTCTGCTTCCTGGCTGACATGAGATGAGCAGGGTTCCTCTGCCACCACACTATTTCTGCCTTGGAGTCAGTTAACCATGAACTGAAATCTGTGAAACTGTGAACACAAATCAAACTTTCCTCCTTTAAGTCAATTTTCTCAGTTATTTTGTCACAGTAAAGAAAAGCTAACACAATACATATGACATATTAACATACATAATTAATAGGATACATAAGAAAATAAAGCTACTAGATAAGATATCTAGTTTAGAGATGGTGATCAGGGAAGGTCTCCATGAGAAAGTATCATGTAAGCAGAAAACTATATGAAATGAGGTTCGCCTGGTGGTTTTAAAACTGCTCTGTGGAAAGCCACGTAGGGCCTCAGCATCCTGTGGCTAGTGACAGGGAGACTGCATAGATGGTATAACAGGTTATAGGGTCCCACCCCTTGTCCAACCTGGTTTGAATTTGGGGCTTCCAAGTAAAACTCACCTAAAACTTCAATAACTAATAAAGTTGTAGAAAACCATTGATTATGTCCAATGGATAAACAAACAATGAAATGGAGAGGAAGGACTTCTTCAAGGACTCTCTATTGATCAGTAGGACAATGTGAAGAGAACCCAGATCCCCTAACTGCAAACCTTTCTGGAACACTAACTGGCAATTTTAATTCCCCTCCTGCCCAGGATTTTTAAATTGAGGTTTTACAGGACATAGATAGACAATTTCACTCAACACACTCAGCCTCTCCCTTTATAAAGGTCATGACCAACCCTCAGGATTAGTAAGAGCAAACCTATGGAAGCACTTTGACCTTTCCTCTGAAACCTATTAATTTACCCCCATCTCTGCCTCCTATTCTAGTCATAATTTTTTGCTCTTAACCCATTAATATCTTTTGTTACTTTGCTACAATACATATTTCTGTTACACTATTTCCAATCCCTTGTGGAGATGTGTGTGCATGGTGGATGGTAGAGTCTGCAGTAAGATATTGGCATGAACCGATATTTCTGAGAGCCCCAAGAGTTTCCAAATGAATGCATTTCTAATGATGGACCTTCATATATCTTGACTGCAACAAGAAAGAATTTGAGGCATTCTATCTTTCCAATGGCCCTCCAATCAAACAATTAGACATTCTCACACTTACATGAAGTTTGGACCTGTTTCCTCTCCTAATCTCCTACAACTCTGGCCAATATAACTAACAGAGATCTGACTGAAGTCCACACTAATTTTCAGCATGAATTTTATTTAAGAAAAGCATGCAGTCAATTCCTTCTAAATATAAGAAATAACACAAACTCTATCTACCCACTTAAGTTCTACAGCAAACAAAACTCTTTGAATAACTATGTTTCTAGGAAGAAACAAACCTACCAAAGTAGTAATGTCGATTTATTTGGTTTGTGTCTGCTTTATATAAAAGTAAGCAGCTGGTTCACACAATTGCCCACAATAAATTATAACATGTAAACAGATAGATACATGTGGGGAATAGCAATTGGCCTCATAGTACAGATGAGTTTATAGATGACCCTTCCAATTTTTAATAATATCCATAATTTATGTGTGAGCAAAGAAATGCAAAGATGCCTAATGCACCCCTCTGACTTAGTACAAATCACTTTTATTTACTCAGGCAATACTTCATGGGCCAGTTAACTTCTTAATTAAAGACAGCAAGATGCTCATGTTCCATGCAAGTGGCATGGAAAATACTGTTTTGTGCACAATATGTTCAGCTGGGAATTGAAGCTGTTTTGCTTATTGAGGAGAAGCCACCACAGTCTTCACTGGGTTTCCAAACTAACCAGAGGCACAGCTCTGCTCTTTGCAATTAAATTGGAAGCTGTTTAGATGAAACTTTTGCATGTCTGCCATCTCACGTGATTTCTGCATGCTTTTTGCCTCGTGCACAGTATGCATAATGCAAATGTTCATTTTCTTGTCCCTGTCTGCTTTTTTTCTTAGATCATGCTCTAGTGGGTAGAGGGATTCAAGGAGGTGTGTGCTAGGAAGCTCAGGGTGAAGAACCGCTTCAGTCTCCTGAAGGTCCCAAACTGCCACCATCTGCTGAAGCATGCTCACGATTCCAAAACCAAAAGAATAAAGGTAAAAGCACCACACTTCTTGATTTCCTATTATGTTACAAAGTTATGGTTTTGAAAATAGTAAGGCTCCAGCATAAAAAAGACACATAGCCCAATGAAGCAGGACAGGAAGTCTGGAAATAAACCCACTCATAGAGGGTCAAGTAGTCTCTAATAAAGTTTCCAAGAACACATGATGGGAAAGGACAGTCTCTTCAATAAATGGGGAGCAGAAAACTGGATAATCACATGCAAAAAGAGAAAGGAAGAAAATGAAAGAAACTGGATCCTTATGCTACACACAAAATAAACTCAAGATGGATCAAGCATGCAAATCTAAGACCTAAATCCATAAAACTACTAGAAGAAAATAGGGAAAATAGGGAGAAAGTTTTAGGACATTGGTATTGACAATGACTCTTTTTTGGGGGGGGGATATATGATACCAAAACAAAAGCAACAGAAGAAAAGATAAATAAGTAGGACTACATTAAACTAAAATGTTTCTGCATAGCAAACATCAACAGAATGAAAAGGCCATCTAATGAAATGGGAAAAAACAAGTGTAAATCATATAGTATCTGATAGGGGTTTACTATTAAAATATAAGCAACCCAGACAGCTTAACAGCAAAAAGTGAACAATTTGATTAAAAAACAGGCAAAGAACCCAAACAGATATTTCTTTCAAAGAAGACATACAAACCAACTTCCAGCAGGTACACAAAAAAGTATTCTACATCACTAATCATCAGGAAAATGAAAATAAAAAAAGGCAACATCATCTCACATCTGTTACAATAGCTATCATCAAGAAGAAGAAGGATAACAAGTATTTAAAGGATGCAGAGGAAAGGGAGCCCTCAAACACTGTTGGTGCGAATGTGAATCAGTATAGACATTATGGAAAATTGCAGAGAACTACTGTATGATCCAGTGGTTCCCCTTCTGGGTGTATATCCAATTCAAATAAAATCATTACCTCAATCAGATGTCTGCACTTCAAGTGTTTGTTACAGTAATATTCATAATTGCCAAGACATAGAATCAACTCAGGTATTCATTAATAGAGGAATGGGTAAAGAGACAGACGTGCAATGAAAGACTACTTGGGTTTTAAAAGAAGGCAGTCTGTCATGATTGAAAACATGGATGAATGAAATGCAAAGATGCCTAATGCACCCCTGCAATACTTAAAGTGAACCAGTCCAGGCACAGAAAGAGAAATACTGAATTCACTCTATTGTAGAATCTTAAGAACTTTGAGCTTAGAAATACTGTTTAGAAGGGCAGGGTGCTTAAACTAAATGAGAATTACAAATTACACCAGATGAAGTCAGCCATCCTAACAGATGTGAGATAAGGAGAAAAGGTACATACTTCTAGTTATAATACAGTCAGGTTCTAGAGTACTGAACAACATGGAGACTAAAGTCAATAAAGTAGTTTAGTTATAATATGACCATGTCTAGAGTACTAACATGCAGCATTGGAGACTACAGTTAACAAATTTCAAGCATACAGTACATTATTAAGAGAATAGATTTTAGGTATTCTCAACACACACACACACACACACACACACACACGATTATGTAAAGAGACAGATATGCTCATTAGATTGAATGGGGTAGTCATCTCACAAGTGTGTATATCACAGTATTATTAAGATTGTACTCCTTAAATATATGCAACTTTTACTTGCAAATTATATCTCAATAAAGCTGGTGGGGGTCACTCATAGGAACCAAACTAATAGGAAAATCTGGGATATAAATAAATAAGAAGGAAGGGAAAATGAATAGGAGTGCATATAAATCCTAAAAGTCAGCCTGAGTTTTGAGTTCTGCAACACGGGTTATGTACCTCCTACTATCCTATAATCCAAAGTCTGCATCTACAAGGAACTTCAGAGGGGCACAATGCAAATGCATTAAGCAGTGGGTGTGAGACACTAGGGACTAGTGGGGACTATGGAAAACAATGCCTCATCAAAAGCGGGCAGCTGCTATGCAGCTCCACCCCTGTCAAGCCACTCTTTCAGAACTTCTAATCTTTCATGAGAATTAGAAATTGTGGATTTTTAAAGAAGTAATGCCTTCAGATTTTCAAATGTTAGACAAAATGAATTTTAAAAGAAAAATATGGTGTGAGGCAAACTGTTGGTTGGATACCAAAGGCAGAACATCATGGCTTACAGCATGTGGAGAGCAGAGTGGCTCTCCTCATGGCAGTGGAGAAGTAGAGAGGATGGGGGAAGGGGCCAAAGATATACCCTTCTAGAACGTACTCTCAGGGACTTACTTCCTTCAACAACAAGGCTCCATCTGCTTCAGTTTCCATCAACTCCCAATAACTCATTTAGCTGTGAAGCCCTCAATAGATTAATCCATGGATGAGGTCAGAGCCCCCATGATCCATTCACTTCCCCAAAGCCCCACCTCTGAACATTGCTGAATTGAGAACCAAGCTTTCAACACAGGGGCCTTTGGGAGACACTTATCCAAACCATAATAGTTCATCGAATAAAATTTTTAAAATTCCTCCTCCAACTTCTGTTTCAACCCTCCTGTCTCCTGAACTTCTCAACAGAATATAGCAACAAGTTAGGATGCCTATATCAACCTTTAAGTGTAGTTTGAGAATAGGGATAAAATCGTTGTGAAACTTTCTTATTGCTATAGGCCTGGAATATAGTAGAAGCTCATTAAGGGTTCCTTTCCTTTCCTTTGTCACTTCATATTAAGTTGTGCAAAAGTGTATCATCTGATTTCAGCATCATGAGAAGACACTTCTCTGAGGATGTCGGATTCATTTGTCCAAAATGACACTTTGTGCATAAAGCTCTATTTGTTTCTTATTCTTTGAATCTATGAGTAAATTCTGCCCAAAATTCACATTTGTATTTAGAAAATGAAAAGCTAGACATTCACATTGAAGTAGTGATTCAAGTACAGTTTCATGGATGTTAGCCCCTTAACTTCACAAAATGCAGGCCAAGGCATTCGAATGATATTTCTAAGACTGTTTTTGGATGTCATCATAGGATATTTAATTTAGTGCATATCCTTCTCAAGCTATTTTCTGAGTAATTAGATACTTTACCACTTAGAAGTTGTAGATTTATGTGGCTGAAGCTGGAAGTTCCTGGGACTTTCACTGAATTCCCAGATGAATTTTTTTTTTAAATAAAGATGAACGTTTTCTCATTAATTTACCTCCCTAAGTGATTGCTATCACACTAATCAATTTGTAGTGACTTGACCAGAATTGCAATCTTCAATAATGAAATCAGATACGGTATTGGACATTGTGAGGATTGCTTAACTAATCTCAATTCCTCCCAGATCAGTGAAACACAAAACTGAAATGAAGTCAAGTGCCGCTTCATTAGTTCTCCTCACTTAGAGTTGCTGGCTAATCTTGTTCAACTGGACACTCATCTTTTTTCAATGGGAAAAGCAGAGGGAGTTGCCCTGGGAAATAGGAGCAGCAGCTGTGATCTGCAAAGAAGAAATGACACTGCAGATAATCCTACAGAGAAGAATTTTCCGGAGGTGGTCTACAAGCAATGGTCAAAACATCCAAATCAAACACATCTAAAAGCAGTAAGCATAAAAGGAAAGAGTGGAGAATGGGGAGCTGCCGGCAGCAGATGGAAGGTTCCTGGAGCTGGTGGGAGGTTATGGTGGGTGTGGTGCATTCCACTGCCTCCAGCAACAGTCGCCCCTCCCACCTACCTTCTTCCACATCAGAGCCCCAACCGCCTTCAGCTGCAATAAGCCCTGGCTTGTGGGGGTCATCTAGACTGAAGCAAGGGACCTTCTCCTCTCTTTCACTTTTCTATGCCAAAACCCTTGTTTTCACTTTTTGTAACATTTCAAAGAACTAAAAATTCTATCTTTGCTGTCATTCCTAATTAGTTGCTCTCTTTCTTTCTATGCACTCTGAAGTCCTCCAAAATGGAAATGTTAAAGGTTTAAGTCCTGAACCACTTTTCAGGTCTCCCTGGCCAATTGAGAAACCAAATGCAGGCAATAAATACATAAATAAAAATTTTCAAGTTTATTAAATTTTTTTTTCCAAAAAGAACTTGATAGATGTGAAAAATTTATCTCTGGAAGTATTTAGATACTCATCATGTATCATTCCATTTATCTGAAGTTCTAAAATGCAAAGCAATATATGGGACGAAAAATAGATCAGTGGTGCTTGGGGTGCTTGAGGGAGTAGGGAGGGTGGTTTAGGTTAGACAGAGGGATTTAAAAAAGGCAGGGAGACTCCCTTAGGGGTAATAGGTGCATTCATTATCTGCATTGTAATAGTGTCAGCATGTATATTATATATTTCAAATGGTACAATTTAAATATATGTAGTTCATTGCATGCCAAGACATGTCAAAAAAGCTCTTAGAATTTAAAATATTATAAGAAAATTTACAACTCACGTGTTATTTGGAGGAGAAAATACAGAATAGTAAGGAAAGTAGAGTTTTTTTTTGTTTGTTTGTTTGTTTTATACTGGGGATTGAACTCAGAGGGACTTGACCACTAAGCCACATCCACAGCCCCATTTTGTATTTGATTTAAAGACAGGGTCTCACTGAATTGCTTAGCACCTTGCTTTTGCTGAAGCTGCCTTTGAATTGAAATCTCCTGCCTCAGCCTCCCAAGCTGCTGGGATTATAGGCATGTGTCACTTCACCTGTCAAAAAACAGTTTTGTAAGAAAATAAAAAATG
The DNA here is from genome assembly GCF_001458135.2 of Marmota marmota marmota. Taxonomy (NCBI): domain Eukaryota; kingdom Metazoa; phylum Chordata; class Mammalia; order Rodentia; family Sciuridae; genus Marmota; species Marmota marmota. The sequence continues at coordinate 16,835,193 of NW_025999869.1, forward strand.
TACTCATGGGAAATGCCTAAAAAATATGCTAAGTTGTTAACAGTGCTTGTGCCTTCCGAATAGAGTTTAGGGAAATTCAATTTACATACATCTACTGAGGATATATCATATGCCAGGCACAGCAACAGAGCTGGGAAATACACAAAATCAAGAGGATCTTCTTCCCTTCCAAATCTATATTATAAATAAGAATGTCAAATAATGGCAATAATGTGGGGGTGGGGTGAGCAATGTGCCATTTATATTTGGCTAGGTGAAGATGATTTTTCCAAACATTTGAGCCAAAATGAGGGTGACCAGAAGGAGCCCTCCAAGGAAAACATGGGATGAAGAATTTTATAAGCCTCAGTAAGGACTTTGGATTTTATTACAATTGCAAGGGGAAGTCAATGGAGAGTCTTTTTCAAAGGGGATGAGACTTGTTGAAGGCCATGCTGGCTATAGCTTGGATAAGGAAGCTCAGAGTAAGAGTGTAATGGTCAATTTGAATTGTCAACTTGATTGGATTAAGAGATGCCAAGGATGTGTCAATGAGGGTCTGTCTAGGAATGATTGGCATGTGGGATAGCCAACTGAAATAGAGACTCTACCTAAGAGTGGGCAGCGCAGTCCAATAGGATGATGGCTTGGATGGAATTAAAGTTGGAAGAACAAGGAAACAGGAGCAGATGCAAGCTGATTCTTTTTGAACAGGTTCTTGATTGCTTCTTGGGACTCTCACTTCTTCACCCTTCCAAAGCATATTCTCCAGAAGCCTTCAGTCTCAGACTAGGGTAGCACCACTGATCCCTCTCATTCTGGGGCTTCAGCCTCTTGGACTGCACAGCTACTGGTTCTTCCAGCTCTCCAGCCTGCAGACGGCCATTGTGGACTATCCAGCTTCTGGTTGTGTAAGCCAACCTAATAAGTCCCCCTTTGTTGGCTCGTGATTTGTGCCCAGCCAGACTGCGGCACCCCTTTAATAATTACCCTTCCTGTTGATTCCGTTCCCTTAGAGAACCCTAATACAAAGAGGCATCAGACAGTGAGGATCCTTCTATAGTAGTACCAGTGAGAACAGTGGCTGGACGAAGTGGGGCAGGCAATGGAGGAGGGGGGGTTGGACTAACACCCTAGGTTTAGGTAGAGCTCATGGGTCTTTCTGATGTTTTATTGTGTAATGGACAACTGTCGTTTTCCTTGTTCAGTTAGAAGATATTTATTTTGTTATCAGAAACAGGTCTAAAAGACTTTATTATTTATTTTTTGAAATGAAAAAAAATATTAACAATGTAAAAAAGTGAACTCTAACTTTTTGCATTTTCTTTAAATAGTGACTTGAATTGAACTCACTGATTTTTCAACATTAAAGCAAGTTTTTGAAATCATTTTTAAAGCTTCCAAACTAGTGGATCACTGAGTTGGGATCAGCTAACTGAGTTCACAGATGGCACCGGCTGACATATTTGCTAAATTCAATTCATGCAGAGTCCATAGCACCAGGCACTGTTTCAAGTTTTCCAAAATACATATCTTAATTCCTTTATGACCCTAATTCTATACCAAGAAATACTTAATTTACTCATAATCTTAAAATTTACTCTCTGCACCATATTCAGCTGAAGCAGAACACACATATACTTATGGGAATATCATTAATATAGATTAGAGTCAGTAGCACCTCATACATAGCCTTCAGCCTATTTTTGTATGGTCCCTGAGCTAGAGTGGTTTTCACATTTAGTTGTAAAAACAGAGGTGGGGGGAAACCTGTGATATTTACTCTCTGGCCCTTTATAGAAAAAGTTTGCCATCAAAGTTTGCAATCATAAGGACATTACCCCAAATTAATATGTTAAATATACTTAATACAGATAAGATTACTAAACTAAAGAACAACTAGTAATTCAAATAGATGACTTCCTTAACCAACTTGCCAGATTGGCAGAACCAGATATCGCTAAATGATGACGCATATAACAGGTACTTTTAAAATGCCTGAAATTTCTCTCTTCAGTCCAAAGCAGAATATCACCTGCCCGTTTTCCTTACAGTGTCACCATGTTATTCTTCTAGAGTAAAGATGCCTCCATAGCAGTGAATATACCGACTATACCCTTAGTATCTAAGTGCCCAAGCCAATGCACAATGGGTTCTGGCTAAATTTTATAAATCGTCATTGTGTAGCTGAATTTTTGCTGTTTTAGTGATTTTTTAAAAATATTCTGGCTCCTTCTCTTTTCCAAGGCAGGAAGTGAACTTATTGGCAATTCAGTAGTTACACTCAATTTAATACAATTCAGGACTTTAGATGGCATTCAGATAAAATTAACCACTGCACCAAGCTGCTGAATTTCATTAATTATGCTAATCAATGCACACAATGCAAATAACGCTTTGGGAAACTTTCATGTTACTCTGTGCTTGCAGGTGGATATAGATCTATCCTGGGCAGAGTGAATACATTAGCAACCTTTTAGAAAAGCAAATTCTACCAGCCCTGCAAAAGAAAAAAAAAAATAAACAAACCAACCTAAAAACACGCCTACAATCAATTTTGATAATATCTTTTATTAAAAGCAAGGTATGCAGGAATCACTTCCACCATGATAAAAAAAAAAAAAAGAAAAGATAAAACTAAATGAAAGTAAAGGTTTTTGTAGGAGACCATGGTTAACACAAAAGCTTTAGAACTGGATACCCAGAAATGAAATTTTGACCCTGATATTTCATAAGTGTATAGCTTTGGACAATATTACATCTCTAAGTTTTAATTACCTAATCTGTAAAATGGAACAAAAATAATCCCTACCCCAATGGACCAACCTAAGAGTCAGATACTGATATGATAATGCATGGAAAGTAGTAAGGTGCTCAGATGAGGGCACATGCTCCACAGAGAGTCAGTATAATTTCAGAGTATCCTTTGTCATAATGAATTGATTCTAACCAACACTGGTTTCATAATCCAAACAAAATCAAGAAATGAGAATCTAATTCTTTAGTTCTGTGTTTCCAAAGCTGGCTTTGGAAACTTGACAATTAAAAGCAATATCAAAACTTTTCTTTTTTTCCTGGTGCTGGAGACTGAACTGTAAGGTGCTCTACTGCTGAGCCATATCCCCAGTCTTTTGAGGTAGGGTCTCACTAATTTGCACAGACTGGTTTCAAACTTGCAATGCTCCTGCTTCAGCCATTGAGTAGCTGGGATTGCAAGTGTGGGGCAACCTAGGCTGACTAAAAATACTAACAATATTATCTTGCATTTGTATAGTATTTAAGGCTTTCCATATTTATTATGTTACCTGATGTGCAACCCAGTCTCTATGGTTGGTTAGCAGGGTTGTTAACCTCTGTCAGAAAAAGGAAAGAGGCTCAGAGAAGTCAATCCACTTGTACCCAGTACCACAGCTGTGATTATAACCCAAGTCTTCAGATTTGAATCCCAATCCATCTCATTACCTGCATGAACTCTCCCTCCTGACTCGTTTATCTTTGCTGACAGCAAAATACATTTTCCTAGGTTTAGATTGCAGAGGAACAATAATTTTTCCTTCTTTCAGCAGAAACTTACCGGTCGGGACTGGATTTCTTTGGCGTAGAGAGGTTGTAAGAATTCTGAGTCTCCTTCTAGCTTTAGACCTTTTTCTGTGATTCTCAAATTTCCCATTCCATCCTGAAATAGAGACACAGAGATAACAGGGAAAATGTGATTAGCCAAAATTTCAAAATACCCCAGGCTGTCAAAAATTGAAACAAAGTTATTGCTTTTTTTTTTTAATATTTGAAGGAGCAAAATGAGGGAAGTCCAAATGAACACAGAAAATATGAGGAAGTATTGTTCAATACAATTATGCAGATTATCCCTTTTGCTCACTTCTGAGAAAATTCTCTTTCAAGCAATTTGTAATGCCCCTTAGTCACTAACTGGCTAGGAGAGGGAGGAACTTATTGCTAAGTAGAGCAGGAGGAACGGAGGCAGGAGGTGGGTGGAAAGAAAGTGAAGGATGACCCTCGAGGTTCAAGGGCAAGATCTGGTTTCCCAATGTCCATGCAGAAATTGGCATGGCTGGCGACTTGTGGGTCACATCTGACTTTTAAACATGGCATGTTTGGCTCATTAGACATTTAAGAAGTCAAATAAGTTACTGACACTTTAACTAATATTTTATTATTTTTTATTATTAAAATATATATAAAAGAAAGGCTAGGAAACATCTAGGTAGTCGTCACCCATCTTCAACTATCATCATATCATGGCTATTGCTGTCTATTGGATCCCCTTACAGTCCCCTGACCCTCAGTTTTAAAATGACCACAGTACCATATACATTATCCCACCTCCAAATAGCAACCATTCCTTAATTAATATCAAACAACTGAAGCAGACCAGGTACCCCATCCAAAAGACTCCCACCATAATTAAGTTTGTTCTCTTGTCAGAAAGATTTTTTACAAAGGGTGTCAACACCATTTCACGGGAAGAGAGCTCAATGTGGTTTGAAGCTTTCTGTTTCTTATAAATGCCAGATTTTCACACAAAACATGTGTAATCTCTATCTAGCCTAAGATTATGGGACAAAGAGTAAATATTATGTTCCTACCCACTCCCACTGACATGTGACCAACACTGAGTATAAATCTAAAAGAATTTCTGAACCCCAGGGTCCAGAGATATTTAGGCATTAGACCCTCTGCACCATGGCAGCTTAAATAAACCTGTTTTCTTTTTTTTATTGGTTGTTCAAAACATTACAAAGCTCATGATATATCATCTTTCATACATTTGACTCAATTGGGTTATGAACTCCCATTTTTACCCCAAATACAAATTGCAGAATCACATCAGTTACACACTCACATTTTTACATAATGGCATATTAGTGACTGTTGTATTCTGCTACCTTTCCTATCCCCTACTATCCACCCTCCCCTCCCCTCCCATCTTCCCTCTCTATCTCATCTGCTGTTGTTCAATTCTCTCCCTTGATAAACCTGTTTTCTGAAAATTCCTGGGGTGTCCATCTTCATCTGTCCTATATCACACCCATTGTAAGTAAGAGTAACAATCATTCCTTTGTTCATGTCCAACACCTAGTGTCAATGTTCACTTTTCCCTAACATAAATTTTTATTTTTAACTTTCTAACTTTCCTGCCTTTGTTCATGGAGAAGAACCCCTTCAAGATAGCACCCAAGTCCTTATTGTGACCTGGTAGTCTGAAATGGACCTTTTGCCTCTAGGGTGACAACATGGGTCATTTTAGCAGGAACTGGTATTTAGAGACCAAAAGTGCAGAGATTCACATTCTCATAGCTACTGGATAAGCCCTTGCTTCTGTAGGAGCCAAAAAATAGTTTAGTGTATAGAACATTAAATAAAAATAAAATAAAAACCACCGTGTATTTTCTGTGGTTTTAAGTAAAATATATAATGACTTTGTCTCATGATAATTCATTTGATTTAATCCGCAATACACACACAACAGTTTCAAAACCCCAATGCTACTACAAAACTGACATGATTAATAAAAACAATTTAAAATTCATTTGTTTTTAAAAGTCTTTAAAGCATAGCCTACTAAGGAAGCATAAATTATTGGATTTCAAAGTCACTTGAAATTCATTCTGTGTGGTTATGCCACCAACCTGATACCAGTGTAGTTCAGTTGTCTCATTTTTTATTACTTGTCTATTTTTGTGCTGCTGGGGAATCAAACCCAGGGCTTTGTGCATGCCAGGCAAGTATTCAACCCATACCAGTCCTGCTCATCTCTTTTTATCTCAATTTTTCAGGATTTTTTTTTAAAGTACAGATTTTTCCCTTTACCATGTTTCCTTTCCCCCAAGTATCCTGTGTAGACTGTGTATGTTTATACACACAATGCATACACGACCATTTCTTAATAGCATTTGAAAACTAAAATACTAGAATGAAAAATCTAGGTTTTCAGTTTCTCTTGAACACTGGAATCCTGGTGACTCCAGGTCTGCCTTCTCTCATGGCCACTGTCCATGGAGATGAATGGCAGCTGTCCTGCTCGGACACCCCAGAGGCTCCATGGTTCACCACAGTCCCTACCCAGCCCATTTCACTGAGCTGTGTGATCTCAGACTCCTTCAGCTTCTTCTCCCCGGGCACTGCCATTGTGAATGAAACTCCATAAATTCAACACAGGTGTCACGTAGGGTGGAATTGAATGGCCAAGTGAGAAATGGGCACTCTTCCCCAACCCTTCTTCATAAAAGCACATCAGCCTGGAGATCAGAACAGATCCTGCAGGTCAGTATTGTTCTCTGTGGACAGTGTACCATCTGCATATTTCTTTTTGTTTCTGGCACTCATGGGCACAGCTCTGCCAAGGGGGCCAGCAACTGGTACTCAAACCCAGTAGGAGAGGCGAGAGACATTAGGACATGCCCACATCTCACCTGCAGCAGGCAGAACCTGCAACACGAGGAAAAAAAATAAAAAGAAAGCAAGAGCCTAAAGGCATCTCAAATCCTTCCAAAAAAAAAAAAAAAAAAAGATATGTGGATTCACTCTTACTTTGGGATTATTCTTCAATATCCCCTTAGCTAGAGAGACAGACCTCTTCCGAAAAAACACATGCCAAATCTGGTTTCTATATGCTTCCTAAACTGTCTTGTATGCTTGATATGTATGTTTATAAAATTAAAAAAAAGACTTATAAGTATTCTCATATAATAGATTACATTTGGGGGGTAGTTAGCTAGCCTATCCCAAATAAGATCTATTTCCCTTCCCTCTTACATTTCTAAAGTTTTTGATGAATTACTTTGCACTGATTGCCATACTCTGTCCTTTTCATGCTTTACAATAGTGACTCAGTCTTAACTTAAATCCTTGTGTATGGAAACTCTCCACGAACTTGCCAAGCCCCTATCATGTCTTCTACTTCTGTATTCCTCCTACTGTGTGCATCATCAGCTTCAAGTTTTCCAGCCTCCTTCCCTGTGTCTAGATATGTATCAGGGTATTTGGTGGGAAAGGTCTAGCAAAATAGTGTGACTTTCTGTCATTTTCCTCTATTTGCAAAACAAAAAGTCAATGACAGTAACCAACTACACATGTCCCCACATATTTTTGCAACAGTGGTCCTGGGTTGAAGACACTCCACAATGTCTTGAGATCAGCATCCTTTAAAATATTTGCAACCTTTAATTGCAGCAGCAGCTATGAGTAGAATTCAGATAGGACTTTAGGTCCATTCTGACATATTATTCCCCTTCCAGTAAAATGTAAAAGAGGCATGGAGGAGATTCAGAATCCTTTATCTTTTTCTTCTCCAAACTGTGAATCTTAGATTCTCTTTAAGACAGGCATAAGAATTCCAATAAGTGAAATGACCAAACAGGTGTGACGGACTGCCAGAGTGCAGTCTGGGGAATGAAGTCTGCAAAGTCCATCACAAGTGCAAGGTCAGGGTCCACTGTCATCCAGCAAGGGCAGAGCCTCTGACTATCCTGGTCACTGCAGCTTCACCAGTGTCATAACTCAGGCCTGGCCCCATGGTACTCACTCAGAATAGGAGTTTTTGAAAACACAAGAGCACCTCCCATTATTTTCCCAGTCTAATTGAAGAAGGCTCCTCCATAAGATTTTTCAGGAGAGACAATGCTTGGGGACACGGGCAGAGGTGGGTACAATCTGTGGCTTCTCCTTCTGAGCTGGTACAAAGACTATAGCAGTTGTTCTTCTTCTTTATCTGGTCCTGATTGGTAGGTTGGTTGGCATAGCCAATTTTCTACAAGATGAGTACTGTAGAGTAGAGAGTTTTCAGAGTGGTGGGACAATAGGCTGAAATATTAATTTGTTTCTTTCCTCTGATCTCTCATGCTGGAACCTGATCCCTAAGATCCCCATTTCAAGCAGGTTCCCAAGCTTTGTGATTACTTGGCTAAAAGCCTGCAAGTGAAAAGAAGAGTCAGCCAGAAAGCACTGGGACTTCCCATCTTTTATAAAAGGGAAATCTCATTGAATAGAGTGAGTTAGAGAGGAAAGTGGAAGGGGGAAAGAGAAAAGGAGATATTTTCCAACTGGGGGGTGAACAGGAGATCTGTGCTTCCCATCAGTCAGAGACCAGCGTCTTGCAATGTCCCAGGAGGGGTTAAGGCCTCAAAAAGAAGTGGCTGCAGGGCTCTGGCCCTGGAGTAGCAGAGAAACAGCAGAACCACTAATCTTCAAGGGATCACATGGGTAAGACCCCAGTTCTCTCAGTAAGAGCAGCACACAAGGGTGACAGGACCCCCCAGAGTTGCTGGCCAACTCCAGGACATCTGTAAACTCCCAAGTGCAGTGGACTTAGCTGACAGCCAGCTGTTGTGGCCCAGGGGGACTGGGAATTGGTATTATGTTGATTTTAAGAAAGTGCTATTTCCTGTTCCTGTGATTTTCCTGCTGAATCAGCATCAGACAGGTTTTTAATTCCATCAGCACATTTCGAGCTTGAAGTAATGCCAAGTCCTGTTTTAGTAAGTACTCTCAAGGCAATCTCTTCCTGGAGCAATTTTAATGGCAGGCAGGACTTAGTTCTGATCTGAGCATGAAATAATTTTACCTATGCACAGATTGCATTCAAATGGAAGCTTCATAAGGAATGGGATTTTTTTTCTTTTTTACTATTTTGTTCACTCCTTTGATTTCATTCCTAAAATGTTGCTTGGTAAATAGTATTGATAACTAGTATTTCAACAAATGCAAGTATCCCTTTACTTACAATGGGGTTATGGCCCATAGGTTTAATATAAAACCACTGTGAGTTGAAAGCATCATAAATAGGAAATTCATTTAATGCTTCTAACCTACTGAACATCCTAGAATATTATTTGCTTACTCTCTTGCTTGCATGGTCTAAGGAAAGCTGTGGCTTGCTGCTACTGCCCAGGGTTTCAAGTATTGTACTACAGATGGCTAGCCAAGAGCAAGATCAAAGTTTCAAGTATGATTTCCACTGAATGCTATCACTTTCACATCTTTAAAAAAAAAATGGAGGTCAATGTTTATAGCAGCTCAATTCGCAATAGCTAAGCTATGGAACCAACCTAGGTGCCCCTCAATAGAAGAATGGATAAAGAAAATGTGCTATATATACATAATGGAATATTACTCAGCCATAAATTAAGAATAACTTCATTAATTTTTGTCAGTAAATAGATGGATCTGGAGACTATCAGGCCAAGTGAAATAAGTCAGTCCTAAGAAACCAAAGGTGAAATGTTCTGACATGTGGATTGTTAACAGACAGCAATGCAGGCAGTGGATTAGACAAAGGAGAATGATGCAAGGGAGAATGGGAAAGACAGTAGAATGAGTCAGACGTAAACATCACTGGTGAAACTCCATCTCGAGGACAACGACAAGAATGGGATACTAAGTAGAATAAGTTGTACTCCATATATGCATAATGTGTCAAAATACACTCTACTATCATGTGTATCTAAGAAGAGCAAATAACAAAATTGTAAGGTGAACCATCTGTAGATGGGACTGTCCACACTAACATTTTTAAAGGTAGTGTGGGGGTTATAAAAATAGTAACACTTACACCCACCTCTACAAGAGCTTTCCATCTAGAGTGACCATTCTCAACCAGGGTGGCACAACCTCACTAGGTGAATATGGTTACTGGGGAGTCAAAAGGAGGAAAAAGCAAATCTTACTCTCTGTATGTAGCAAGCATAACTATTCTTAAGTGTCTAGTATGATGCTCCTGGGAAGGAGGTCAGTAATGAGAACCAGAGTTGGGAAATGCTGTATTGAAGTATTATAAATTTTTCAGACTTTTCCCTTTAATTTATTAATGGTCCCTTACGCTATGTGCATATTGATATATCTTCTTTGCAGTTCCTCGTATATCAAAATGTAATAGAACACGGCAGCAAATATACAGGGCAAACACCTTAATTTAAGCAACATTTAACACCCTTTTTTTTTTTTTTTTGT
>NW_025999869.1:16845162-16848608 GCF_001458135.2 Marmota marmota marmota
AATTTAAGCAACATTTAACCCCCTTTTTTTTTTTTTGGTCTTTTTTGTGATGCGATTTATTTCACTTAACATAATGCCTCCCAGTTCATCCATGTTATCACAAAGGACAGGATTTCCTTCTTTTTAAAGGCTGAATAGTATTCCATTAAACCTATATGCCATATTTTCTTTATCCCTTTATCTTTTGATGGACATTTAAGTTGGCCCTGTGTCTTATTTCATAGTGCTGCAATGAACAAGGGAGAGCAGATATCATGTCAACATACCAATTTACTTTCTTTTGAATATTATTTACACATTTCTTGATCTCCATCTGTTCACTTCCTCAGCTCCACCTCTTTCCAGTCTTTCTTTACTGCCATGGAAAATGTTGGTAATTTTTCTAAACTAACTATCTCTCTCTCTTCTTTCTCTTTCTCTGAGTTTCTCCTTTGGTCAGCAATACTCTCCCTAGCTCTTTTTCTCCCCTCTCTCTTCCTTTAATTTTGCTTAGGAGTCTTTTCTGGGTTCAGTGTCTCCCTCTGAGGTGCCTTCATCCCTGTGTGCCTCTCCATCAGTCTCACATCCCCCATCTCACCGCCACATCTCCTCTTTCTCATGCTGCCTTCCATCTCCTGTCCCCTATCATTTTCATTGTAATCACCCATGCACATCTACATCCTGCTTCACTAGACTTCAGATTCCTTGAGATAAGGGATTATGAATCACTTATAATTTTACCTTTGGGGTCCAGGACATACCCTGTATGTCTCTAAATATGTAACTGCAAGAGAAAAATGAAGTGGGCTAAATTGGATATTGTTTGGAAAGTGTTCATTGATGCAAAATTTGAAACATGAGTAATAAAAGCTTTCACTTCATATGCATTAGGTAAGTACATCCTCTGCATTGCATTCATTAATCCTCCATTATAACCCTGGGGGAGGGACCGTTAGCTCCATTTCAGTTAAGAAAACAGACATTTTGAGGCCCTGACAGTGTAACTCCAGAACAAAACTCCTGAACCACCAAGCTCCACACCACACTGTTCAGCTCTGTGTGCCCAAACCTGTGCTAAACACCAGTTCTGAGCAATTAACTGTTGCAGAGTTCTAAACTACAAGAAAACACACAGGTAACACACATGATAGCAAACATGTAGAGGAGCAGGGCTCATACACCACCCAGGAAATGTAAAGTGGTGTGGCCACTCCAGAAAAGAAGTTGGCTCTTAAAAAAGTTGAACATAGCATTACAATAGGACCCAGCATTTCCACACCTAAGTGTCTGCCCTGGATAAATGAAGAACCTATGTCCACACAGATTTACACATAAGTGATTATAGCAGCATAATCCTAAAAGCTAAAAAGAAGTAAATGACCATCAACTGATGAATAGATAAGTATAATAATCTGTATACATGCAATGGAATTCTACTTAACAATAAAGAGGAATGAAATAATGATGTATGCTATTATGTAGATAATCCTCAAAAACATTATGCTACATGAAATAAAGGAGACAAGAAAGGCCATAGATTGCATGATCCCATTTACATAGGATGACCTGAGACACAGAGCTATAAAGACAGAAAGTAGATCAGTGGTTGTTTGGGGCTGGGAGTAGGAATGGAGCTGACTGCATCTGGGCTCAAGGGACCATACAGAGGTGATGAAAATGCTCTAAAATTGGATTTTGGGATAGCTGCATAACCGAGAAGTTAACTAAAAACCACTGAATTGCATACTTGGAGTGGGTGAATCTACAGTATGCAAATGTAACCTTAATAAAAATGTTTTAAAGAATAACCAACATGCAATGATGCTCACAGAAAGGAGGGAGCCAATTCAGGAGTCATGGCATTATGGATTTTGAAATCCCCAACCTCAGTCAAGAGCAGTGGTTCAGAGATGAATGCTGGGAAAAGAGGAAGTAGGTATGAGAGACTATGATTTGTCTATGTTTTGTTTGGAGTTCTAAAGGTGCCAGTTGGCAGTGTTTTGTTTCTTCCAAAGACCAAGCTTGATGAAGGATTCCTAAAGGGAAGCAAGATGGAGGCAAATTAGACACAGGAAATATTTTATAAGTAATGAAATTGTGGGACAGGCTACAAAGGTAGCTCCTGACCTTTTTTTCCCAGGAGCATTAAAAATGGGGATATTGCCATAGCTGAGTAATTAACACAACAGCAAGATCAAGTGACCCCTTAGTATCCGGGTCACAACTTCTGCTCCTTTTGGTCATTTTCTGTGTCATTTCAATGTCATTTACATTTTCTTTCTTTTTCCACCAGTGTTGACATATTACATGTTTTTCTTTCTTCCCCTTATTACTTCCTTGTTACCACAAAGCTTATGTATTGGCTATAACTATGTGTACATGAAACAGATGGACAGATGGATAGATAGACAACAGAGAAGAAGACATATGTACCTACCAAATTGCTTAGAGCCCCAATGGTCAGGATGTGATATCTTGCTTATATTTTACAGTATCTCATAAAGTTGCTTTAAGTGACTGACAGATCCAAGGCCATGGTATTTGAAGCATTCCGTTTTACCTGGTTGCCAACAATAACATATAGACAGGCATTCTTTCCTCTTCTTTTCCTGGGGTTGAGTAAAGCAAGGAGGCCAGGCATGGGGTGAGGGTAGGAGGGTCCCATCTCTAAAACACACATAGAGGGCTTGAGTCTAAATCTCTTTATTACGAAGTTATCTAACTGTCTAAGTCCTGTTGTCCTGTAGAGGCTTAATGATTTTTTTCCCCTTCAGTCCTTTGAGAACCATCTTTCCTCTACTATGGAACACACAAACACACACACACACACACACAGACAGCATTTGGTACACTAACAAAATAAGTCCTGGGCTAAGACAGCACTGGACAGAGTGAGCTCATCACTGCCTTCTGGTGCTCCTCCTAAGCCTCATGCTCCATGCAGGAGCAGTCAGGTAACCAAGGTAATGATTTCTAAAGTCAGGATTAAATCAGACCATCCCAAGGAAGCTAGACTACACTATGGTAAGAGGAAAAATGTCAGTGGCTTCAAACAATAAATATTTATTTCTGTATGAAGCCACATGTCCATGGAGGGTTAGCAGGTTGGTCACGCAGGCATACAAGATAGTAGAAGAGCCACCATTTTGAATTCTTTGCTCTTTTCTCTCTCCCTCCCCTCTCCTCTCCTCTCCTCCCTCCCTCTACAAAAAAAAAAAAAAAAAAACAAAAACAAACACAAAAACAACCAACCAACCAAACAAACAAAAAAAACAAAAAAACCCTGCAGTACAGCACACCTTATTGGTACAGAGAATAAACAAAGCCCAGAAAAATTCAACTTATTCTGATATACAAAGCATGAGAAAAACAACTCCCCATTTCCTCTGATATCCTTTTGAATTACTACCTAATATGTTCTCCAGTAAATAAGATGTCCATTCTGAAGTGACAGCTGAGTGTACTAA
>NW_025999869.1:16850425-16879745 GCF_001458135.2 Marmota marmota marmota
CTAACACTCTCTCTCTCTCTCTCTCTCTCTCCCTCCCTCCCTCTCTCTCTCTCTCTCTTCCAGCACACATGGAAATGCATTTTCCCAGCTACTTACCATTGGTTTCAGTAGTGAAATGTGAGTTATTCAGACATCTGGAAGCTAATGGTTTAACAGCCACTGCCTGATTGACCACACCCTCCTCTTATTTGTCTAGATTGTTAGCTTTTAGTAGGCAGAGCCAGCATTGTAGCCAGCTGTAGTCCTTGACTCAGTTACTTCCTGTCCACTTGCTGGATGAAAAGTCTTCTGTTAGCCAGGAAGAACCTGATTCCAGCTCCCCAAAGAACTTAAATCTGGCTAGAAAGTCAATAAGCTCTGGATACCACTTTATGTAGAACCATACTGGTAGCTGGCTACCCGAGGAAACAACAGGGAGATTTTGTATACTTCTGCAAACTAGAGATTATTCCTTTTTTTTTTTTTTTTTGGTACCAGGGATTGAACTCAGGGTCACTGGACCACTGAGCCACATTCCCAGCCCTATTTTGTATTTCATTTAGAGACAGGGTCTCACTGAGTTGCTTAGTGCCTGCTTATGCTGAGGCTCACCTTGAACTGCAATCCTCCTGCCTCAGCCTCAAGAGCCACTGGGACTACAGGTGTGTGTCACTATGCCAGGTGAGAATATTCTTAAATGTGTGTGAGCATATCCCATGCAATCACCAGCAAAGTGTAGCACCTGGGTTTTGGCCTCACCCCTTCTACTAGATGTTGGTGTTAATTTAGACCAGCCTAGTGCCTTTGAATCTGTTTCTTCTTAACCCATAATGGGAAGTAGGGTGATATAAACATTTAGATTCTTTCACCTTAAATACAGTCTTATTCCATGATACCAAAAAAAAAAAAAAAAAAAAAAAATGAAAGAAAGAAATAACCTATAGAACGAATCTCAGTTATCACTGGGAACCAGTGTCCAAAACCAAGATAGGCTACAATTAGGGTATTTGTGTGACTTATAGTTTTGCTAAAGAAATTCTGGAAAAAATTCCTGCAAATCACTCTAAATGCACACTGGATTCAGGGAAGATTTAGGCATAAAAACCAAAGCTGGCACATTGTTCTGAAATAGAAACTTGTAAGCAACCTTTAAAAAGAGACATTGGTGGAGAATTTATCGATTGTTTGAAGGGAAGAAAATGAGAGATGGATAATAAAGTGCAAGTTGCTACATCCCCTGTCCTCAGTGAAAAATGTGAGCTTATGAATCCTGAGCCATTGTTGATAAAGGAGGGAACTCATTTATCTCAAAGAGACACATAAAAGAAAATAAGTGAAATATGACTAGGCCTATGCCAAGTGCTCAGAGAAAATTCATGCCAGGGCGATCCCTGCTGCTAGGTGAGCACTTCCCATCAGGAAAGCCCGATTAAGATGCTGGCCTGAGCGATACTAAAAATGCATGCTGCGAAAATCCCGTCCAAAATAGATTCTTTCACCAGGGTATATGCCTCAAGGGAACTACTTGTCCTGTCTTCTCTCTATTTTCATTAGGAAAACTTGTCAGTGGTACACGACAGTGTCTTTTATGAGACTTCAAGTTAAAGCTTCAAAGTACCCAGTGCCTTTTTGATACTTGTGAGAACGGTTTCCGAGGATAGGTTCAGAATTATGAAAGCGAGTGTGTGTGTACTCTCAGCACTGGAACTGTCTTACCTATTAATTTAGCCTTCAAGTTTGAAGGTCCAAATTGGTCTTCCAAGGGATGGTACTGGCTGTACTCTCAGGCTTTCAGATGTGCCACCAGTTTCCACAATTACGTGCAGCCTTAAACTAGAGAGGCAGCAGTAGTCCAGGGCAGATGTCTCTGGAAGCTTCCCTTGCTTGCACTTCTAAGTCCTAATACGTTTCCTATATTTTACACACGGGTTCTTGAAAGAGTGGAACAAGGGATACTGCATAGGGGATGGTTAAATGCTTGGAGAACCCGTCTTCTTTGTGAGCAAAGGTGTAACTACTGTTCTCCTCATAGCATCCTGTAACCAAAGCTGGGAAGTATTTCAAATGAAGCAAGGAAGAAAGAAAATGGACAGAGGGTGGGTCTTCTATAAACAGGACTTCCCAAAGTTATCTCTAAGAAGAAACCCAACAGAAGTGAGAACTCGGTAAAAGAGGAAATGGGTTTGGTCTATTTGAAGAATACCAAGAAGGTCCACTGTTGATATGACTGGAGTGGAATCCTACCACCTCTGTCTACACTAAGGAGCAGAGGATAGACTCAGAGAAGTGGGAAAAGACCAGATTAATAGAGCATTCTGGAGAAGACGGTACCAAGAAATTTGGATTTATATTCTTCCTGTGACCAAATGTCAATCCAACATGCTAATCTAGGGGCTGGTTGGAGCTGATTTATATTTTAATTTAGGTAAATTCCACCAAGAATTCCATGAGAGCACTGAACCATACTTCAATAAATTCTCTTTCAGACTTAATTCCAAAAATGACTTTTTGTTTACTTTAAGAAAAGTATTGTATTAAAAATTAAGACATGGATTTTCATTCATTGTTTCTTTTGCATATGACAGTCTTTTCCCTTTGATTCACATATAGGCTGTGACTTTTCCTTTCTCTTCCTTTGCTTTTTTTTTGAGAATTTATTTATTTATCCTAATTAGGTGTATATGAGAGCAGATGTATTTTGATTCATTGTACAAAACTGCAGCACCACTTTTCATTTCTCTGGTTGTACATGATGCAGCACCACACCATATGTGCAGTCATACATGTACCTAGGGTAATGATGTCCATCTCATTCTACCATCTTTCCTGCCCGCATCCGTCTTCCTCCCCTTTCTCCAATCAAAATTCCTCCATTTTTCCCATGCCCCCACACCCATTATGGATCACCACCAACTTATCAGAGAGAAATATTTGGCCTTTGGTTTTTTGCGATTGGCTTACTTCGCTTAGCATGATATTCTCCAACTCCACCAATTTACTTGCAAATGCCATAATTTTATTCTCTTTTAAGGCTGAGTAATATTCCATTGTGGAAAGCAGTATGGAGATTCCTTAAAACACTTGGAAAGGGACCACCATTTGACCCAGCTATTCCTCTCCTTGGTTTATACCCAAAGGACTTAAAATCAGCATACTAGGTTGCCAACTGCAGTTTGGGGACTGTCTAGCCCCAATAACTGCATGAGATAATTTTTAAAATAATAAATATCCATTTGTTAAAGAGTCTGTCTTTTCTCCAATGTGTGTTTT
Source organism: Marmota marmota marmota (assembly GCF_001458135.2). Classification (NCBI taxonomy): domain Eukaryota; kingdom Metazoa; phylum Chordata; class Mammalia; order Rodentia; family Sciuridae; genus Marmota; species Marmota marmota. Next base: position 16,853,675 of record NW_025999869.1, read on the forward strand.
TGGCACCTTTGTCTAAGATAATTGTAATTTTGTGGGTTAGTCTCTGTGTCCTCTATTCTGTACCATTGGTCTCCAGTGTGTTTTGGTGCCAATACCATGCTGTTTTTGTTACTATTGCTCTGTAATATAGTTTAAGTTCTGGTACAGTGATGCCACCTGCTTCATTCTTCCTGCTAAGGATTGCTTTAGCTATTCTGGGTCTCTTATTCTGGGAAAACTGGAAATCCATATGCAACAAAATGAAATTAAATCCCTATCTCTCACCATGCACAAAACTCAATTCAAAGTGGATAAAGGACCTAGGAATTAGACCAGAGACTCTGCATCTAATAGAAGAAAAAGTAGGCCCTAATCTTCATCATGTGGGATTAGGCCCCAACTTCCTTAATAAGACTCCTATAGCACAAGAATTAAAACCAAGAATCAATAAATGGGATGGAATCAAACTAAAAAGTTTCTTCTCAGCAAAAGAAACAATTTGTGAGGTGAATAGAAACCCTACATCCTGGGAGCAATTTTTTACCTCTCACACATCAGATAGAGCACTAATCTCTAGGATATATAAAGAACTCAAAAAGCTAAGCACCAAAAAAAAAAAAAAAACCAAATAACCCAATCAACAAATAGGCCAAGGACTTGAACAGACACTTCTCAGAAGAGGATATACAATTAATCAACAAATATATTAAAAAAGTTCATCATCCTAGCAATTAGAAAGATGCAAATCAAACTACTCTAAGATATCATCTTACTCTAGTCAGAATGGCAGCTATTATGAAGACAAACAACAATAAGTTTTGGTGAGGATGTGGGGAACAAGGTACACTCCTACATTGCTGGTAGGACTGCAAATTGGTGCAGCCAATACAGAAAGCAGTATGGAGATTCCTTGGGAATCTGGGAATGGAAACACCATTTGACCCAGCTATCCCTCTCCTCGGTCTATACCCCATAGACTTAAAAACAGCATACTACAGGGACACGGCCACATCAATGTTTATAGCAGCACAATTCACAATAGCTAAATTGTGGAGCCAACCTAGATTCCATTCAGTGGATGAATGGAAAAAAAATGTGGCATACATTCACAATGGAATTTTACTCAGCAATAAAAGAGAATAAAATCATGGCATTTACAGGTAAATGGATAGCATTGGAGAAGACAATGCTAAGTGAAATTAGCAAATCCTCCCCCAAAAATGCCAAATGTTTTTTTCTGATATAAGGAGGCTGACTCATAGTGGGGTAGGGAGGGTTAGGGAGGAATAGATGAATTCTAGATAGGTCAGAAGGCTGGTGGAATATGATAGACATCATCATTCAAAGTACATGTATGAAGACACGAATTGGTGTCAACATACTTTATATACAACCAGAGATATGAAAAATTGTGCTATATACATGTAATAAGAATTGTACTGCATTCCGCTGTCATTTATTTTTTTAATCAATAAAAATAAATAAATATCCATATTTATTTGTAGATGCAAATATCTATCTATCTATCTATCTATCTCTGGTCCTATTCTGTTGATTGTGTTTCTTAAAACAACCCTGACTAACAAAGAACTAGAGAACTTTAACCCCAAATGTAGTTTCTAGAGAGAGAAGTATATCAGCATGATGTAGAATTAAGAGAAGCTTTCAAAAGGCATTTGTTCCTGTTCCACATCCATATTCACCACACCCCCTTAGAGACACACAGTTGGTCTCTCCCTTGGAGGAGACAAAAGACTTTCTTAGTCTTTGTAGGGACCAGAAACACCAATACTATAGCTGCTCAGTTACCTCTGCCTCCCATGAGAAGGGAAGTCCTTTACAGAACACCAGTTCTCAAGCACCAAGTCGGTGCCTTGTTCAGATCTCTTCTAGAACAAGAATGCCAGGCTCCAGATCACAATATGGCTGTGTGCAAATGAGCTGGGTCACAACCACAAAGAGTTTAGGGTAACCTTAACCTTGTCAGGTGGGGGGCTACCACAGGTACTGAGAGGTTAACTGCTTAACACAATGTAAATTTGTAGGGCAGAGTTTAATGAGAGTTTATAATTACTACAGCCAACAAGAAATTGGGAGGAGGCTGTGTCTAGTTAGGCTTGTACAGCACAAGCTTTCAGAAGGGTTTATTTTATTAATGGCTGTCTATAAAAGAAAGACAAAGATTTACTTGTTTCCTACATTCTGTGCAACATGAGGATGTCAGAAAAATTAGCAAACAAGAACCTCCCTCTCTTGTACTTGAAAGAGAGATGCATGAAATCAGTAGATGAAATTAACATCTCTCAGCCCCTACCTAAAAGATATGAAGGTGGCCGGAACATCTTCTGAGGATGACCTGTGTCTCTTGGGAATGTCAGATATATACATTATCAGGACAACTTCTTATACTTGCAAACTCTTTTAAAACACACACCCACAGAGAGTGACACACACACATAGACACACACACACACACACACACACACACACTTTGTTCCCAAAGGTTACATGGAAGATACTCCTCAGCACTTGACTAGTGCTTTTCATTTTGGCCTGAATCCTATTATTCAGGAGATTTGAATTGGCCAGTAGGAACATTTCCAACAACAATATTTCAGAATTAAAATCTCATTTAACCCAGCTGACCCTTGGAAATTACCAAGCTCAGACAAAAGGAAACTCTGCTCCATAAATGGCCGTGTGTTATTCACTCCATCCAGAAAGTGCAGGGAAACCTCTGCAGCAATTTCTTTTTATCATCCAAGTCACGCTATTCATCATGAAATGCTTCGTAATGAGCAAGCCTCCCCCAAAAAGGTGCATGTCACCATGTCAGACATATGTGTATGAATGAGGATTGGTCTGGGAAACAAAAAATCCATTTCAGAGCAGCTAGATAAGAGGTGAGTACTGATAGCTCGAAAAAAAATGATAGTCTAACAAGCCATTATGCAATGGCGGTATTAGTTTAGAGGATAACTCAATACTGTCTTCCTTAAATTCAGGTCTTAAAATATCTTCACTTTGGAGTACTGCAAGAGCAGCTCTAGAGGCAGAAAGACCCATTTTCAAATGCAAAATTGCTCTTCTTGTTTATGTGACCTGGTGCAAATCACTTACTATTTTTGATTTCAATTTACTACTCTATAAAATATAAACATGCTACCTAAGTAGAATGATGCAAGTATTTAGCAGCTTTAAATCACCTAGAATAGGATATGACCTGCTAGGGGTACACTGTCACCTTACTTCACTTTCTTTAGATAACAAACAGAGATTTGGCCTTCATGTATTCTTATTTTCCTTTTGAAGTCTTTCTGAAAAGGATACAGATTCTTGAGGCCAGAATTATTTCAGGTTTTCCCTTTCTTTAATTACAATGTCCTACACTGGAATATGAGCTCTTCAGTCGATACAGATGAAGCCCGTAGACTTATTTCCCTTAGGTCTAGTCCTGATGTGGGAATTCACCTGAGTCAGGTTCTCTGTTTATTAAAAAACACCTGCTGTCTGAGGTGTCAATTTCAAATGAGTGAAGCATTCAAAAGTTTACTTTCTGCTGCTGTAGTTATAACCTTCATTTCCCGATATCTGTAACATACAGGCCAAGATAGCTATTCACCAGTAGCAGGTTTCTGCCTCTCTCACCTGGATTTCACTCCATGCATGACTCTGAGCTCTGTCGCAAAGATGCTAAGAATGTTAGTGGGAATTCCCCTCAAACCAGTGGTTGCTGGTTGGACTGGTGGTTTGAGAAAAGTGAATCTCATATAGATGCACAAAGTAGCAGCTCACGCTCAAATTGGGCATCACGATATAATTGACTCACGGTGCTGCATGTAACCGACACCATGCTAGCAACTGAGGCTCTTGCTCTCAAGAGACAAAGAAATACAGAAGAAAAGAAGGAAGCTGAATGTCCCCCATGGTTGACTCTAGTACAAATCTGTTGAAAACCTGCAGTTGCCCCTCTTTGGTTGTCCCTGCACAAAGACAAGAGAGGCAGTGCAGAAGGAGCCCACGTGGCAGTCAGTATGCATTTAAGAGGGGCACACTGTGTCAACCACAATTAGTATCAATTCTTTCTCTGCAACCTCAGGGTGACTCCCCTGTCCCTCACAGTCAGACATCTGAGATGGGTTGTCTTTTAAAAATGTCACAGTCTGACCCCTGTTAAATATCAAGCATGTATAGAAGGAAAGGAAGATTTTATTTCTAAGTCCATGATCATGGGGGCTAGAAGAAGAAATGGAAAGAACACACTGCACCCCAGCTATCCCAGCCTTCTTGCTGGCCCTCTGATCACACCAAACGGGCATGACCTCCAGGCCTTTGCAATGGAACGCTCTTTTCCAGGCTCTCTGCACAGTTTAAACATCTTTCATAAAGCCTTCTCTGGCTTCATAAAGCCCCTTGCTCCTTCTACCCCATCATGCTGCCTAACACCTCACTCCACATTGTTTTGTACTTGTGGATGGTTGGGTACCTCACTGAATTTTTCATTTACTGCTGGGACAGTGCCTGCCATATACTACCAATAAATAATTCCTAAAAAAATAAATGAGTTTTCTATGATCAGTCACTAAAGCCCGTTTCCCCTCCATCTATAAACTGAATAATATTTAAAACCTGCTATTCTCAAGTTTTGCAAAGGTGTGAGAACTCTTTGAATATCTCCCTGATAAACCACCAAATGAAGTAAAATATTAGCATTGCTATCATCTTTATTGGTTACTAACTTTTTATCAGCACCCCAGGTAGCAGTGGATTTGAAGTTGTGCCTTGATTTATAAACTTTCCCAAGAATGAATAAACTCCTGGAAGATAGTAACCAACTCTCACATTCTTTCTTTTGTCTTGAGTTAAAGTAGACCCAGAAGGATTTGTATGAGTAGATGTATAAATGGATGCATGGAGTAGATGAGTCACCTACAACAGAGATGTAGAAGAAATAGAGATGGTGCCAAGTGTAGAGTTCTGACTCATAAAGCTGGGAGTTAAGATAATATACTATATATGCAACAGACCAGCACCCAAACACTCCACACCTGGAGAGTAGGTGGACTGGACAACATCCCAGACGTCCACTGAATCACTCACCCCAACTCAATGAAACAGTCATGATTAATCAAATGCTCAGAAATAGGAAGTCAAACCTAAGTCATGAATCTCCTCTGCTAAATGACAACAGAGATAATGTCCTAGGGAGAGAGTGGAGTCCCTGTACTAATAGTCCCTGGCTATTTCTTGCCAGCTTATGATTTGGGGACAGTGGCATGTAATGAGGGGATCAAAGTTAATGCAAATGAGTCTGCAGACACATAGTCAGAAATGCTAGTGAATACAGCACAGAATAGGTCTGCACACTGAAAATCTCATTCAATGAAATGCACATGTCTCCATCACTCCTACATCTCTCATTTTGTAAATCCACACTAAACATGAGATCCACTCACGAAAATGAAATTTTTTGGTGTATCTGTGGTTCTATTTCTTGAAAATAGAGTAGATAAAAAATGAAGGGATGTCCAAACAGAAAACTAAAGAATTCACAGGCAACAAGACACATTGGAGCTCATGTACTCCAACTGTGCCATTCAGTAAAACAATAATCAACTGGGCTCAAGGCTCCTTGGCTGCCCACAGCCACATAGCAGCTAGTGGTAGAACTCAAGCCGCCTGTCTCCTCATATAGTGTTTCTTCCACTTGCCCATTTGGCTAGTACTGAACAATGCCCAAACCAGCCAGATCTCTAGAAAGTTACAATGGAAAATAATATAAATTGTCAGACAACAAACTAAAATGAGGACCTTATCTCATTCCAGAGTTCTATTTGCAGAAACCACAGATTTAAGTCATCAGGGAGAAAACATTCCAGATATACAGGAACTGCAGCATTTCCCTGGTTATTTAAAAATTGTTTCAGAGACAGAAGGCCCTTGATTAATCATTAAGTATAAGTTTCTAATTTTATAGATCATGCAATGTTGCTTATAGATGTTACTTTATCAGTATCATACTGCAGGTTAAAATAAACAACCCAAGAGTTAATGAGATGGTTTAAATTTCTTGGTACAGGAGACCCCAGCTGTCTTGGATTCTAGGTCTCAAAGTGCTTTGAAAAACTTTTGTATCAATATAATCAATTCAAATGGACCTGTGAGTAGGAAATGGTATACTGGAAGCCAAGGGCAACTAGTGCCTAGGAAAGCAGTCTAGAGGTCATTCCATCTTCTCTGTAACAGCTGGACAGGAATTCTATTTTTCAGTCAACATTTTTAACACACCTCGTTCAGATACACTTCCCTAAACCAGTGTTTTACATAGGACTCAATGTACTGGGAAGATTTTCCCAGAGCCTGGAAGAGGTAGATACTTAACAAAATATTTTTGGATAGGTAGATGGATATGTGAGTAAATGAAATAAAGGTCTATACTAGAGAGGCACAGGTAAAGGAAATTGACCTACTCCTGCCTCATGAATCTGGGAATCAAAACAAAACACTGGACACAGTAACAGAACAGATCCCAAACACCCCGATGCAGATGCCTTGGAGAATATCCCCAAAGCAGTCTTCCAAGCCAACCATTGGGTCAAATGAAGATGTAAGGAATATAATTCAATGAAATCAAGATGGCGGGTGTACAGTTGAGGGAAAGGTAGATTTTTAAAAAATATTTTATAAATGGTTGTAGGATGAAGAGTTGAAGACAGGTTATCAGTCCTGGTCCCAAAGTTCTAATATTCAAATACGTGAACAGTACCTAGTAATCAAAACCTTAAGATGAGAACAAATAAGCAATTGCTGAGGTAAACTACTGTGGACTGTCCAGAAGGCCAGAGAGATGGTGATGGCAAGAACTGATGTTTTTGACTGTCTGACACAACCCCATCAGCCTCCTGGATCCTCCCATATCAAAGGCAGGTGCAAATATTAATAAGACTCTCAGCAAAACTCCAGGCCTCTCAGACCCATGTACTTATCACCGTAGGCTAGTGAAGCATTCCCTAGGACATAAACCCTTCTAGCTGCTATGGTCAGCACCCTCCACATTCAGGCAGTTCCTATCTATGTCACTTCCTGGGAAATTCACCTTTCTTCACTTGCACCTCTTTCTGATGGTCTCTTACACTCAGATGATCACACTCCTTCTTCCATTTGATTTCACTCCATTTCATCCTCTGGTATTGGGGACAACCAAGAGCACAGGTTTCTGTGGTGAGCTATTCCCTTCACTAACTGTAGGGGGTTGGGGTAGTGTTTCCCAGCATCTGGTGCTAACCCCATGATTTGGATCTCCTAAGGGGACATGTGGCAACATCGGGAAACATTTATGAATGCCACAACTGGGGAGAAGGAGCTGATGTCACCCAGTGGAAAGAGGCCAGGGTTGGTAGTGAACATACTACACTGCACAGAAACATCCCCACCATAAAGCCATACCCGTCTAAAATACCAGGAGGTTGGAAATCCCTGTCCTAGACAATTCAGATATTGCCAGGTCCCATTTATACATGCTCTAACTCCTTAGGTTGAAAGAAGGATGAAAATGTGCAACTGTTTTGAAAAGTACATTATAAATGTTACTTTTCTATCTTGAGACTGTTCCTCAGACCACGTGAGTAGACTTAAAAGGACTTTATGTTCTTATCCTTTACAACACAGTCACAGTACTTTGACCTTAAGGTGAATCTTTATTCTAAAGAGAACATGGAGCTCATTTACCAGATCCTAGTTAGCAAGCTTTGCTTTTTTTCATATGTGATCTAAAAGAATTGGCAGAGGGTCATTTGACACTTTCCTGAAGGGAGAAAACCTGGAGTCACCACTGCTTTGTTCACAGGATAATTATTTGGTGCTAATTGTGTAAAACAATAACAATACAATGAAAAGGTACTAGCACCCATCCCTAGCACACCCCAGCGTCTATTGCTAACCCCATCTCACCCATGCGGAGATCAATGCTTTCCTTTAGCTTTCCCCCACCCCAGGATTTTAATTACTAAAATATTCCAGCAGAACCTTTCACAGGGAAAGGTTCGGGCTGCGGTGACCTTACAGGATATCTTTCACCCACAGCACTGGAGCCCAGCACCCGATCCCTTGGATTTCATCTTGACTCAGATTGGCATCTCAGTCCTGGCAACCACTTTGATGTCTGTGCCTCTACGTCTCATGATAAACCTGAGTGTCATTCCCAGGCACCTGGGCAAGGGAGGGGGAAAGGGGAACTGTGAGGGGCCGGGGGCCAGACAGCCTGCTCTGTGGGTCCTGAGTCACCGATCCCAGAAGGTGGCCCAAGTAGGGGGCATCTGTGATTAGTCAGGATTTAATAAGCAAAAGGAAACGGCAAACAGACTTTCTAGCAGCGGCCCTGCGGAGTAGAGCACTAGTCCTGGTCCTGGTCCGAGGGGCTCCCCTTTACCATAGTTGCTTGCATCAAGGTGCATCTGTAGCAGCCCCCTTTGGAACTGGCCCACAGGGAGTGATCTGAAACTCGTTGAAGACCCCTTCCCACCCTGGCGACAGGTATTATTATCTGGGACAGGTATTATTATCATCTTACTCTTCTAACCAAGGCAGGTAAGAAATGGCCAGGCATAGGTGTATGAAGAGATGTATAATAACTAAAGCTTCAAATTGCACACCTGTGGGCTCTTTGGAGCTGGTAGATAGAGTATTTGGGATCCCCAAAATGTTTTTGATTAAAAAAGCAAAGCTAAACAAATCTAGTCCATGAGATTGCATTCCTCTCTTGACAAATCCTAACACATTTATCCAGGAAGCAGAAATTCCCACATGATGAGAACAGGGAGAGTAGCCACTATCCTCTTCAGATGGGCAGGGACTCCAGGTTCAGAGGCTCACAGTTCCTCTACCTCCTGAGAGTCCCGCCCTGTTCCTTTTTCTCCATTTATTACTAACTTGTCCTTCCAAGTTTTTGAATTTGAGGTTCTCACATACTGCATTAGACCATAATGGAAATTTTTTTTAAACAAACAAGACTTAAAACTACAGGAATAAAATGGTCACAGAACACTGATAATATTTGAAATTCCACACTAAGTGAAAGAAAAATATTTAGGTTTGCTCTGGACCTTCTCTATGCTTTGACACCACAGGCCTTGCACGATCTCCTCAAGATTGCAAAATCCATCATATCTTTGTGCTCTTGATGACAAAATCAAGGCACAGAGAGATTTAGAGACATATTCAAAAGTGTGACCACATAAAATAGTTGGCAGATGGACTGGAATCAGCGTCTAGGACCATCTTTTGATTACTTTATAATGTTTCTCTCATCCAGTTCTCAGGGAATGTGATTTTTCACAGTGTGGTGAAGATGTAGCCTTCAAGACCATAAAATATGAGTGTTCATGTCTAATGGAGCTCAGAAGACCCATTTAGCAAGTTCCTTAAACTCCTGAGGTTTAGTTTTTGGAATTGTCTTAAAAGCAAGCAAGCAAGCAAACAAACAAATACCCCATAACTGATGGCCAGTAGTGGCAACTGTGAGGTAAATAAAGCATCCAGCATTATCCCTGGAGGAAACTAGGTTTGCCCATGGCTGGGGTAGCAGCCATGCCTGTGACTCCCGTCCTTGTTTCAAGGCTGATATTGACTGATTCAAACTCATCGAGGTCATCTTACTCCATTTACACAGTGATTGGTTTATGTTGGATGCATGAAATAAGTTGGTTCAATCAGAGTGAAGTTGAGAACTTTTAATGGGAAAGAAGAGAAACTCTTTCATTCTGTGTGTGACGTACAGGTGTGATGCCTGGAGCAGCCGGTGCCATTTTGCTACGACCAGTGAAACCATGTGAAAATACAACTAAAGAAAGGAACAAAGCTGAGGGAATTCCAGAATCCAATCAAAGGTCCAATCAGGGTCTCATTCACTCTGGACTTTCCATTATCTACCACTCAAGCACATTCTCTCTAGTCAAGGCAGAGATGCTAGGTACCATTGAACTACTGTACCTATACTCTTTATAGGTAAGTACAGAGTAGTGACTGTAGGTCAATCCACAGGGTCAAGGAAACAAGAACACAGTTGCTTGGCTATAGTCAAACATCTTGACAACAATCTTGACCACTGTTTTCTTTTTTTAAATAAAAATTCCTTAAGGTTAAATTTTATTATGTGCATGAAACAAAACACACATCAGTTCTTCATATCTTTGGGTTTTGAACCAACAGATTTAACCAAATCTGGAAGTAAATTAAGAAATATGCATCTGTATTAAACATGTATACACATTTTTTCCTTGTTATTCTCTAAAAATCCAGTATAATGAGTATTGACACAGTACTTGTATTAGGTATGGCAGATAATCTACAGAAGATTAAAGAATAATGGAGAGTGTGCATATGTTTTTGCCAAGCCATACCATTTTATGCGAGGGATGTGAGCATCCCAGAGTTTAGTGTCTGTGGGAGTCCTAGAACCATTCCTCCTCAGATAACAAGGGGTGACTGCATATCTTTCTTTCTTAGCCCTGAGAGGGTCAAGTGAGCCTAGAGGGAGGGGCTTGGCCCTCAGGTGGAAGACAGTCGAGGGAGAGGACTGGGTTATCAGAAAGGAGGTAAAGTGATAGCTCTTTGCTCCCAAGGATTGAAAGTGCTTCTGTGAGATGCGAAAGGTGGGTGGGGGTTGTGTTTTCCCAAAATGGCTTTGACAGAGACACTCAAGGGGAAGGACTTCCAACTAGGATGGCTACAGAGATTCCTACAGAGATTCTTGTGGCTCAGAGAAGACTAGACAGAGCAGCAAAGCCTGCACAAGCTCCTACTTCTCAAAAGAGCTTCATGGGTGGGGGTTAACACCACCAGCAACAACTGTCTAAGTCTGAGGTCAAGACTTTTTCCCACCTAGGGTGAGGGAGACTTCTCAATCCTTTTTTTCTTTCTTTCTTTGGTATAGGGATTAAACCCAGAGGTACTTTACCACTGAGCCCTGCCTGCCTGCCTGCCTTCCTTCCTTCCTTCCTTCCTTCCTTTATTTTTTTATTTTGAAACAGAGTCTCTCTAAGTTGCTTAGGGCTTCTCCAAATTGCTGAGGCCATCTATGAACTTGAGATCCTCCTGCCTCAGCTTCCCACATCACTGGGATTGCAGGTGTGTGCCACTGTACCTGGCCCAAATTCTTGATATAGGTTTCTCATCAATCTTACTGAAGGTAATAAATTAAAGAAAGATAAGAAAATAAATTTGAAAAGTCACATAACCGTTGCTATTATTGTTAGAACTGGTATTTCCATTTGACAGATGAAGTGGGCATCAGAAACGCGACCCAACACCCTCAATTCACATAGCTAGTGAAGATGCCCAGGCATCTGCCCTTTGACTCAGTACCTCGCCCCCACTGGCTCACACCGTCTCTCTAAGCCTTCTTCCATTTCCACCCCTTTTGTCCACCTGGTCTTATTTCCTGCACTGCCTAGATGGTGATGACATTGTGATCTAAAGCTTCCAAGAGGATTTGATTAAAACATATGTTCTCTACTCTCCATTAACCATCTTTAGAATGAGCAGTTTCCAAAAAATAAATTTTGATAAGGCCTGCCTTTTGCACCTAATGACACAGAAAATAATTGATTTAAAGGTAAATAGCAGCTGCCCACCTTCACCTCCATTACTATTAGTTCAGATCATTAAAATAAAATTTAAACCAGGTGCAGTGGTGCAGGCCTGTAATCCCAGTAGCTTGGGAGGTTGAGGCAGGAGGATTCCAAGTTCAAAGCCAGCCTCAGCAAAAGCGAGGTGCTAAGCAAGTCAGTGAGACCCTGTCTCTACATAAAATACTAAACAGGGCTGGGGAATTTGGCTCAGTGGTCAAGTGCCCCTGAATTCAATCCCTGGTACCCAATAAAAATTTAAAAAAATAGGTCAAGTGGTTATGACCTTGACATCACAATTTTTGTTTTGTTTTGAAAAAAAAATTTAAACTATGTTTGTTGTAAGAAGCCAGATAGATACAGTTACCAGTATCAGGGCAGCAGTTAGTGAGAAATCTCTGCAAAGGCTCTCATGAGACAAAATCATCAATAGAGGTCAAGTGCAGGGAACAGGGCCCTAGCTATTACAGCCTTAGTCAAGGAAGACTTCCCTGTCCTTTGTCCCCTTCTCCCTAGAATCCCTGAAGTCAGATGGGTTTTTATGATTTATATTGTCCAGATGACTTCTCATTATCTGAGAGCAGCCAGAAAAGTCAGGGGCCTTGCCCTACATTTATCCAAGAACAGAGGGAAATACTGGTTCAAGTGGGATATAATGTTTTGGGGAGAATAACCGTGCTAATTGCATCTTAAATATGTCTCAGTTGCATAACAATCTGGTTCCATCCCAGTAGTATATAAAAACAGAGACCTAAACAAATACCATATTTTGTTGGTAGCATCCTAGTCAATGGGGCTCGACAATACCAAAGAAATTCTTAAATGTAAAAACAGAATAGAGAAAGAACTGAGTCTGAAATGTTCCTTCAAACTACTTTTCAGTTCATTTAGCACCGACAATTGTATGAACCTTTCTTTTCTTTTTTCTCCCCCCTTTTCTCCTCAAATTCACTGAATTAACACTCTGTCTGAAATTGCTATTGTTTGCAGTTCAAGGATATTGAGAGTCTCAAGGAAGATGCTTTTAGGACCATGAGATATTTTTTTTTCCCTCTAAAAATGAAAACCCTCCTGCAATCACAGTGCAAAGATCTACTCAGAGGCAAACCCGGGACTGGATGGGTGACAGATGCCAGCTCCTCTGGATCGTTCAAGGCACAAGAATTCAGTTTACCTATCAGACACCTGATGAGGATTCCCAGAGTCACTGTTACACCTGTGGAAGCCTGGACGGGTTTCTCCCTCAGGTGAGCAATTTTCCTCTACAATGATTTTGCTGAAGAAGTTCAGGATTTACCATTTACTGCATTCCGGGTCCCTCATGTGCAACATTTACTTATAAAAGCATTTACACCTGCCCTATTTTCTTGAAGGCATTTTTCTTTTCTCAAGTTTCAAATAGAGCTCTGGTAGGCCCTGACTTCAAAATTCATTGCAAAAGACTCTATTTAAAATCTGCTAAGGCCATGTTTAAAAACCATGGCTACACTAGAATCGGGACTGTGTGGATGACCAGAAGTAAAATGTGATGATGATTAAACCTTGTATCTCCACTGACCCCAGCTCCATTATCAAATTCATGCTCCTTTCAATGTGGCTACCCTACCCACACAAACCCAATTCCTATCTGGAAATCTCTCCTTTCTCCCTTCTTTATGCATTTTCCACTGTTTCAAAGATAAACTCTAAATTCACTATTTTCTTGGGTTGAAATTCAAAACTCTAGGACTGCTACTGGATGCTGCCTGCAAACAGGCCTGCAGGTTCCCACCACCCCCACACTATCCTCCTACACCCTAAGTTTAAGAAATAGCCATGCGGAGGACCACTTGGATGCTGTCCAGTTCTTGGCATGGTTCAATGGCAAATCACACAGAGACGGAGGCCGGCCAGGCCTGTGCGGCATCAGTCACAAGGAAGAGGTCACAGCTGACTGTTGCCTTCAGCCAGGGCAAGTCAAAACAAAACAGATGATCGCCTCTCTGATCTTTCACTCTGCAGCCCTGGGGAACACAGCCTCCCAGCTCTGAGGGATAGGCTACACATCTTTATTTCCTCCTCTTCTTTATGCCTTCCCCAGGTGTGGTCTCTTTCTTCCCCCAATTCGTCACAGGTCCTCTTTCTGGGTTCCTGCTCCCCTCCTGTAGGGTTGTAATTGACCTCTGCACAATTACTATGTGCTGAGCTGGGATCTCCAACTACCAGGGAAGTCTCCACTTCTTCAAAGCCTGCAGGAGCTCTTTGCAGTTGTTTCTACGTTTGGGTGTGGGTTCTGTCATAGAGAACTTGCTAGAAGTGTTAGCTTCCAGTGTGGGCATGCAGGAGGTGCAATAGAAGGTGGGGGGCATCTTGTCTTCTTCTATCTTTTGGACAGATTAAAGTCCCATGGGAGAGAGGGCTAGAGGAATCAGCTGATATAACTATTCAGCACAGGTTCCTAAATAAGAGCTGAACAGTGCTGAGTTCACAGCGGAAAAAAGGCCTAGAATTGCTTGGAATTTTTCTTTCTCTTCTGCATGGATTCTGGACATACAGTAGCCTTTGAAATGTCACCAACCTTTAGAGAACCCACAGCTGGAAATATCACAAGAGCTCTGATGTTCTGAAGACAGGCATGATGGAGGAAGGACATCTTTAAATGGGCTTTGGGGCAGAGGAAGCCAGCTCAGGTGAGAAGAATTACCAGTGAGTAATGAGGAGTGTAGCTGAGACTGATTTGCGAGCACAGGACAGGGATTCTTTTATGGATGGTTAAAAATAATGGATGGGTATCTTGAAGAGGGGCTAACAGGCCATAATTAAGGCAAGGAGAGCTGGTACCACAATCCTATTGGTACAAAAAAGAAGGGGGGGGGTTATTGCATAGTCAGAGGCTGGTGGAGCCTGGCGTATTTTGTGAGTTAATGGTGCAGGAAAATAATGGCTAATAGCTATCATTTATTTAGTGCTTATTGCATGCCGTTCACTTGACTAAAATATTTCTGTACCTTCATTAGGCTCATTTAATCTTTACAACAGCCATATACTATTGATATTATTAGCATCATCATTCTGTAATCCAAAGAAACGAAGACTTACAGCACTAAGCCTCTGAGACCCAATATTCCAGCAAAAATAGGCCAGATGGTGAATATCCCTTCTTTCTTATATTCTCACTTACAGGGTTCTCTTCCTTCCTCTTGCCCCAATTATCCCTATAAAAATCTCAAACGAGAGGGGGCCCATCTCTGGACTGGTATTTGCTTCTACCAGGACAAAAATTAAATCTGTCTCCTGTCATGTCCAGCTGGTTTGCATATTTCTGTGACCAGCTGGAGCATCTCCCACCTCACCAAAGAGAGCTGTCAGCAGGGCTGGAGTGGCCCAGGTCCAGGGCCAGCTGCTCAGATGCCAGCAGACGCTTTGTCAAGGAAATGAGAGAAGCTGCTGTGGACGTGCTAAGGAGTTAGCTTGAGCTGCCTGCTGGGACATCCAAAGGCAGCTCTGGGGTTCAGAGCCAGGAAGAGTGTGCAGAAGTCTATAGATCCTGATGCAAAGTCCTCGCACAAGGCTGAGTCATCCTGAGGGGAATCTGGGACATGACATTCCACAGGGACTATTCCAATTTCTCTACCTTGCACCACTGACATTTGGGGCTTGATATTTTGTTGGAGGACTGCCAGTGTACTCTACAGTGTCTGGAAGCTTCCCAGCCACGCCTCAGTCTAAAGGTGGGATAATCAAACATATTTTCAGACATTGCTGAATGTCTCTTTGGAGACAAAATGTGCCCCGCTTAAAAACCACTGAACTTTGTGTTACTTTGATGCTTTATGGCTTGACAAAAAAAAAAAAAAAAAAAAAAAGAAAGAAAGAAAGAAAGAAAGAAAGAAAGAAAGAAAGAAAGAAAGAAAGAAAGAAAGAAAGGTGGGGGATTAGTTTGGGAGACTTGCATTCCAGGCTCCATTCAGCTCCTGCTAGCTACAGAACCTTGGGGAAGTCCCTGCTGGTCCCTAGGCATCAATTTCGACATTTAAAATAAAGGACTTGGGGAAAATTATCTCTCATTTGGGAGTCCCACCTTAGAATGCTATCTGAAGTTTCTAACAGTGTCACAAAAAACTATCCAATAGCTACTACCCACAGTTGAGTAACTGGTGTCAGAGGCATTCAAACTCATCAAGTTTATTTACTGAATGGCTAATTAATTGGCACATAGTACTGAAGCCTTGTGTGTTTAATGGAAATGATACAAGTATGATATGAGTCATTGATTCTCAAAAGCTGGTCAGCGTATAATCACCAGGAATGTTACTTAAGAACAGATTCCTTATACCAATGCCAAATACAGAATTACTATATCTGTAGGTTGAGTCTCAAAATTGTGAATTTTATTAAACTCCCTGGGTAGTTTTTGTGCAAATTAAAGATTGATAACTACTGATATAGATGATGATCCCAAGGACCTTATAATCTCTTTGAAGAAACAGAAAGAATTTTAAAAACCCAAAAAGCTACACGTCATTAAATAAAGATGGTAAATATTGTAAAGTTGCTAAAATATGGTAAAGAATAGTTGAAATAATCACCCAAGTCTTCAACAAGAGTTTAATAGAAAATACCTAGATGTAATTATCCCGTGGAAGCATTAGATGACTAGAGTACATGATATCAGATAATTACATAGATTCTACCACGGATCTTAGTTTTTTTTCTTTCATTACAGGGTAATTTATACACAATGAAATGCACAGATTGTAAGTTTATATAACACATTTTGATGAATATCCATACTCATGAAATCACCATCTAATTAATACTTCTACTTCCCAAAGTGGCTACTTATTCCTGTCAGTCAGGAATAAGTTTTGAGAGATGAGTCCTACGTCCCATAGAGGAATACTGTTTTGAGATATACCACAGGATTAGTTTGCCTCTGGTTGAAATTCTTATCAATGGAATGTGTGTACTCTTGTGTCTGTTTTCTTTCATTTAACATAGTATTTTTTAAATCCTCTATGTCATTGTGCATATCAGTGGTTATTTTTTTAACCAATGATTGATTATTCAAAATTGATTCTTAATACATATTGGTTGTTTTCAATTTTTCAGCAACTATGAAAAAGTTTGTATAAATATTTTTTAAAATTCATGATGTAGATGTGCATTTTCATTTATCTTAGCTACTTAGAAGTGAAATCCAGGGGTCACAAAGCAGGCATATGTTTACCTTTTGGAAAAAAAATTCCATTGTGTTTGTATAGTTTCACACTTTTAGCTGTGATGTCAAGAGCTCTACCTGGGCATGGTGGCACATACCTGTAATCCCAGTGGCTCAGGAGACTTAGACAGAAGGATCATAAGTTCAAAGCCAGCTTCCATAAAAGTGAGGCGCTAAGCAACTCAGTGAGACCCTGTCTCTAAATAAAATACAAGATAGGGCTGGGGACGTGGCTCAGTGGTCAGTGCCCCTGAGTTCAATCTTCATCCCCAGTCACTCTATCTCCTTAATATTTCATGCAGTGGCATTTGCAGGGAAATGGATGGCATTAGAGCAGATTATGTTAAGTGAAGCCAGCCAATCCCTAAAAAACAAATGCCAAATGTCTTCTTTGATATAAGGAGGGCAACTAAGAACAGAGCAGGGAGGAAGAGCATGAGAAGATCACCATTAAACAGGGACGAGAGGGGGGAGGGAAAAGGAGAGAGAAGGGAAGATGCATGGTAATGGAAGGAGACCCTCATTGTTATACAAAATTACATATAAGAGGAAGTGAGGTGTAAGGGGAAAAAAACGAGAGAGAGAGATGAATTACAGTAGATGGGGTAGAGAGAGAAGATGGGAGGGGAGGGGAAGGGAGGGGATGGGGGATAGTAGAGGATAGGAAGGACAGCAGAATACAACATACACTAGTATGGCAGTATGTAAAAAAGTGGATGTGTAACCGATGTGATTCTACAATCTGTATACAGGTTAAAAATGGGAGTTAATAATCCGCTTGAATCAAATGTATGAAATATGATATGTCAAGAGCTTTGTAATGTTTTGAACAACTAATAATAATAAAAAGAAAAAAAAGAAAATCATAAAAAAAGAGAATGGAAGTTAAAAAAATATTTCATGCAGTATATCTCTTAATGTCAGCTATTCTAGTGTGTGGGGGGATATTATTGGTGTATTAACTGGGAAATCCCTGATGACTAATGATGTTGAGCTTTTCATGTGTTTCTTTTGTACAATACCTAAGTCTTTTGCTCATTTTTATTGTCATCTTTTATTGTTGATTGTAGAAACTATCTATATATTGGTGTAAAACCTTCACCTTATATATATGTAGCAAACATTATGTTTATGTTTCTTGCTTGCCAATTCCTTTCTTAATGTCTTTTGATGGATAGAAGTTTTTATTTTGATGAAGTCTAATTACTCATTTTCTCACTTATTAAATCCTAAAAAACCTTTGCCTATTTCAAACTCCTGAAGGTAATTTTTTGTAGTTTCTTCTGGGAGTTTAATACTTTTAGCTTCTATGTCTTGGTTAATTTTGTATGCAGGTTCACCAAGCAATATAAATTCTTTTAAAATGAGGATGCCTTTTTCAGTATTATTTGTGGAAAAGACTTTACATTTCTCCAAATTATATTGCCTCAGAATCTGGTGAAAAATCTACTGACTGTATTTGTTTTGACTATAGACATGAGTCAATTTCTGGACTTCATATTTCACATTAAATGTGTCAATCATTTTGCTAATATCACACTACTATCATAATTGATTCAGTAGCTTTATATCTGGTAGTGTGAGTTCTTCAGCTATTTTTCTTTTAATTTTTTTTTTCTGCTGGGAGTGGTGGTGCATGCCTGTAATCCCAGTGACTCAAGAGGCTGAGGTGGGAGGATTACAAGCTCAAATTCAGCCTCAGCAACTTTGCAAGATCCTAAGCAACTTAGTGAGACACTGTCTCAAAATTAAAAAATAAAAAGGGGCTGGAGATATGGCTCAGTGGTTGAGCATCTCTGGGTTCAATCCCCAGTACCAAAAAAAAGAAAGAAAGGAAGGAAGGAAGGAAGGAAGGAAGGAAGGAAGGAAGGAAGGAAGGAAGGAGGAATTTTTTATTTCAGTCCTTTACACTTTCATATAAATTTCATGTATAATGTCAATTACTAAAAAATCAATTTTGCGCTATTTGTGATAGCATTAAAACTATAGATCAATTTGAATAAAATGGTTTACTGAGTTTTCCAGTCCATGAATAAGGTATACCAAATTATGTATCTTAAAATTTCTTTTGTATAGAATACCCTCTTTCTCCATCTATGCAAATTCTGCTGTGTTTATTGTACTGAGAAGTCACCCAACTAATGCTACCTAAATAACTGCATCTTTTAAGTTTTGAGAGATGAGTCCTTCATATTCATTACTGAGAAAAAAATGTTTTTTATTTTTAGCTCCAGAGAGCTAAAAATCTCTCCTGTATTACTGTAGACATCAGTTATGTTTTTCCTTTAATTTAGTAAGTTTCTTAATATTGTTCCAAATATTTCCTTAAGTAACCTATTGTTTGTAATAGATTCCAATACAACATTTATTGTTATTACAAATGATTACATGTTTAATTAATCTTCATTATGATTGCTTTTGAGGCATTCTGTACTGGTTCCAATGTTTTGACATGGTATAAATTTGAAATGGTAAAAAATTCTTTTTGAGAAAATTTGGAGCAAAAGAAATGATAGGATAAACCTCAAGACATCAGGAACTTCATGAATTATGTAGCAATCATTCATAGTCACATGCACAGACTGCAGAATAATTTTTCTGTTTTACTAGTCTACTCATGTAATATCCCAGAAGTGAACTGAGAAGCTAATGGTGAATATACAAGTATTTTTATGTATAAATATTTCTTCTCTCCAAGGAACTCAAGAAATAAATGAAGTTGAATTTGAAGAAAACTTGTTCACATCCAGAATGAGGTTTGTTTGTCATGTAATTCAACCTCTTAAGGTCTTCCACAACCAAGACTGGCTTGGAGAGATTAAATATGAGTTATAAATAACTTCCCAGTACAAACTCACTACTTTAGAAATCGTACCCTTATGCATTACTAGCATATTTTCTGCTAGTAATGGATCTTGGAGACTTGAGAACTAGCAGTACTAAAGATTCTGGCTTAACCTGGTCCAGCTTTCCTACTTGTGTAAATGTGATTTTTCATCATCTCTGACCCTCACACTAACTCATCTCACTGAAACTCAAACTAGTGGTCATTGTCAGTAGCAGGTGGTATTATCACTTCTGTGTTTGGCAACTAATTTTAGTCACCATCAAAAGACTATCAGGTGTGACGCTTGACACCAATCCATGAAAGGAGTGATCTTAAGCCAGGTATGACTGTAAATGACCCTGGGATTGTAGTGCAGATAAAATGGCATAATATATATATAAACCACTGATTAAAATAACTGGAAAATTAAAAACAAATTAGCTAGTGCATTTGTCAAACATAGCATTGAATTTATGCAGAATCATTAAGGAATGAGCTGGTTCACTTAATTTTTCCAAAGTACTGAAATTCTCACTTTTAGATGAATTTCATTATTTTACATCAAAGTCAGCTTTTCAATATCTGTAATTTTTCCTTCAAAGAAGAATGATATTTATTTGAGAACAGCAGAGTACTGGAATGGGAATACCCATACCATAATAAACTCAGAGCATATTTAAAGAGGATGAGGCAAGTTTGTAAACATAATAATGAGGATTACATAAGATATTTTGAATCAATAATTCTTGTAGTATTTTGAATCAATAATATATTAAATCAATAAGTCTAATATCTGTAAGTTTTGATAAAATATATTGTTATATTTTAGGAAAATTTAGGTAGCTCTTTATATAATAGTATACTAATTTTAGGGAGCACTTTCTTAATAATTTGTATTACTATCCTAAGCAATTATAATACCAGCTAAGGCCAATGTTCTCAAGGCATATGGACTGTTTGTATGATTACATAATTTGTAAAACTTATGAATTTACTTAGCAATGAATTTATTAAGAAAAGTGATGGACTTTTACTCTGGAAAGATGTATATTTGTTTAAAAAAAATCCACATGTGCATAGTACACACACACACACACGCACATAAACACCAAACCAAACTAATAATACTATAAGCTCTGGCACACACAGTTTTACTAGAATTCATGTGCTTTTTAAGTCCCCAAGGTTTCTCCAGGGGGAATCTAAGAACCCAAGCTTTAAACAAGAAATGATGACCACAAGAAAGTGATAAACATTTACAATGTTCCAGGAATTTGCACTGTGAGATCCTAAGCCAGGCTTACGGATCAGTATTTTATTTAGTTCCCCATCAGTGTTAAGAGGTATGTTTTCTCTCTCTCTCTCTCTCTCTCTCTCTCTCTCTCTCTCTCTCTCTCTCTCTCTCTCNAAGAGGTATGTTTTCTCTCTCTCTCTCTCTCTCTCTCTCTCTCTCTCTCTCTCTCTCTCTCTCTCTCTCGTTTTGAAGTGGGGAAACTAAAGATCAGACAAAGTAAGGGAACCAGTGGTATAATACACCTAACAAGTGAACAGAGGCAAGACACAGAGTCTAAGGCCTAAAGGTTTAACAGGTGTCTTTTCTAGGAGGTCCCTTGTCTAAAAATTGAATTTTTTCCTAGCAGTGATTATTCCCACCTCTATGGGAATCAAAATGCTTCAATTTATTGAACACCTATTTGTCAATGTTACAGGTGTTCAGTTACATGTTTTACTTGTAAAATCTCAGGTAATTCTTCAAGTTCCCATGGAAAGCACAGAAAAAGACATTCTTCAATTCATTGTATAGTTATAAAAATTGAGATTTAAATTTTGGTATGTTTATGGTGCTAGGGATCAAACCAGGCAAACATTCTACCGCTGAGTCTCATCGCCAGCTCAAGATTTCAGTTTTAAAAACTTTCCTAAAAACTACAGAAAGTTATAGACCCAAGATTTGAGTCCGAATTTAATTCTAAAGGCTATGGTCTTTTCATTTTCTTCAACTTCCAAAGCCCTCATTAGTATATATGCATGGCCATAAAGGTTAGCCATTTGTTCTGTAGGCTAAAGTCTCAAGTTCAATAGACTGAACAGGGATCATTGCTCCATAAATATATATCTTTTAACACAGGAGTTTTTGACCACCTCTTCAGGGCCTGACTGTACTTCATCTAAACTGAGGCTTAGTCTATGAGACCACCTTTCCCTTTCAACTAAATTACTTTCAACTAAATTGTTTTCTCTTTAAGCAACTGCCTGATCACCCAAATAAGTCACGGGGGAAATCTTTCACAGAGTCAAGTGACAATGGACCAGGGCAGACCATAACTATTATGCCATCATGTATATTTTCTTTTTATAAATTCTATTTATGTACACATTGCTTCTAAATAAAGAATGTTTGCAGGCATGAGTTCTCTATTTCTCCATATAAGGTAATCTCTGGAAACACTGACGTATGACTAAAACATTTTGTTGCCTTCTGCTTGATTTCTTTATCAGAGTGAAGAAAATTTGATAGCTTGATAAATCCTGAAAAAGAATTTTATAGGGGTTCTTTTATTTGGTTGTCTTGAAAATACCAAAGTGTATCATTTACAACCTTCTCCCTTGGTCACATGTTCTTGAGGATATTTCTTAGATAACTGAATGAATAAAATTAAACTTCTTTTCAATACCTCAATAATAAGCCCATGGGTATTAAGTCAAGAGTCAACAATTAAGGCCTAAGAAACCAATTCAGTCTGCTGCTTGATTTTGTAAGTAAGTTTCATTGGAACACAGCTTTCCCTCTTTGGGTTTACATTTCCACGTCTACTTCCATGCTGCAATAACAGAGTTCAGTAGTTGAACCAGAGACTGCCTAGCCTGCAAAGTCTAAACTATTTACTGTATGGCCTGGTCTATGTGTCCATCTCCAATACGCTTCCTGTGTGCTGCTGTGCTAAGCGATTTGCTTAGATCCTGGACCCACTGTGACTTTTGTGGGTCTCTGGGCACTTTTGCTTTTGTGGTCCTTTCCAACAAAACTATCTGAAACTTAAAAATATGACATTGATTATGAAATATGAAGATATTATATATTAAGACTTCTTTTTAAAGTTTCATTTGTTTCTTCTGATTTTGAAAGAAATTAATATATCTTTGTGGTCCCTAACAGTACCAGGGGCACTACACCCACAGCAACTCATGGAGAAGTCAGCTCTCGGACATCATGCTTCCCTCCCCACAGGCCCCCTGTATTAGTCAGGAAGCCAGGGTTGTCTAGAGAAGCAACCAAGAGAAAACATGGAATCACAAAAGGGGGTTTATTGGACTGGCTCCCATGATCAATGGTTGGAAAGTCCCATGATGGCTGTCTGTAGGCTGGAGAGCCAGAGAAATCAGTCTAAGAAGCTGGAAGTCTCAAAAGGGAACAATGGTGCCTACCCTGTGAGAAGCTAAAGATCTGGAAGCCCCCTAGAGTGTCACTGGGTTTAAGTTCAAAGGCTGAAGAAGCTGGAGCTTAATGTCCATGGGCAAGGGCTACAGCAAACAATGGGGCCCTTAAAAGAACAGTGCTTGTGGGCACACAGCCCTCCTCCTCCTCCTGCTTTGTGTTCCTCCATTTGGGTTCCCAGCCTATTGAATGGTTCCATCCACCTTTGGGGAAGGAGTTCTATACTCAGTTTCTGATCTACATGCTGCCATTCATGTCTGGAAGCATCCTCACAGATATACCAGAAGTGCACTTTACTCCTTTCCAGGGGTTTTTAATCCAATCCAGGTTTCTTTACCTCTATACTTTTAATATAGAGGTAAAGAAACCAAATGAGACTTCCTTTCTCTTTCAATTAAATTACTTTCAACTAAATTGCTTTCTCTTTAAGCAACTGCCTGTGTTTATATTTCCACGTCCAGCATCTTTATTTATATGTTCATGCCCAAATAGCTTGTAAGGTCTCACCCCAGTCTTCCCTGAGTCTGGATAAAATGCAAACTCTAAATCTCTTTCCCAGTCTCTTCACCTTGTGCTGTCTTAGAGTGGCTGAGGGAGAAGTTGGATAAATGAATCAAGAACTGCCAGAAATAGAAGAAAACTTTTCTCATTAAGGCACACGGGCTAATTGAGTATCTCCTGGTCCTCATTATTCTTAAATCTAGCAGGCAGTATAATTAGAGTTGGCAATGTGTTTTTGAAAGGAAATAGCTGTGGGTAAGGGTTAAATATGTTTATTTCTTAGAATGTTGTCACTCTCTAGAGGCTTTGTAGGAGACTTTATAGGAATAGAGATGAAATGACATCCCACATCATCCAGTCCTCCCCTACAGTTCTCCAGTTAAGGAAACACTGAATTTTTACAGTTACATCTGTTCACAAAAATATATGACTTGGCATTTTCACTCTCAGAATATATTGAAAAATAATTTAAGCTGCCTTCTGGTGTTATCTAAAACTTGTATATGACATTGCTGGCTGCAGAGAAAGCTCGGGAGGTTGCCCAGAAATGAGAGATTTGAAAGATATTATCCCAAAAGGGAAGGCATAAGTATATTACTTTCTTTTTCTTTACAAACACATACCAACCAAGAACTTTGGAAACAAAAAGAAAAAAAAATCACAACACCTGTTAGCATGGAAGCCTGATAGTATACAATAACAAGTACAAGGGATTGTCTCCTCAGTAGAAAGAACCGCTGCTCCCTGAGCCCTGGGGCTGCAAAACAGTACCCAGCATCCACGCGACATCATCTCAAGGATTCTAGAAGTTTCCTCTGCTCCAAAATATCTCCCTATCCAACCTCTCTCATTCTTTTGTTCTGGGGTAAAGGCTTTGGACTGATTAGACTGGCACCACGGAGGGGAGGTTCTGAGAGTGTAGGTCAGAAAACAGGTCACTTGTGGTGCATTAGGAAGCAGAGAGAAGAAAGTCTTTGAGACACGAGACCTGATGGGAAAGATGCAGAGATGTTCTTGGAGGCCTCTCAGAACAGTATGAACAATTAATGACCTAGGCCATTAGAGTTGCAAAAAGTGAGAAAATGTGATGTGTGTTTGTAGTTATGAGGACGTCTAAAAATAAATATGCCTCAGTGATCCCATGAACTAACTGTAGGGAGTTGCTCAGGGATAAAGTTTTCCCTAAGCTGACATGATAGTCATATCTTTCCATGAGGATACAGATGCATCCCTCATTACCTTGAGTTTCAAAATATTAGAGTGGACCAGTGGCATCAGCTTCATGATGCAGATTTTCTCTACCCATACCTACAGAAATCGAACTTAGATTTTCACTGGTTCCCCAGTGGTTAAACCACACACTGCTATTTGAGAAGCACTAAGTAAGCTTTTGAAGCATTGGCATGCTAAGAGGCAGGTGGGTGATTTCTTGGAGGGGATTTTTGGAGAGAGCAACCCTGAACTGCTTTTATGAACAATGCATACCCCTGGATGCACCAGGGTGGGCAAGTGTCCAATACTATCCAATTTATCCTCAAGTTGCAGCTCAGACACTGGAGAGGTAGCCTCAAACACAGCTCCACAAATCTAAAGTGTGCAGAATAACCTTATCCCACGTAGCATTTCAGCTCAAGTACAGAAAAAAAAATGCTGTAATTAATGTTTGAGCCAGGGAATTGTTGGGAATTTTGACTTAAAAAAAATCAATAGCAATACAAAAGCCTTTCAATTATTAAGGGGCTGAAATACCTCTGCTACACTCTGCCCACTCCTAAATGTCATTACATTATTTGACAAATATAACAGGGAACATTCATGAACTGTGGTGTGTTGTACAAGCTGTAGGTGTTCAGGGGGAAAAAGATAGCTGGAGGAGAAAGCTGAACCTATGTTTTGAGTTTGCGTCTAGGGAAAAAAAAAAAGGATCTGTTCAATCAAGCACCTTTCTTATCATCTCTTTGATTTAATCAAGAGTTTTCAAAACTACTACAAAGAAACAACCCCCTGCATTTCTTCATAGCTATTCTCAAATGCTTTCATATTAAAAAAAATGGTGATAAAATACAGACTCCAATCTACATTCTTCCACTTATTAGTGGTGTGAATAGGGTTCAGCTGTGTCATTTTTCTTAGCCTCAGTTTCCTCATGTATAAAATGAATACCATGGTAGTAGCTATTCCATAGGATTGCTTTGAGTTTTAAATAAGATGGGCACACCAAGTGTTTCACATAGTACCCAGCACATTGTCAATTCAATTAAAATTTACCTTTCATCATCAGCAGCAGTTACACAGCTTTCATTGCCCCCAGTGTGACTGGACTTAGAGAAATTTAGTGACTCATGCAAGGTCATGTGCTTTGGGGATTAGGAGAAAAATGATCTACTCCTTTCTCATTTGCTGCTCCTGCTAAGTGAACACCATACTGAGCCCAGTGCAAACTCACCATCTCCACTGCAATATTTCAACCAAGGAAATGGACAGTTCAGGTGAAAAAAATTTAT
>NW_025999869.1:16879770-16912521 GCF_001458135.2 Marmota marmota marmota
TATATATAAATAAATAATTTCAAAGCCTAATTGACAAAGAAAAATATTAAAAATTCACCCTTTGCTCTAAAGCCAAGTGCTATACATCTACTGCATAAAGAGGATTTCTTTGGACAGAGTCAACACTTTTTCTTTGCATCTGTTAATATACATTTTCTCTGATGTTTCCCAGAGTTTCACTTTCTTCCAAAGTGTCATTAGACACTTTCCAAGTATAGGGAGGAATTTGAAAGGAGAGGGAGAAATGGTCTTATTTCACGATGAACTTTTACCAGGAACAGCAAATGCTTGATGACTCAGAATATAATCCAAATTCACATTAATCATAATGTTCTAGTCTTCAAAATTCTACATAAATTCATAGCCCATAAAATTACACCATAGCCTGCTTTCTTTTGGGAATGTTATTAGCAAAAAAGAAAAAAAAAGTCTAAACACTTGTGTTTTAATCATAAGATAATCTGTTCTTCATTATTATCTTCTTCTACCAGTCACCCAAAGTCCACTTAATCTTTATTTATACATAATTCTAACAGGTGTGGTCATCTAATTTCCAGAATTAAAAACAACAACAAACAACAACATTTCATCCATTCTCTCCTAAATCAGTAGACAAGTTATTTCCAGTCTTTGTGTCTTAATTTCTTTTCTTCAACAGTAAAATCAGGATAGTTAAATTTAACTCATTAAGACTCAATTTTTCAATTCTGTGAATAATTCAACAATATTGACATAGGTACATTAAAATATATTGGAAAGCATAATCTAGAGCTTTTATCTCCTTTATGAATATTTTCTTTTTTAACTTTTTTATTAAAATTTTTTTTGTAGTTATAGATGGAAAGAATGCCTTTATTTTATTTACTTTTATGTGGTGCTAAGGATCGAACCCAGTGCCTCACACATGCTAGGCAAGCACTTTGAGGCTGAAATACAGCCCCAATCCATGAATATTTTCATATATACCTGGAAGCACATATTTTATATATATATATATAAAGTATTTATTTTTCACATGATCTACTTAATCTTCTATTTTCTCAAAATGATATAACTCTAAAAATGTAATATTTATTTCAAAAGTTACCATAAGTAACCCATAAGTGTTATATTTTTCACTTAATTTTTTATAGGTATTCCACATTTGGGATGATGAGACCTAATGGGTTGAAAAATAAAATAAAACCTCTTTTTTGTCTCCTTTAATTTTAAAGTCACGCACGTAGTATGACTTTCAGTAGGAGTAGCACCTTCTACAGGGGCAGGTATCAAAAATCAGTAGGTCGCTGGTGCTATAGCTCAGTGGTAGAGTGCTTGCCTAGTATATGTGAGGCACTGGGTTGGAGTCTCAGCGCCAAATATTAAAATAATAAATAAATAAATAAATAAATAAATAAATAAAATAAAGGCATTGTGGAAAAAAACTCTTAAAAATTCAGGAGGTAAGATGAAGATAGATAATAAACGTAGTCTAAGTCAACTTAAAATTTTTCTTAAATCATCAATGGAACCAGAAAACAGAAAATTTCAGAATTATCTCTGAGTAGATTCCTGGTCTAAGGGACCGCCAAAGTTGAATATTTGAATATGGAGAAGAATACAGAATATTCATTTCCTTCTCCTCACCCCTTCCTCCTACCCTATTTCTCTTGCCCTTTATGTGGAGCATTATATAATCAAATTCGACCATAAAAATAGAGTGCTAGTCTTTCGTAAACATTTTCACATAATTTCTCCCTTCACCCATAATTCTACCTATGACCCCAATCTATAAAACTATCAAGAGAGATGCAGGTGGGAAGCTCAAAGTCTGGAGGTCTGATTAGAACCCAAACTTTCTGAATCTAATACAGAGTACTAAGAACAATGCAGAGGTGTTTATTCGAGGAGGAAAGAAAGAGAGATTCACTTGATCACCACAAATGATGATTTCAGGAGAAGGAAGCTAAATGAATAAAGGTGAGATTCTAGACCACATCTCCCTCCCTTCTGGGAGGACTCCAAATGCATCTTGCTGTGTGAATGTATTACAATCCACGTATCTTCAGATTTAATTATTTGAAATGAGACTGTGAAAGTTAGCTCCTAAGTAGACTGTGTCTTTACTGGTAAGCAACAAGGTAAAAGACAAAGGGAAAATGAGTAACAATGCATGGTCAAATGGATTTCCCAAAAGCATCTTATATATGAGCATAATTTGTAGAATGAGGGATTTTTTCCTCCAAGATTATTGCTGTTTTCATATAGAATTAAACTTATTTCATTTTTTCCAGTAGTTTACCACATTAAATCTAGTCTCATTTCATAATAAGTTTTTCTCATTTTTTTTTCTCCCTGAATTTCTGGTAATGCTATCCTGTTACAGAAACTCCTATGAAATTCAATGTTCATTTTGACATTGGTTAACAGGACAGGAAAAACCAGACACATCACATGTAATTTTTTAATCATTGAAAGTAATATGCTTTGATAATGCAATCTATACCTTATGTCCCTTAAACTGAGATTTTTATGGGCTTCTCAGAATTTGTTAATTATAAAGGAGCAGAATTGCCATGTGAAATGAAAAGTGTGTAAGCCAGTCATAGTGGCACACACCTATAATCCCAGTGACTTGGGAGGCTGAGGCAGGAGGATCACAATTTTGAGGCCAACCTCAGCAACTTAGGCCCTAAGCAACTTGGTGAGACCCTGTTTCAAAATAAAAAATAAAAAGAGCTGGGCTTATAGCTCCATGGCTTATGTCTCCAATATGAAACAAACAAATAAAAAAGGAATGTAAAAGTGAAGCTCACTCTGAGAGGGACTCATAGATTCTATAAAAGCCTAGCAGAAGAAAACTATTTTTGTATCTCCCAGACTATGTCCTAGAAATGCTTTCCCTGTGAAACTCTTTCCCTGTGAAATGCTCTGAAAAAAAGGAATCTATACAATATCTGTCAATCTATCTACCTATATATCTGTAAATACTGACACATTTCATTAATCTCTTTCTTTCTGTGGCTAAATCATTTTGGGAAATGCTGTATACTCTAGGAACTTCTTGGAGAATAATAAGGCATGGCCACATGTTCAAGGCTCCAAAAAGCCTTTAACTTTATCCCAGTATTTTGAGATTTTATTTGGCTAAGAAACTCCTTCAACACCCTTTAACAGCCTGAAGAGCACACACCAGGAAATGCTATTCTGATACATCTTAGTTTGCTAATTTGGGCTTGTGGTGTTCGACAGAGTGGGCCATCCCTTAGCTCTGTCATTTTAGCCAGTAGTGAATGGGCTTGTAGATAATAAACCCCAGGATATCTTTACTCACACCTTCCTCCATTCATTCACTCACTCGCTCAACATCAACAAAGGACACAATTAAGTCTCTGTTTCCAGGCAGCACCAACAGATCTGTCTGTCTGTGGCATGCATTATTGGGAATATAACCCTTATTTTTCCATTCTTCAAAGTCCTGGTCAAATCCTATTTATTTTATGGATTCTCCTGCAATGCCTATTATCCAATGGCTCTTTCTCATCTTTGAACTCCAAATGCATTTAGCATACATACAGTTATGGGTAATGATTTCTAAATCTTAATATTTCTAGATATTGATTTGATGCCTACATTTTTAAGCTCTTAAAAGCCAAGGACTATATTTCAAATATCTCAGACTCACAGACCTAATGTGGTCTTCAACCAATAAATCATTGTTTACTTGATATATGCAGCAACATTGTACTCTCTGGCCTTATAATTATATCATCCTAGACTGCCTGCAGTTGAGGGTAGTTGCTGCCCTCCTTGAAATGCAGCAATCAATACTGCATTTCCTAGTCTGTATTTATAAACAGGAAATTAACTGCCTTCCATCATTGTTCTAATTGACCTTCAGCTCAAGTTTGAAAAGAAAGACCTCAGCCAAACAACAGACTTTATTGACGGTATCAATCCATTAGTGGTGGCTTTGGTTTCCTTATAATGGGACCATATGCAATAAAGAAACACATTTCAATAGTCTAGGTTGGGGGGAAGGCTGTTCTTTAAAAAAGGTTTCCCTGTAAATGAGCAGGAAACTTTTCAGCCAATACTTATCTCTGGCTTGAATTCAAACCTCCAGGGAATGTGAACAGTGTATCCTAGCCAGCCTGCAGTAGGGAAATAAATGCAAGGAAAGGCATTAAATGCAAATTATCAATTGAATCTAGGACGTTCCAGATTACCTTAGTTAATGCTTAAAAATCTCCTTTAAAAATGTTAAGTCTGGATGCTAATTGGCCTTTTCTAATTTTCAATACATTGGTGGTAAGTTGAATGAATTAGATGCACTTCTTTTCAGTCGCCAAGCATTCAGAGTTAATAAGCACTGACCAAGAGTTCTTCAGAACACAGACGTGGTGTTCTAAAGAGAGCATATAAATCATGGAAAATAGAAAAAGTACTCCTAAGTTCTTTCTTTGTAAACTGTGAACACCAAGCTGGAGAGTTTCTAAGGCCCAGAAAAAAATAATTCCTCCAGGAGCATACAGGCAAAATGAGGGAATAGCTGGGATTTTTTTTTTTAATCTTTGTTAAATTTAGAGACTGAGTGTATTTTAAAAAATCCTCCAAGTTATCCTCATGCACACCAAAGCTTGAGAAGCAGTGTGGTCAGGAATTAGATGGCTGGGAGAGTAAAACAGAGTGCCACTTTCCAGCTGGACTGCAGGCTTTCTGCTAGAACACAGCAGGCTTCAGTGCAGGGTGTCTGTCTGGCTCTGTGCTGCAGTGCTGAGCTTTAGGTTTCTCCATATAGTATCCATGCAATTTTGTCCTTCACAAAGTAGAGGACAAGAGGAAGGGGACAAAAGGAAGACAGGAGGGAAAGAAAAGGGGTAGAAAGGAGCATTTCATAAAGAATGCTTGAATTTGGTTAATTTTATATTTTTCCTGATATTAGTATCCAATCAACAGGGGGAGAGAAGAAGAAGATGAAAGTTACCAGGAATGAGACTGATCCAATTATGTAACATGCACGTATGAATAGGGCATAATGAATCCCACTATAGAGTATAATATTATAATGCACCAATGAAAATCAGAGACCCACAAAGACTAGATCAGGGATTTTTAAAACAATGAATATTGTTGATCCATGGGGTTGATAATTTCCAAGGTTTGTGAATGCGCTAATGATGTGATTATAAAAACAATGCCCTTAGAAGTATTAGTCAGGACTTCAATTTATGGATTTCTAATTATGTTCATATTATTTGATCTAGATTTTCTACTTATAGACCTAGATTTGTTGGTTTACTTGGGCATTATTTTAATTTCCTGGGGGGTGCTGGGGTGGAACCCCAATCCATGATTACCCATTCAAGGGAAATGTTCTAACACTGATAACACATGTCCAGCCCCTCGGGGAACATTGCTTTAATTTAGGAATATTTCAAGCTGGAGTGATCAACATCACTTGTTATTATAATAGCTTAGAAATAACAGTAAAATTTACATGCTTTGATAAACAGGATTTCTAAGACATTGTTAAATAATTGCAAGTTATAAAGAATTATCCCAACTTTTATAGGCTCTTGCTGAATGAAAAATAAGATAATCTCAATATGTCTTGAAAGAGCTTTATTTTTCATGATTCAGGGGAAATGTCTTAAAATGTGACAACTGCAACACTATCTTTAGCTTTAATAACCCCATACTAGAATTGACATCTTTCCAATGGATCTCAGGTTTGGAGGGCAAAGAATGCATTCAATTCTACTGAAAGCCAACCATGTACTGGCTATTTGCTTAAATGCTCTGCAAAGGCTCTCACAGGTAGGACTCAGGAGATCCTTCAGGTTAAATTACCACTCTCCCTACCTCACAGGTGATGACAATGATGATGGCTGAGCTCTTTGCAAGTAAGTGTCTAAAAATAAATTATCACCTTTATTCTTAAAACATCTACATGAAGATATATCTTTTGGTATTTTACAAATAAAGATGTGAGGACTAGAGATGTTAACCAAGGTGCCAAAAGTGACCTAAGTTGTAGAAGATCCAGGACTAGCTCTAGGACTCTCCTCACCCCATCACTTATGCACACATATACCCGTGTCCTGCACGGGCTCTGACCCAGGAAACTGATTCAGGGTTTGGTAGGTGGAGAAGATTCGAGATGCAATTAGGATAGTAGATGCGCTTTATTCAGAGGTGACCACTGTTGAGGGCCACAGCCGAGTAGGGATGACGCATGGCATTTTTGCCAGAAGTAGTGGTTGGGAGGTGACGCTAGCGAGCCATTAAGATGATGACTTTTGAGTTCTGGTGGAGTTCCCGTTGAGTTCCACTTGAGCTCTGGCGGGGATTCCCAGAGAGTTCCCATTGGTTGGGGAAGTGCTGGAGGAGGGATTTCCGGTTGCTGGTTCCTGGAGGAGCCACATGGCGTTCGGGAGAGTTCCCGGGGAGCGTGTGTGGAGCGTGCTGGTGGAGTTCAGAAATAAAGTTTGTTCCTGCTTCAGTGGCTTGTGATTTGTGCCCAGCCAGACTGCGGCAGACCACAGCCCCCAGTCCCCAGCTTCAGCTTTATCCTCCAGCCAGTTCCATTTTAGCCTTCATTTTGCCCCCATTTTGTCCCCATTAGCCCTCTATTAGCCCATATCACTCTGAATCTTTTCCATAGGCCCCCTTTTTTTTTAATATATAAAAGGTCAAACAAAAGAAGGCACAATGCCAACAGGTCACCTAAGGGAGCATATGCTCACAAGTTAATGTTTATGACGTTGAGTGCATACATTGAAGCAATCAGAGTGTTTCTGGCCTTGACCCACCATAACACAGCTTGTTCCCAGCCCTGGCTACACACTAAAGACATAACACAGCCCACCAGAAGAGGAGCTTATCTACAGCCATTTGGGGCCTGCCCCAACAATGCCTGAGGAGAAAACAAGGTTACAGCTGTTCAGTGGCTTATTGGCTTCCAAGGCTCCAATAGGGACCACTCTAAGCAACTCTGAAGTGGGTCCTGAGGCACATTCACACCTTCCCATGCTTTCCTAACAGAGGACTAAGAAAAGGACTCCATCTTTCAATCTTCTAAGGTTACAGACACCACTAGGCAGGGCTTAAAGAAGAGGAAGACATGGCAATGATGTAAAAGTCGTAGAGGAAATTAACATTCCCTTGGCATAACTACTGCATATTCAATAAGTAAATGTCAAGTCAGCCTTTTATATATATGCTAGAAATTATTTTAAGGGATCAAAGGTCTAGCAAGAGTGACCAACTTGAAGAAACAAAGCAGGCTTTTTTTTTTTTTTTTTTTTTAAAAAAGGCTATTTTCAGAAGCTTTTGCCTTATTAAAGCAAAATAAGGTTTCCCTGAGGAAATCTTCACTATTTTGAAGAAATTCTGCTTCTGAATGGAGTATAATGTACACAGATTTTCACACTTGGGAAAGCAAATAAGGAAGTTAGCATAACAAATGTGTTTTGGGTCTGTGTTCCAGTAAAATGTAGATAACTGAACAAGGTTGAAACCTAGAAACCCAAAACATTTCCTGAGGCAAAGGTTCCCATCATGATGTGTGCACTGAGACCAAATTACTTTTGGATTAATGTAATTTTTATTAAAATATAAAAACTAATGTTTTGTATATATCCTAACCAACAAAGCGAATGTAATTACGAAATGGGTTTTAATTTAAAATCTGAATCAATGAATGGAATCTGCCAGATGTATTATTGTCTATGGCTGCCATAACAAAGAACCTACAAGCAAGTGCCTTTGTTTTAACAACTGAAATTTATTTTTTCACAGTTGTGAAGGCTGGGGGTCAGAAATAAAGGTGTCCGCAGGACCATGATATGTCTGGGGGAGAAATCTTCTGTTTTTTTTCCAGCTTATGGTAACCTCAGGAGTTTCTGTTTTATTTGGTTTATAAATGTCTTCACAATTTATTACCCAATTATTTTTTTTCCTTTCAAACTGTACTATGAGCAGCAAGGAGATACCAAGTTGCACCTTCCAAACTTTGCTTAGAAATCTCTTCCTAACTATCCAAGATCATAATTTATATAATTTTTACCTGAATAATTCAGCTAATTTCTCTGCCACTTTATAACAAGGATTATCTTTACCCCAGTGTCTAGTAATATGCTCCTCATCTCTGAGACCTCATTGGAAGCACATTCACCAGTCATGTACCTGGGAGCATCTCTTCACTGCCATGTATGTGTTTGCTAAGAGGACAACTTTCCCTGTGGCTCTCCTCTCTTTCTGAGTCCTCTCGAGAATTGCTGTGAATATCCATATTTTTACCAGTAATCCCCTTAAGGCAATCTAGGCTTTTTCTACCAAGTGCCACCAACTCTTCCAGCCTTTACCCATTACCCGATTTTGAAGACACTTCCACAATCTTGGATGTTTGTTACAAGAGCTCCCCACTCCCTGGTACCAAAAATCTGTTTCCTTGATCCCTCATAGCATCATACAAACTGGTATTTAAAAACAACCAAAATTGATTCTGTCAGTTCTCAATGCAAGAAGTCTGAAATCCAAGTGTAAGCAGGGCCATGCTCCCTCTGAGACAGAGTGGATTGTTTCCGTGCTTCCTGCCAGCTTTCCACCTGTGCTTACATCCATCCAAAGTCTGCCTCTGCTGTAACCTGATATGCCCCCTGTGTGTCTGTCTTCACATAGCACTTTCCCAGGCCTTATAATGGATTATAAATTATATTGGATTACAGCCCACTCCCCACAAAGCTTCTATGTCCAAATAAAGTTAGGTTTGGGGTACTGGGAGTTAAGACTTTGATATATCTTTATGTGGGACACAATTTAAGCCGAACAACAAGAATGTCAAGTATTAATTTATTGTCTCTCAAGTTCTCCATTTAATAGATGCTTTTTAATAATGGTCAGGATTTTTTTTAATGCCCTTTCTTTACAGTTAAGGTGATGCTGAGCAACTGTAAGTTGGAGAGATACTGCAGGAAGGAGGAGCTCTCTTGCTGGTTTTGCATGCTACACAGAGGATTAGCACTGGATGTAAGAACTTCTAGTGCATTTCTGATCCAGCCACATGCTCAGAGCACATAGTCCCTCAACAACACTGCATTCTTTACCTGGCCTGACAATAATCTGGCAGCAACTTTCTTACCAGCACACCATTACCTCTAAGTCTCCTGAACTCAGAGGCCTGATTTCTGTTTAAGACCACACTTAGCTCACCTTCACTCAGCAAGTGTCCCCGCTCTTGCCACTACTCCAAGGCTGTCTTTATATCCATGCATGGCTCACCTGCACCCCAGGATCTCCTCTATGTTCTTGCATCCCCAGGTGCTCATGGCCTGTACCTCATCTGCACTTCAGAGGCTACTTACAGCTTGATAAATAACCACAGACCAGCTCCAATCTGGACAAACAATCAATCTTCTTTGCTATCCAATGAGCTAAGTGACACTTTCCTTCCTCAGCAAAGTCTGAACTCTAGTCTTGGGAAAAAGGTAGACTTTTAAGTTCAGCCTTACTTAGATGTTCTCTTGCAGCCCTAGGTACCATTTAGAGTTTCTTTATGTTTTATGAGATTTGAATAATTGTATTAAATTTCTCTTCTTTAACTTATCATATAATTTTAGTCTCATGATCAAATGCACACTGATTCAACAAGCCTTTATATAGACTTCCCGAATGTCCAATAGACGGACAATGGACAGAGAGTGACAGAAGGACATCTTGGAGCAGGGAAGCAAAATAGAGAATCTTACATGAAGTGCCTCCTAAGACAGAGAATCCTATTATTTAATTTTTAGGAATGATTATATATATATATATTTTTTTTCATGTGCTTTGTTGAAAATTATGCAATGTGATGAGTTTTATATACATATGAAACCACCACAACAATCAAGATTGAGAATATTTCTAACCCCAACAGATTCTTCATGACCCTCTGCAATCTATTCTCTTCCCCTTCCACCCCAGGCAAGCCCTATTTGCTTTCTCTTCCTATAGATTACCTTTTACATTCTAAAATTTTGTACAAGAGAGATCATGCTGAATGTAGTCTTGTGTCTGATTTTTCCCCACACAGTATCGTAATGTTGGGATTCATCCATGCTATTCCATCTATCAGCAATTCCTTTCTTTCTATTGCTGATCAATTCCACTGTACGGACATTCTGCAGCATGGTTCTCAGGATTTCTCAACCTGGGCAGTTTTTCCATTTGGTCTGAATAATTCTTTGTTGTCTTACACAGGATGTCTAGGAGTGTCCTCAGTCTCCAGCTGCTGGACACGTACCGCATGCCCCCTCCCCACCATGAGAAACCAAATTATCTGCAGACATTGCTAAATGTTCCCTTGGAGAGAAGAACCACCCTCATTGAGCAGGATTGGGAGGTACACTCATCTGTTGATGGACGTCTATGTTGTTTCTGGTCCATGACTCCTACGACTGATGCTACTGTGAGCGCTCACACTTCTTTTTATAGCACTCATGATATGATATTCCAGCCTTCACTTGGACATGGGTGAAGGTGAGCGGATTACTACCTTGGGGAATACCTAGTTCTGTGATGGCACATTGTACTCTAGCGGCTATATCACATCCTCCACGTGAAAAAGAAACACTGACCATTTCCTCCACCATGGAGTAATATGTGAGGATTCTGCTTTCTTTTTCATGTGACAATACTTCCAACTTGAGAGTATCTTTTTTCCTCCTCTGATTTTTTTTTAATTTTTTTTTCCTTAAGTCACATTATTATGTTTTGGTTTTTGGTACTGGGATTGAACCCAGGGGCTTTAACCACTGAACCACATCCCCAGCCTTTTTATTTTGAGACAGGGTCTCACTAAGTTCCTAAAGCTGGCTTTGAACTCACAATCCTCCTGCCTCAGCTTCACAAACCACTGGGATTACAGGCGTGTTCCACCACACCCAGATCACATTATTCTTTTTGCCTATCCTAGGACACATTTAAATTTAGCAATAACACTGTTAGAATGCAATATTTAAAACTGAACTGAGTACTATAGAAAAGCAAGAAAAAAGGTGAATATTGTCATTTAGTAAAACTATGCTACCTAATTTGGTTTTGGATTGACTTGGTTCGTAGTACCTCTTTCTCCAGCTTACTTTTCACATACATTGTTGTTAATTAGGATTTCCTTTATCGCCTTCATGTAAAGCTGTCAGAGAGATGGCACACATTTGCCTACATTTCCTTTCTTCTTGTTGATAGAGACATTTTTTCCAATGCATTAGAGTAAATTTGAATGTTGATTGTGCCATTCACTACAGAATCTTGCTTTTGAGGCATCCATAAATTTATTTAGAATAATTTATAACTCCTCTTCTATGCTTTAAAATAAATGTTGAAGATGAAGATCCAAGGAGTCTGCTGGCTTTCACTAATTTGGCATGCATCTTTTGAATGTTTTCTAAAACTCTGATGAACATAGAAGGGGAAGCTTTTATTAGGGATGCCTAGGCAGAAACATTTTGTTTCTGTATAATTAGGGAACTTTGTTCCATGTGCAACCTGAAGACGCAACTTCATTTCCTCCTTCCAAAATGTTAGTGGCCTAAAGAATCTACTATTAACTGTGGTAGCATAATCTGAGAAATGGGTAGAAAGCAAATAAAAATGTGTTCAGAGAGAGAAATGCAGAGAACTGCAAACTGCCTTACCCAAAAGAGCAAATGTAGGCGGGGGGGAAACGCTTTAGAAAAACTTAATGAGAGGCTGTACCTACATGCTGCTCTTTAAGATATACGGGGACCTTGAGCTTTCTTCAGTGAGAATGAAAAATGACAATTAGAAGGAGCACTCATCATTTTTCTTTCCCAAGAAAAGCATGGGAATCAGGCAGTAGACCCAAAGTTGCAGAAGAGGTATTGAGGCTGAATCAGGAGGTGGAGCAACACTACCATGATGCTAGAACTGATAGGCTCCCGAGTTGGATTGCTGGGATGAAATCCTTGACATAACTTGCACCAACTGCATGACATCAAGTATGTGTCCTCTCTCTGCCCCAGTTTTCTCATCTGCAGATCTAGTAACTGTACCACTAGGGTGCTGGAAAACGAAATAACTCATACAGAGTCTTAAGCAGAACTGGTACAGAGGAAAAGCTCAATAAAACTCATGAAGTTTAACTGTTGTGTTATCCACCAAGGAGCTAGGTAGAGGCATCCTTGTTCGCCAATTGCTAAGTGTGTCAAAAGTTTCTCAGTGTGGGTAAACTGGAGTGTGAGTAATTGCCACATGTCCTGCTCTAGGTTGATGTTCTACTCCAAGACAGGTAAACATTTTTGTAAACTTGGTGGTAAACTGAGTAAGGATTCAGTTAATCTCTCAGAACATTTTTCTTCTTAGTGAAATGTTTAAGTTATAAAGCGTCCTCTAAATTTGGTAGTAGATTAGACCCAGAGGGCAGATTTCTCTATGTCCACAGCAATTTCAAGCCTACCATCTCTAATTTTATGATTCCATTCTTAGAGGTCTGTTCCATCATTGCCTAATGGGCTTTGATTGAAATTACTTTCAAGATTTGGATATAGACTGATCAGCACTTACTGAAAAATTCCTAAACTAGGCATAATCCTGGGTGCTGGCTAAGCATAGTATCTGCTAAACACAGTCTCGCAGACACCACTGGGACCTCTGTGCTGGTTGATACTGGGGCATTAATCAAGGCCCTCTGGCTACAAATGTTCAGCTAGCTGTCAACTCACCTAATTGTTCTGCTCTTCAGGCCATAGTTCTTCATCTTGTCCACAACTATGTAATAAGGGACTGTGTCAAATGCCTCACTGAACCCAGACCCACACGTCCGTGCCATTAAACTGGCCTACTAATCAAACCCATCAATTTTTAGCTGAAGGCTGTTGGATAAGAGTATGATCATAAGAAACAAGAGAAGATAGTAAAAGGAAGAAAGGAGGAGAAGGGAAGAAAATAAGAATGAAAGGAAGGAGAAGAAAAGAAAGAGGAAAACAACGTATATTATATCAATCTGCCTATTATTGGAAAGAGAAAATAAAAGACCTATTTCAGGAACGGTGGGATTTAGAGTAAGTTCTATTCATTTCTTTTTTTTTCTTTTAAACTTTTTCTTAGTTTTAGTTAGACACAATACTGTTATTTTATTTATTTATTTTTATTTGGTGCTGAGGAGCATACCCAGTGTCCTGAATGTGCTAGGGAAGTGCTCTACTGCTGAGCCACAACCCCAGCCTCTCGTTTCTTTCTTGCTCATATGTTTTCCAAAACTTCCTACAATATATCTGTATTATCCTAATCATATGAAAGAAAGTTCCCTCCAAATCATCTCTCCCCCCTACACACACACACTCACACGCCCAGATCATGGATTTGCTTCTGACATTAAGTTCTAGCTATCCTCCTTTTAATTAGTTTCATTTATAAAGTAGGTCAATTTCTACATGACATTATTATTTGAATACGCATACCAGTTCTTTGTTAGACTCCTCCCTTAATTACTACTAGAAAACAACTAGAATACTATTTTTTCAAATTTCTTGAACTGCAACACAAAAATTCTTTCTGAAGAGGATTCACCTTTAATCTAAGCCATCTTTCAGTGACTCCCAGATGGCTGTATGCAATCCTTGCCGATTAACTTATATTTGCTATAAAGTTTTGCAGGGTGTCTAAGCATTCTCTTCCTGAAGTAGATTCCTCCCTGGTGAAGCTTCTTTCTTGTGGAGTCTCCACCGCAGCATTTGCAGGGCAGTATGTGAGCGGAGCAGGATCTAGCCAGTACCTCCTCACATTGCCTGGCTCTGTACCTGGACTCCCATGGATGGTGTGGACTTGAAAAGTGAACTGTTTGGGGCAGTCACATTAGCGATGCTGTCAGTCAACTGGCAAATCCAATCTCCAGGAGAAACTGGCAACTCAAATTGCAGCCCATGGAAACTTTTTGAGGGGAATAAGAGGAAAAAAATGTTGAAATTGAGTAGCACCTGTGAATGGTGCCCACCTGACCAGTGTCAGGGTGTGAGGGCTCTGAAAGGAGGGTGGTTAGACCAAATGGGTTCTCCCAGACTCACACCTTCCTCCCACCTGAGGGACAATTTCAGGCTTTCAGACCTAAAAGTAAAGATCACTGTGAACACAGTTTATAGCAAAACTAGCTGTGGAGAAATTTCACAGGTGACAAAGTTTATTATTCTCTTCATGGTCCTGTTTCCCTCCTCTTGGTTGATTCTCAAGCCATCTCCTTATCCTCCCTTGAAGCTCCTCCTTTCACTCATGGAGTTGACTGCACAGGTGTCTTTCAGGATGTGTGCTAGTTACTAAAAGTTCGGTGGTGTGGAAACTCGGTTCTGCTCTTAAAAGTCTGTTTCACTTGAAAAGAGTGAAACAGACATGACCCAAATACTCTGATGGATGAGGATAAATTTGAAATTGAGAAGAAGTAAAGAAACCTGTTACAATGCATTTCATGAGGTGAAACTTAGGTGACTACAGATGCATTACCCCAATAAAACTGATCTTTCAAAGAACACACTGTTCGGAAGTAAGGGCTCAATCACAAAAAATGAGCGCATGCTTTTGGTGCTTGATAATATCCCAAAGGAATGCAAAACAGGGACTTAAAACCTCACACAGGGCAAGTGTTTCTGCAAATGAGGTTTTCCTGCCCATGGACACAACTATGGATAGTTATCTGTCCTTGGAACAGGCAACTGCTGAAACTGTAAGTTTAGTACATGCAGACATGCCCTGAAAATTAACTTCTGGGCAATGCAAGGTTATGTCAACCATATCCTTCTAGCTCCTGCTGCTTTACTCTGAAAGCACAGGGCTTCCAACATACCCCACGGAGAGCTTGCTATTGTTTAGTGTTGTACCACAGACCACACTAATAAAAAAAAAAAAAATTATAGAACCACTTTTCATCATCACGCTCTGATTGAGAAATCAATATAATTCATCCCCAATAGAGTGTTCTAATTAAAGTGATCTCAATTTACCTTGTGCAAACTCAGGCAGGTGGTCAAATGGAAACTAATGTTTTATGCAATGAGAGGCAACCCAGAGCTGGAGAGTGAATGGGGGGGGGGGGGCGTTAGGACACACTTTTTTACAGTTGGAATCATCCAAT
Organism: Marmota marmota marmota; assembly: GCF_001458135.2. Classification (NCBI taxonomy): domain Eukaryota; kingdom Metazoa; phylum Chordata; class Mammalia; order Rodentia; family Sciuridae; genus Marmota; species Marmota marmota. Next base: position 16,894,877 of record NW_025999869.1, read on the forward strand.
GATAGGGGTCCCTCTGGGAGGGCTGAGTTCAATCACTAGGACTTCAAGGAGACAAAGGATGACTTGAATGGAGGATGTGTTACAAAGGGATTTGATAAAGGTAGAAAAGGGTGGCTGTTCCAGGTACAGAACAGGATTCAGACAGACCTCTGTTTAGAAACTAGTTTGACCTTGAGTAAAACATGTTATTTCAGGGAACCTCATTTCCTCCTCCCTGTAAAATGGAGGTTAATAATAGTGTTTACGTCTCATAGGACAGTAACAATAATTAATCAAATAAATAATGATGTCGGATACATAGTGAGTACTCAGTGACAGTTTCATTATCACTTTTAAAAATGTTTTCATATTTTTAAAAATCCAGATTCCCTATTATAGTCTATCAGGCATGACAAGATTTTGATTAAGACAACATGTCTGCAGCAACAGTAGAAAATTTGACTAGGGGATTCAGAAAATGTGAATCATTCCTGGTCATGCTGCTGTGTTCTTAGAATATCAATCACTCATCTGTTGATTGCTTTGTATTGGACTGAATGTCACAGCAATTTCCATTTCTGTATGCTCCCAACATCCAGATATGAGCAATTTTATATGGTTCTAGCTAAACAGGGACAACATGCTCAAATCATACCTCCAATCATAGGAATTAAGAAAAGATTTGATGGAGTCAAAGTAGTTTAAGTCCATCGAAGCATTTACCTCTATAATCTGTATGACTTCTTAAAATACTGTGCAATTCTCTGTGGACTTTAAAAAATGCTACTTTAACCCATCTTTAGAGTGCTGTGTATTTCATTCCTGTATTCTAAAGATCTCATAAGTGTAAAGCATGTGGTCTCTGCCACTGGTTTGTGGAGAACTGGGCTAAAACTCCAGGTTTGGCATAATCTGATGTGTGACCTTAGGGAATTTGCTCAGTTTATCTGGGCCTCAGTTTCTCCAAGTATAAAATAAAGGAATTGGGGTAGAGGGCTTTGAGATCTCTTCCAGCTCTTTAATTGCATGACTCTGTGGCTGGCCCTGGGATTCATGTTCTTTTCCATATTATCTCATCCTCAGGAAGTCATTCCATTCCAGGAATTTTACCAAGGGCTAATTTGTACAACAATTATTCCTACCCAGCCAGCCTTTTCCTGGACCCCACTCTCTAAGCTAGGGAAGAGAGGTGGAACTCTGGCCATCTGTCCCTTTATACCACAGGCTCTGTTTTTGAATGGTTGCCTAGGATAAATTTAATTAGCAAAGTAAGTCTGTTGGGGGAAATCACAAAATACATTGCATAACCAGAAAATAAAAGAGACTTTTGAATAAGATTTGCTTTCCTCTGCCATCCTGAAGCTGGGTGAATATCTGGGCTGCTGCTTCTTACAATAACGCCATGAGGCCACCTCTCTTCAGTCATTGCAAACCACCCCACACCTTGAAGTCCCCAAGGATGTTCACCCCTACAGCCAGTTTCTCTCCCCGCCCTCACTCCAGTGTCACTGCTTTTATGACTTCCTCAGTCTCATAACATCCTTCTCATCTTGTCTTAAACTCTCCCAAATGTACTTTTCTTGTGTCTGTAGGGTATAATTAATTTTGCTGCCCAGCTCCTATTCTTTTGGAAAAATTAATTTGATTTTGCTTTGGGGAAACAGAGTATGTGCCTGTATCTTCTGTGGCTCTGGGTGGAACTCAAGATCTTGGTTGACCCTTTTCCTCCATTCAGCAAGTATATTTTTAGGACAAACCATGTACCAAGCACTGATTGTACGGGACTAGAATGACAAGATCCTGCCACTTTGGAAATCATTCTTATAGGAGCTCCTAGAGGTTGGAGACTGTCTTCATTTTTTGTCCTCCCTAACAAAAAGCATAACTACATGACACACAATACGTACCCTCTGTTTTAGTCAGCTTTTTCACTGCTGTGACTAAAAGATCTGACCAGAACAGTTATAGAGGAGGAAAGGATTATTTGGGGGCTCATGGTTTCAGGGGTCTAAGTCCATGGGCAGCAGACTATTTAATCCTTGGGGCTCGAGATGAGGCTGAGCAACAAGGTGGAAGAGTATGGTGGAGGGAAGAAGCTCACATGAAGATCAGAAATTAGAGAGAGAGAGAGAGGGGGGGGGGTCTCTACTTGCCAGATACAAATAGATACCCCAAAGCCACACCCCCAATTCCTACCTTCCCCAGCCATACCCCACCATTTCAGTTACCACTCAAGTAATCCCTATCAGGGGGTTAATTCAATCCACTGATTGGATTAAGACTCTCACAACCCAATCTTCTCCTCTGAACCTTCTTGCGTTGTCTCACATTTGAGTTTTTCAGAGACATTTCATATCCAAACCATAACACCCTCAAAAGACTTGGCAAAGAAGTGAATGAATAAAACTATCTCAACATGATAAAACTGTGTGTGTGTGAGTGCGTGAGTGAGTGTGTGTGTGTGTGTGTGTGTGTGTGTTTTCACATGCAATGTGATCAAGGGATCTGTGTGCCAGGATTTTTACGTGCACTTAGTCTTGCATGGATAATGCCATTCGATCCATGTAACAAGTCAATGTGATAGGTGCTATCACGGTGCTAGTTTGTAGAGCAGGAAACCAAAACACAGAGAGGTTACATGACTTATGGAAGGTCACAGAGGCTGCAAGCAGTGGGAGGGACTTAAACCCAGGCAGTCTCAGCCTCAAGTCAAATAAATTATATTTCAAAACAGCTCATATATCATAAGCATTTTGATGGTATGGTTCTCATTTTACAAGAAATTTGGTAGCTCAAGATACATAAATGCCAGTAGTTTTGATTAAATATGGCAGATATTTAAACTACAGAAAAAAAGAAAAGGCCAGTAATGGAGATCCAAACACAACAGTGCTTTATACATGCATACCCAATGGATATAATGTAACGGACACTGAGAAAGGTGACACCTTCTTGTGGGCCCCACCTAGTCTTTTTAACATTTTCTGGGTCAACAGTTGCAAAATGAGGACTGGAAGCCAGCACTCTTCAGGTAACCTTTAAGTTAGGGCCTCTCAGGAGCAAAGGGAGCATTCATCAGTGAGCACTCCACAGAGCCCTGTTTACAGTCTGCAGGAACATCCATTGGGCTATTATAAAGAACGCTAATGCTCTCAATTACACCTAAATTAAGATAAAGCAGTAACCTAGTTACTGTAAAAGTGGCTTTATTTATAGACAGCAATTTAATCTTTAATATGCAACCACCATCTGTAAAACTACTTAGCCCCATCTATCCCATTTATGTCTTTATTATCCTCTTGTAAAAACACATGGAGCATTCTTGGTTATAGATGCAAAATGAGTTCTTTCTCTAACACTTCTTTAAGCTTAAAAATGTTGATGTAATTACAGCGGATAGATACATTTTCATGCTGAATGGCCTTCATCCATTATATCCTATAATGAAATTAACCACAATCTCTACAGAAAAGAAAGGCAATTTATGATCATTGAAGAGGAGGATCTTTTTCCTCCTCCAGTAAAGCATCAATTTGTGTGGAATAAAGGTTTGGAGGTGGAGGGGGGGTGGAGATGGGAGAGGCACAGAGAGATTCTGATGTGTGGGACTGCCAACCTTTTCAAATAAATCGTTTCCCCAAAGGAAGCAAGACTTTAAGCACAGCCAGCCATCCAGCTGTGGGCCTTCAACCAGCAGCGGCGGAGGCCGAGCTTTCAAAGTGCAGACAGCCTCATGAGGCAGAGCACATCTGGAAGCCCCCAAACTTTCTAAGCTCAGTGCTTCAGCAGAGGCAGCCAGCTTGTCCCAAAAGATAGAAACATGATTTTCTGAGCAGAGTTCTCAGGCTCTTGAAGAGATTTCCTTTCATTCTTCTGAAGGTGATTGATTGACAGTTGAAGGAAAAAAGCAAACACACACACACACACACAAAAAAACATGAACACAAAGAAACAAAACCTCCCGAAAACCTGGTGAGAAGTCCAAAATCAGCAAATATCTGTTTTGTTCAGGAGGGTCTTTAGAATGCAGAAAATCTCAATTGATTTGGATTCTCGTTTATAAAGGTAGTACACTTTCATAGCTAGATGAGGAATTAAATGAGAAAGATGATCTAACTATGTGTCAGCCAATCAATCAAGTGTGCCAGCCACTCTTCCTCCTGTCCCTCGCCCATAGCAGACCCAAGTGGCTGGGTATCCTTTCCCACTGGGCACTGACCCCAAGTTCCATGCTACCAATGGCAGTGTGGGATGAAATCTAGAAGCCATTTTGCGCCAAATAGTTCCCTTATTTTTACAGCTGGAGAACTGAATCCCCGAGGAGCCTTGTGATTCTTTCAAAGACACACAGCAAATTAGTGTCAGAGACTGGAACTGATCCTAAGTGCCCTCACTCTTGATCCCGGAGTCTTCACTTGTCACTTGAGTATCATTTGCACCCAATCAGCTATGACCCAGGATGCAATAAAACAGGATCCTACAAACCAAACTTCAATAAATGGCCATGAGGTCAGCCTTTAATTAGCCCAGTCCAACGTCTAATTCTTACAGTTCCAGACGATCGTGGGAGAGACTCAGTCTAATGATTCCCGGGGTGGAGACACTGCAGAATCACACAGCGCGAAGGCTACCTCATGTTGGCAAAACTCTTCCCAACAAGAAGTTAGCTGTAGATTCCATCAAAGGTATATGTCAGAGTTACTGTCTTTTTAAACATTAGTCTAAAATTTTAATATACTATATATTGCAAAGAAATAGTTGAAAAAAAGATGTAAAAAGTGACATGAGTTAAAATATACACTTTTTCTGAAAATAGGTTCACTCCTTCTTTTGCTCCATCCCAGTTAACTATTTCCCTCAAAAACAGCAACCACATTTTTAAAAAAATATTTTTTAGTTATTGACAGATCTTTATTTTTGATTTATTTATATGTGGTGCTGAGAATCGAAACCCAGTGCCTCACACATTCCAGGCAAGTGTGTTACCACTGAGCCACAGCCACAGCCACCAGAAACCACATTTTAAGATCATTTTGTGTGTTCTCTTTACTTTGTCTCCTCCATTAAAATATCAGCTGCATAAACACAGAAGCAATTCTCTTTTCTTCTGTACCAGTGCAAGATACAAACTGCACGTATTCTGTGCACTAAAATACACTCTGGAACCGCTGAACTTCGTTCTGTTGGGTGCATGCATTGCCTTTAAAAAAAAATGAAACCATTGAACACTTACTAAAAAAATTTTTTTCGCTCTTCCTCCAATCTTTTCATTGTGCAGTTGAGGAAGCTAACTTTTACAGATGTGGGGATGTGTGCAAGGTCCAGAGAAACAGAAGGGTAAAGCTGAAGTTTCAACCTGTGTAACCCAATCCCACCTCCATGTTTTTTCTATTCACCAGACTCCTAGAGTTAGGAGTATCTTTTGATCCTTGTTAACTCTGTTATGTCTACTTAGCATACTGAACTGATCGGAATACATTTCATCATCGCAGACAAAAAAAGTGAAACAATGCGTGATTTCTTTACAGGAATTATACTTAGGCACACTCCCAACTGGAACAATAAATCTGCACCCACACTCAGAGATAAATCCATTGTTTTGTCCTCCTAGCTCCTGCAAGGAAGCCTCCATGCAAGGAAGTACACCATTACTGGAGGCCCAAGTGGACTGTTGGATTTGGAGGTTTTCTCACTTAACAGCAGCCTGCTACCTCCTGACTTGGAAGGAGGTTCATGTCACAGCTAGAAAGCACTCTCAGGACAATGCACCTATTCTCAGGCATTCCTTCCATCCAAATCAGCTATTTCCACCTCTGGTGACTGTGAGCAGTTTACCCATTTGCAACACCCAGAGTATACGAAATTAACTCCCAAGGCCCAATGACACCCTAATAATCAGATGAAGAAAGCTGATGACAGGAAACAGTCATGGCTGGATTCCATACATGTTTCTAGACAAAATCTCCCTGTACCACTCCAGGTGACCAACAGGACTCTCACTACATACCCCAAAAAGAAAGATGCAAGTGAGCAGCCTGGCAATTACAAATTTTGACTGAAAAATACAGGAGGATTATCTGTACAATCATCTTTCAATTAGTTACACTAAAATAAAGGAGCAGCTGCATGGATAATGCAGAACCACTGGATGTGAAAATGATCATTTAGTTTTCATTCTGCACCATATGTACTGATTATCAATAATTATTACTTGATTCTTTGCTAATGTGATATCACTGATAACTTTTTTCAAGCACATTATATGCACTGTATGCTATACTGACCTATTTAAGACATAGCCTCAAAAAAAAAAAAAAATCTCTATTCATTTGTTGAAGAGCACCAGAGCACCTAGGTTGGTTCTATAGTTTAGCTCTTGTGATATTGTAAGTTGAGCTGCTATAAACATTGATGTGGCTGCATTACTGTAATGTGCTGATTTTAAGTCCTTTGTGTATAAGCCAAGCAGTGTGATAGCTGGGTCAAATGTTGGTTCCATTCCAATTTTTCTAGGGAATCTCCACACTACTTTCTACAGTGGTTGTACCAATTTGGATTCCCACGAGCAATATATGAGTGTACCTTTTTCCTCAAATCCTTGCCAATGTAATGTTGCTTGTATTCTTGATAATTGCCATTCTGACTGGAGTGAGATGAAATCTTAGAGTAGTTTTGATGCGCATTTCTCTAATGGAATGGACAAAGAAAACATAGTATATATACACAATGGAACATAACTCAGCCTTTTAGAAGAATGAAATTATGGTATTTGCTGCTAAATGGATAGAGCTAGAGAATATCATGCTAAGTGAAATAAGCCAGTCCCCCCAAAACAAATGCTGAATGTTTTCTCTGATATGTGGATGCTAATTCATAATAAGGGGGTTGGTGCTAGGGAAAAATAGTTACTGTAGATTAGGGAGAGGGGAGTGTGTTAGAGTCTGTAAACAAGTCAAAATAACACCTGGCATTTTGCCAGGGGAATGTTAGAGTTCGTAAACAAGTCTGGATGGTGCCTGGCTAAATGCCAGAGGGAGTGGTTTGAGAAGTAACAAAAGCGAGCCATTAAGTGTGGAGATTCCTTATTGGTTGTCTGATGTATCTAGTTTATGCTAATTAGATAAGCTGTGTGGAATGTACAAATACTGCTCCTGTCCTGCAATAAATGGCTCCCATTCCTGCTGTATCAATGTAAACAAGTCGTTCGTCACCCCCCCTGATTATTTTGCTGAAGCAGTACTCCGGCAGAGTGAAGGGAGGGGAGAGGGTATGGGGATAGAAAAGAATAGTAGAATGAATGTGACATTATTATATCATATCTATATCATATGTGTATATATATATACACACATACATATACATACATACATACACACACACACACACACATGACTGGTGGGATTCTACATCATGTACAAAAAAAAATGAGAATGTATGATGTATCACCGTGCATTCTATAGTCGTGTATAACTGACTAAAACAAATTTTAAAAAGTAGAATCTTATCATTCTTTCCTTTACAGAATAAGAAATCTTTGAGACGTCTGTTCTCTTGCTCTAAGACACACAGTAGATTCAAACTCAGCTTTGCCTCCAAAGCTGTGCCTATGATCAGCAGGCTATGCCTGGCGGAAGTGTATCTTCTAAGTCCTCAGTGTAGGCGGCTGATGATGTGGCACCTTAGGAGACATTTCAAGGCCACTGCCACTAAACTAGTCCCCACCCCACCTACTATAGGGCTTGTAATCACAACATTAAAGTTTTAATCCTTCAAGTTATGGATTGGACAGTTACAGGATTTCTATTAAAACACTGATACATCTTGTCTATGACACCAAAAGCACAGGAATGAGCTGGGCAAGCGGGGAGAAATCCTAAACTCAATGAATTATTCTTCCCCCAAATTATGGTGCTTTAAGACACCGTCAGGAAAGTATAAAGACTGCTAACTCACAGAATGGGGACAAATTTTTGCAACTCATATATCTGATATTGGACTGATACCCAGAATATGCAAAGAACCCCTACAATTTAATAAAAAGACAACCAGATTTTAAAAAAAGAAGACAAGTATTTGAATAGACATTTCTCCTAAGAAGATATCTCATATGGCCAATAAGCCCTTGAAATTATGCTCTAAAATAAATCAATCCCCAAAACCAAAGGCCAAATGTATTCTCTGATATGCAGATGCTAGTTATCAATAAGGGCCGGGGGCAGCGGGGGCTACAGAAGAATAGAGGTACTTTGGATTAGGCAGAGGGGAGGCAAGTGAAGGGAGAGGAGGCGGTTAGGAGGTAGAAAGGATAGTAAAATGAATCGGCCTTTATTACCCTATGTGCATATATGATTACATGACTGGTGTGATTCTGCACTATATACAACCAGAAGAATGAGAAGTTATACTCCATATATGTATGACGTGTCAAAATGTCATGTATAATTGTCATGTATAACTGTCATGTATAACCAATTAGCATTAAAAAAAGAAGTTATGCTCAAAAGCATTAATGCTTAGGGAAATGCAGATCAAAACCAAAATAAGGTAGCATTTCACACCCACCTAAAAGATGATAATAAAAAAAAAATGAGTGTATATTGGATGTGGAACAATTGGAACTCCTACGATGCTGGGGTAAATGCAAAATAGTACAGCCACAGTGGAAAGCAGTTTCCAGTTCCTGAAGCAGCGAAACCTAGCATTCCCATACGATCCAGGAAGTCCATACCATGCCCAAGAAAACTGAAAGCCTGTACCCACACGGCAATTTACGCACAAATAACCACAGCAGCTTTATTCACAATAGCCAAAAGGTGATAAGAACCGGAATGTCCATCAGCTGATAAATAAGCAAATTATGGCATAATCTATACAAAAGAATGTTAATCAGCCATAAAAAAAGGAACTTCTAAAGATGGGTGAAACATTATGGTAAGTTAAAGAAATCAGACACCAATAAAAGCTAGAGATACATGATTCCATCTATATGAAGTATTTGGAATAGTTAAATCCATAGAGGTAAAGGCAGATTGGTGGTGGCCAGTGGGGAATGACTGATTTATAGGTGTGGGGTCTCCTTTAGGGATGCTGAAAACACTTTGGGATTAAAGATGAAAACTGAACTACCCTTTGAATATACTGAATACCACTGAATCCCTCACTTTAAAATGGTTAGTTCTATGTGATGTGAACTTCACTTCAATTAAAAACAACAGCATTGAACTTCTGTAGGATGGATATCCCATGAGTCCTGAGCCACAAATGATAAAGTTAAAAGCCCAGAAAAAAATGTCTTGCTGATATCCGTTTTTTTTTTTTTCTCCAGAACAATCTGATACAACCAGACAAGGTATTCCAAAGGATATGAACATAAAGGATTGTTGACTGATGGAAGCATCCAGCACAAGGAGTTCTTACTTTAATCAAAACTTTTGTCTTGCTTTTCAAGAGAGCATGGCAAGAGAGCTTTAAAAATGCGGTACAGAAAGATTCACCCATGCATCTCATCTGGGTAATAAGTCCCTCAATGGGATGAACACTGGCTATGTTTAACTAAAATGCTGTATTTCTTTCACATATAAAGCACAGTCATACCTACAGTGCATCAACAGACATGGGGTATATCTGCTATATTAACATTGCCTGCTGGGAAGTGATTATGCCAAAGCAAAAGAACATGAAAACAATCCACAGGCAAATAAAGACAATAAGGAATAATCCTTTTCTCTTGAGAAATGAGTGAGTCAACCCAGAGGGAACTCTTTAATATTTGCTTACCACCCAGATAAACATCAGGTATGTCCTGAAGCTCGATCATGCCATGATTAAACCAACAGGCTCCTCAGAAGCTCTGCTTGGTAGCTGCATGACATTGAGCAGCCCCTAACCTTTCTGAACCTCAGTTTCTTCCAGAGGGGGAGGCACTAGAAAGAGCACCTCCTTCACTGGGCTTCAGGGTTAAATGGGATTGTATCCCAGAGGTTCCTGGCACAGTTCCTAAGGTAGTCTGACTCCCACTTAGAGATTAGCTGCTTTTTCTTAATTTCACTCGAGAAAGAAAGAGCCCAGGGGTTAGGTGTGGAAGCTTGGCAGACATTTGGCTTGAGTTTTAGTATTCACTTTGATTTTGAGTTAATTCTTAACATTTCTTACCTTCAATGCCCCTTCAATTGCTCAAACGCATGAGATAAACGGGAACTCTCTCACGGTTGTTGGAAGATTAAAAGACTTGCTTCCTGGACAGCTTAAGCAGCATCTACTGCCTAAAAATGCTTTCAATCCATGTTAAGTTGCTAGGTTGGTTATTACCATGATTCAAACTGCAGCTACTGCTCTTATTAGCCTCTCTGGCTGCCGCTTGCTAAAGAGAATACAAAGATCATTTTTGAAACATAGAAAATGGCACACCCTTACGTTAGGGTTCCCTGTGAGGAAGCGAAGGACAAAAGAAAAGAGATGATAGAAAATGACTAATTACTGAATATCATAGTAGAGATTACAGGTACTCCATAGTTTCATAAACAGGAGAACAGCATGAGTCGGTGTAGCTACAGAGAGCTTCCCAGGAGAGGTGGGAGTTTCCTATCGTTTAAGAATACAAATCTCTCTCTTCAGCTCTGTGCTTCTCGTTCCTGTGCATGAAAACCACCTTTTGAAAAAAATCCTTCCATCTTAACTTCCCACAGGCTTCCCTCCCTGGCTGCAAATGGCCCACCTGAAAGCACATAGGAAACACAGCCAAAGTCCACCACACAGAATAATAGGTCCTTAAGCTACAGTGACTGCCAGAAAATGGCAGCTTTCTGAGCAGGAGCATATGGCGGAGACTGCTGGAATAGGAAGTGGCGATTTTTACCGTGGGTTATTACTACAAACCTCCTTGGAGAGGCCGATTCACAGCTTGTCCTGAACACTACATTAACTCATTTATGGGTTTCTAAAAATGGTCGATTTCCTACTGTCCGCAAATCTGATAAATATGCTCTCCCAATTCCAAACCCTCACGGAGATCCTTCAACTCCCATTTGAGAGTGGAGCCATTTCAGGGTTGTAAACCCAGCCTGCCCAAGGCCACTTCCAGATCCCCAACTTGTACATAGGCTTTTGGTCCCTCTAAAACCTAGAGAATGTACAGCTGAGACTGATTTAGAGTGCTCATTCAAATACCCCTTGTAGTGGGTCTGAAGGATTCTAAAACTTGAATTTGGTTAGTTACAAAAGTTTTTTAAAAAAATGAACATACATGTTTTCTTCCTCCTTCAGAGAATGACATTAGTGATCTCTTGATTTTCCCAGAATTGGCATCTTCACCCTTGACCAAGATTTAAAACATCCTAAGCAGACAGTCAAATTGTAACTCCTCTTTGTTGTTAGATAAATTATTGACCGTTTCCACGTGTTTACTAGAACTGTGTTTCATTGAAAATGTAAAGTTTAGACGGCTAAGGCAACCCCATCTGCATCATTGATGACAGCATCGAAACTTCCTCTGTGGGCTACAAAATTTGCAAGACAAGACGTGCAAAGGGACCTTAATTCCTACCTGGGCCACCTTTGTACCATCTTTCATTCTTTAAAATTAACGAAATAGCTCTGGGTGTGATAGGAACATACAGGAACCCACCATACTTTGCCATAGACATACTTCAGAAGAATCCACATGCCCACAGGATAGCATCTTTATTTTCATTTAAATGAGACCATAAGAGCATTTCCTTTGAAATTTTGTGAGTATACCCCTTTGGGGTACAAATGGAAAGATGACACAATTAAACAAAATAATGAATGAGGGAGTGGGTCCCCAAAGCATAACGCAGAGGAGATGTCTTCCACATACAAAGACTTTAAAATATTTAAAAACATTTATAAGAAAAACCTGACACGTCAAGTTTGTTATCCTATGAATCTTACTATTTAGGATGAATGCCATATTTTTTAAAGCTCACTGAGAAGAAAATGTTCGGTTTTTGGTATAGCTATCAATGTGATGAGTGAATGGAGATGAATAAATTATGGGGTACAAGGACTGGTACTAAATGACAGCGAGGGTTCTACTGGCCATTAGATGCTCCCATTCCCTGAGGCTGGATTTTCTAATTGTTTTTTTACAATTTGAAACAACTATTACTCTGATATTTTGATAAGAATTTCTCCATATGTTAGATATGGCTCAGTTACTTAGCGACAAAGGAGGTGTGGATGCTATTTACAGGGGAACTATTAAAATTTTGATCCATTTGGACCCATTTACAATAATTTATTATATGTTTAATGAAGAATTTGAAGGCTCCAATGCAAAGGAGAAGGAAACAATAATTATCCTTATTTGATTATTGCACATTGTATTCACACAAATTATCACATTATACTCCATAAAATGTATGCAATTATTATATTAATCAAAAAATAATTTTTTTAAAAACCAGAAAGTTTGTACATTTCCTTAAGTGATCCTATAGCAAGGAAAGCTTCCCTTTACTTCCCTAGAGTAAGCCACAGCAGGGAGATGGTGTCAAAGGGAAGGAGATGAACTCACAGGGAAATATAGGTTCTACTCTTAGTCAGTCTCCACTCATTAACCTTCTCTGGGACCTTAGGTAATTTTCCTGCCATTGGGTCATCTTAACCATAAGAATGGAGTGGAGGATTTACAAGGACACTTAGAACTTCCAAAATGTTATTATTTCCTTCTACAGTATCAGAGATGAGAAATGGGACGCCATACTATCAAAACTATTAGTTGTTCTTTGGGAATGTTCCTACTATATGATTGCCTTTGATATGATTGGAATTCATTCATTCATGCTTTCATTCCCTCAGCAAGTACATATTAAGCATTTGCCATGCACCTGCCCATCCTTACTTAGAGATCGCTAGAGTCTTTTAAAACCTTATGATATGTAAGAATTCCCTAAGAAATTTGCTAAGATCCCAGGTGTAATACAGAGCACAGATAAATAATCCAAATTTTAACAAGCAAAATCGGGCAATTTTGATGTAGGTATTGCCTGGACCATACTAAGAAGCTGTGGTCCAAGAAGAGGCAGGTAATTGGTAGGCTACTCTGAACAGACGAACTCTAGATAGGGCAGAGGGGCGGGAGAGGAAGGGAGGGGGCAGGGGGTTAGCAATGATGGTGGAATGTGATAGACATCATTATCCAAAGTACATGTATGAAGACATAAATTGGTGTGAACATACTTTATATACAGAGAGGTGAAAAATTGTGCTCTATATGTGTAATAAGAATTATAGGGGCTGGGATTGTGGCTCAGCGGTAGAGCGCTCGCCTAGCACAGGCGGGACCCGGGTTCAATTCTCAGCACTATGTAAAAATAAAGGCATTGTGTTGTGTCCATCTACACCTAAAAAATAAATATTTATAAAAAAAAAGAATTATAATGCATTCCACTGTCATGTATTTAAAAAATAAAAGCAATTAAATAATTTTTAAAAAGATGGGTTCTTGAAATGTTGCCCAGGCTGGCCCTGAACTCCTGGGCTCAGTCCATTCTCCCACTTTAGCCTATCAGTATCTGGAATGACAGCCACACAGCCACACCTAGCTAGCAGGCTACTCTAGATGAATGACAGTTGTCATAATAAACGTAGGCTTATGTACTGGGGACAACTGGTGTAGTTCCCACATTATCTGGGAGCCAGGGAGAGCTACCTAGAGGAAAGAATATTCAAAGTGAGCTCTGAAAGATGAGCAGAATTTCCTCAGCTGAAGATGAGGACAAGAGAAATTTTTGACAAAACTTAGGCTAAGCAATTATCAGAACCCAAGAGCTTCCTCCCTTTCCAACCTGTAGCGAATTATCCGAAGCCCTAATTTGAACAACGGACTTAATTTTCCACCCCAATCCCTCCTCAGAAGTATATGCAGAATTTATACACAAATGGACAAATAGATAACTAATTAGGTAGCTAGTAACCAGGGGTGGTAGTGCACTTAGACTCCCATGACCTAGAATAATCATAGGACACAACACTCTTGAGGCAATCTCTGCATCACTTATCAAGGAGATAGTCCAGAGTAGACACAGAAAATAACTTCAGTCCTTGAAATATAGCAAGAACCAACACATAAAATACCTGTGGCTTCCTGTGCTTTCATGTGCATGATATATGCTAAGAAATAAGCAAACTGTATTTGTCTGTCGTGTAAATTTTAAATTTTCCTCACAATCAACAAGCATAGCTAGATAGTAATCTGTAGATAAACGTCTCTATAAAACGTGTCTGGGGATGTCAGCAGCATAGTGACATAAGGGCGAAATACCATTTCCCATAATTAATTTGCAAGTTGCACTCCACTGACTACATGAGAAATTTTGTGTCCAAGGCACCTATCAATATGTGCTAAGCTGTGTGGCCTTGAGCAAGTGACAGAGACTCTCTGTGCCTCCTTTTACTGCCTATAAACAGAATGGCATGAATTAGACAATCTCTAAGAACCGTTGCTATTCTGGTAGCCATGAATCAAGGTAAAAGAATATTTCTAAAGGAATTAATTAATCCTTGGGGATAAAATGACATAAGCATGTTGCTTTTATTTTACCTTGCTCTGCAGATGATCTCTCCCTTATAATAATCCGATCTGAAGAAAAAAGACCGTGTGACGTGCTTAAGTGTAACTAGACTGTTTGCTAAGAGATGCTGTAAATTGAGGAATGACTTTCCGAAGCCGAGATGACTTGCTTTGCAGCTATAATTTCACCTCCTCAATGACTGAGCCAATTTTCTCCTCCAGTTCTCCTATACACCTTTAATGAATACATGTTTCTTTGATTAAATTAACATTTTTGTCTAGCTAATTATCCTGAAAAACCTACGCCTAACTGATCTGGTGGCAACTTCATTACTGCTCACGGGTGCATGTTTGTGACCAATCAGTGTCAGTCAATCGTCTCATCATTAGGGAAACATTAAGTTTGGCTAATTTGGCTTTCCATGGCATCATCATGTTCCCCATGACCAGCCAATCCCCACCCTGAATCGACTGCTTGACAGTGACAGATGTTTTAATCACACGGTTTCCTTCATTAATGTCCATCCCCATTGCTGGCCAGGCTGGCAGCAAATACCTTGATTTGAGACCAAAACTAATTAAATAACTAGCTCTGTAATTACTTTATATAGTTACCCTTCCCTAAGTGGGCCAATATGACAAGAGAGGAAAAATAAAGCCTTCAATGAGGTTGGAGAGGGAGGGAGCCTTTCTGTCGCTGAACTGCATTGAACTTTGCAAGCTTAACGAACAGCGTGCATCTGTGGGGAGTTTCCCTCCTCTCTCAATTTTATGTTCAGAAAAATACATCTCAATTTCACCTGTTACAGAACAGCCAGGATACGGAACAGTGCTTTCTTGGATCTCTGGTGTTTTAATAAGGTTTTAGCATTGAAACGATGCCGCTGGATCTTTCTTATTAGCAGTCACCCTTCTTCAGGTTCTAGCCATGAGAGACCCACACCTTACACACTGCCTTTGCAAGTGGTTCTAATGGTATCTCAGGTGCAAGGGTGGCAATTGGCCTTAGCCTAGCCAGTATTGGGCAGGGAATAATACCTATCCAGGCATGTTACCCAAGGCAATTAGCCGCTGGTATGGGACTCTGAAAGCTATGGCCTGGATCCAACTAGAGTGTGCACCCTCAAGGTTTCATGATTTGGGCACCCATCTCCAATGTGATGATGTGAGTGGTAGTGGACCACCTGTAAGAGGCAGGACCTAGTGAGAGGTCGCAAGACGGGCCCCTCCCTCCCCCTCCAGCTTCCTTCCTACTTATGACCTCTCCTTTATTATGTCCTACTGTGGTTGTGGTGCTAATCCCTTTGAGGAGATATTTTTGAGAGATACTTGCCAGAGCCAGAGATAAGCTGCCTGGACTTTCAGGCTCCAAAAACTGAGAGGAAAAAAAAAAAAAAGAAACGCTTTTCTTCACGAGTATCTGGTCTCAGGTATTTCATTACAGTCGTGATAAATGAACCAATATATTCAGTTTGAGCTACATATAAAGCACCCTCTGTCTTTCCCGAGGCATTTGACATTTGCAGATAGCAAGTTAACAACTGCTACAGTCATGTCATAACCACAAGGGGAGGTGCTTTTGAGAATGGGGCATCCTTGAAGGAAAGGAAAGCCTGAGGGCGGCCCAGGAGGAAGCCGCCTTATGTTGCCACAGCTACACATGACAGTACACCTCCTTCTAGAAGTTTCAGTTTTATGTCCTGATAAAAGACCTTTTTGCCTCAAGACACAGGCAACTGAGGGCGTAATGACTGATACAAGCCCCTTAGCAATCTTTCAAAAATACTTCTACTGTATTATTATTATTGCTGTCCAGAATCATACTGCGCAGGTGGCAGGTGGGAATTTATACCCTCATTTGGGAAACCGAGGATTGAGGCACAAAGAGACAGAGGCAGGCTAAAGCTCACTGAACCAGTTCTGAACGGGGGTTTCCTGGTGGGCCAACCACCAACATGGACCTCTGTTTTCTTGCTTAGTTCACAGTGATCAGTTTCCTCCATCTGGTTCACCCTGAGACATCATGAGGGTAATGTTTGGAGGTGGCAGTAGGGCTCATGGGCAAGTCTTACTTTGGCATCTGTCTGGTTCAAATCTCTGCTCCATCACCTAGTAAGTGGAAAAGATTTGGGAAATTCAAAATGTAACTCCTAGTGTCTGAGCACACATTGGGAGCCCTTAGCACACAGGGAGAGTTCTTCCCAGTTTTCCTAACCAGTAAAGAGAGACTGTTCACCTAAATTTATTATTTGCTTTAAGTTACAAAAATTTTTAACTTTGCCCTCTGTGGTTCAAAATATGCATCATTTAAGCAGTTTACCAAAAAATGTCACTGGCTCCAAACTATAGCAAGGCCACATCCTGCGCTTAGGTCAATATAGTAGCCTAAGACTTTTCTCAGAAATGACTTTTGAAATAAGAAAATGATAGGTCAAGTTAATGTCCACAAAGAAAGACATAACACGATTGGATAACTTCTCTAATTACTGGGGAT
Source organism: Marmota marmota marmota (assembly GCF_001458135.2). Lineage (NCBI taxonomy): Eukaryota > Metazoa > Chordata > Mammalia > Rodentia > Sciuridae > Marmota > Marmota marmota. Next base: position 16,911,883 of record NW_025999869.1, read on the forward strand.
GAGCCTAAATTCACCGCAGAGAGGATGTCAATTTTTGAAGGTATTTTGAATTTTGGGGGCGGGGCCTGGTTCCTTTCCTTCTGTGCTCTGTCTGGGGCAAGCTACTTAACTTCTCAAAGCCTGTTTCCTCATTTTAAAATGAGATCATTGTTACCTGCTTTTGTGTACACTAACATACACTGAAAGTAAAATAGGCATAAAAGATTTAACCTAGTGGACCTGACCTCCACCCTTTGAAAGTCTCACTAATCAAGTTGACCTTTGGCTGGAATTTGAGAACTTACAGTCTTGGAAGGTCCCATGGTTCCCAGAGCTGATAAGAATGGCTCTCTCTTCCTCTACTCTTGGTGCAACAATATGGGCTTATGGTGAACATCTGATTTCCTTCTGAAGGCCTGGGATTTGGGTATATCCTGGGCACAGACAGTCCATGCCACCAACCCTACAAAAAATGACTTTCCCTGATTAGCAACACTTCAGACATGTTATCCCAAATCTTTGGGGGGAATTAAGAGCTTTCCACTGGCAGAAGACTCTGGTTTCCTGTGGATTTGAACTTCACCCCTCCTCCCTTTTACTTTCCTGTTTTGTTTTTTGTTGTTGTTGTTGTTTTAGTATAGGAGGAGGAGGAGGAGGAGG
>NW_025999869.1:16912535-16913926 GCF_001458135.2 Marmota marmota marmota
AGGAGGAGGAGGAGGAGGAGGAGGAGGAGGAGGAGGAGGAGGAGGCGGCGGCGGCGGCGGCGGCCGCGGCAGCATGAATAAGACTACTTGCACCCTGTGAATCTTTCTAGCAAGTTTCCAGACCCAAGGGTGGTCTTGGAGACATAAAATATCTAGCACAGTATCTAGCTTATAAAAAATGCATGCAGTAGATGTATTTATCATTATCCTCAGCTTGATTTTCTGAGGTTATTGCTCTGAATGAAATGACAGGCAACAGTGATTTTGATGTGGCAAGAACAAAACTTTAGGATGCTTTTCCAAGTCAGCTTCCTTCCGAGAGAAATGTGAGAAGATTATATATCCCAAATACATCCTCCCACGTACATTAAGAGCTAATGAATGAGGAAATTCATGACTGTTCCATTTGTGAAGGACTGGATGCCATTAGGTGCTTTTCTCTGGAGAATACAAAGGCAAGTCATGCTGATGCACATCATCAAATGTCATGTGACTATGAAGAAGCATGCAAGCATGCAGTAGTAGCTCAGTGAAGACATTAAGGGAGAAATCACACACAGTACAATATCATGGATGTCAATCAAGAGCATGCACATACAAAACAACATGCATTTTTCAAGATCACATACAAACAAAATAACTAGTAACTGCATTAAAACAAAGTTTTCTGGTGAGGGAAAGGGTGAAGGAAGTAAGGTATGGAAGTCAAGAATCATCTAACCCTTAGAATAAGAGGAGAGGCTTGACTAGATCAACCAAGTACCATGAACAGAAGAATATGATTAACTCAACTCCTGCACCTGAGAGCCAAAATAAATCAATTCGCACTATACCCTGATATTGATGGTGACGCCAACAGTAATCACATTAGCTAACTTTAATTGAGCATATACTAGATAGATATACCATGACACAACACATCTACTAGGTATAACAGTAGGGTCACATGGTACTTTATTTAACTTCCACTATAACCACATGAAATATGCACTGTTAATATTCCTGTCTTACAGACCTGGAAGCTGAGGCACAGGATAACAAACAACTCACCAGGATTGTGCTTAGTACTGGCATAGATCCCAGAAGCTGATTTAAAAAAAAATGCTGATGGTTGACCTGTGCCGGCATGGCCATTGGGCCCTGGGGCTGTTCTTGAGAGCTGCCTGCCTTCTTCCCTTGAGCATTTTTTGTGCATATTCTTAGCATCAGGCAGTGTTCTTACAATCCAAGTTGCTAGCTGGGCATAATAATACACACCTCTAATCCCAACAACTTGGGAGTCTGAGACAGGAGTTTTGCAAGTTTGAGACCAGCCTCAGCAAATTAGTGAGGCCCTCAGCAACTTAGTGAGATGCTGTCTAAATACAAAAAAAAAAAAAAAAAAAAAAAAA
>NW_025999869.1:16915070-16950913 GCF_001458135.2 Marmota marmota marmota
AAAAAAAAAAAAAAAAAAAAAAAAAAAAGACTAGGGATATAGCTCAGTGGTAAAGTGTCCCTGGTTCAATCTCCAGTACCAAAAACAAAACAACAACCCAGGTTGTAACTCTGAGAAAAGAAATGATGCAGATGATGCTAGAATATTCACGTATAAGGCATAGGGGACTCCAGGAGACATGTACCCTTTGTTAATTTACTATTTTCTATCTTCGTTGTTTCTAAGAACCTTTGTGAAAGGAAGCTTTCTCTAGGACTAAACTCACACTATGAGTTTTAGGCTGAGTAAATTGGTTTGCACACCTTCCAGCCTTCCTGACTTGCAGATTCCTTGGTCCTACTTCCTACACAACTTCCATTCATTCTTCCAACCACCTATTAAAAGATATCTTGACTTCACTGTACTTCAGTGGTTTTCTACTGGGACACAGAAACACATTGCATCTACAGGGACATTTGGCAATGTCTAAAGACATTTTTTGGCTGTCTGGCAGGTGGGGTGCTGCAGGCTTCTGGTGTGGGAGAAGCTAGCAATGCTGCTGTACTTCCTACCATGCACAGGACAAGTGCCATAATAAAGAATTAGCGTTGCTCAAAATGTCAACAGTGCTGCTGCTGAGAAACCCTGCTTTAACCTGAGGAAACTGAGGAGATGTCACTATGGGGTTCATGAATTTGGGGATTTGAGAATATCCTGGGTAATCTAGCTAGTGAATATCAAGGATCAAGTTGCATGAACATTTTCAGTAAATCCCTCTCTATATTAAGCTGAGAGTCCTTTAAAACCTATGGCAATGCTGTCCAAATTAAATTTCAATGGAAGCTGACAAAAGCAAAAGAGGAGGACTTCAAGAGATACGTCCTCAAAACATATTTTCCTTTGATGTCTGAGAATGAGAATAGCGACTTTGTTATGAGGGCACATCATTTTGACACAAATGGATGGATCAAAAATCCACATTTGGGGAGCAAACCGAAATACTGTTTTGAACACTTTGTTTCTACCTTACACAACTTGATTTTTATTTTTACTTAGGCTCCTGCTCACAGCAAATATTTCCCCCAAGCGAGCAGTTCTAAGCCCTCAAAAAGCAATTGGAATGGGAGAAAGAGACCCAGTGATAAGATCAAGATATGAACTATCAACCCCAGCTACTGGGTGATAAGTTTAACTTTCTGACCTTCATTGGAAACCACATTAGTAAAGTGCTGATAAAACACTCTGAGCTGCTGGGCGGGAGGTGTCTGTTTCCAAAAGCTCTCTGTGGCCTCCTGGGCCCAGCATAATATGAGTCTGTACTTATCTCTGTAATTTCCGGAGGGCACACACTGTCATTTCACATTTATCCCATGTGCTGTGTCTGGTAAAAGCTTGCTGATTGGGTATTAGGACTTATCCTTCAACCAGAGCCTAATCAAAAATCTTTCCAAAGGCAGTCAGGAATAAGTGACAGATTTTCCTAGCCTTTGTAAGTAGCATCTGTGATTTGGAACTGTGCCTCTTTAGGCCACAACTGAGAGCATCAAGTGCTACCAAGGGCTCTCATTTACTTAAGGGCTTCTTTAGGAATTCAAATTCAATGGCTCTTGAGAGGTGACCTGTCTGCTCCTGCGGCCGCCCTCTCTGCCCCATCCGATCATGTGCTTTAAACTCCGTCTCCACTTCAGATGCTATTGACAGCGAGCACGGGGGTAATGCAGGGACAGCACAGAATCACACGTTCAGTTGGATTTCTTTTGTTCAAGGGGCACTCCTGTTGACCTATGTTTGTCAAAGTAGCCAATTCCAATTGTGAGGAAAGCTGTCAGCGGCTATGAAATAAAACAAAGCTAACTCAATTGTCTGGAAAGCCACACACCAAAAGTAATACAATATTGCTTTAGTTACTACTGCAGAGTTCCTGTAAATGAGATGGCTATACATTTGTGATATACATTGAGTATTGCTTATCTAAACTGCTTGGGACCAGAAGAGAATCAGGTTTCAGATTTTGGAATATTTGCATGTAGATATTGAGTCATCTCCAGGATGGGACCTATGTCTAAATCTGAAATTGATTTGTTTCCTATATATTTTATACCCAGAGCTCAGCTGAAGGTAATTTTATACAATATCTTTAATGATTTTGGCAAAGGAAGTCAAGTCCCATGGTCTGGAATTTTCTACTTACGGCAGCACGTCAACACTCAGTTTCTGCGTATGGGGTGCTTTGGATTTTGGATGTTTGTAATAGAGATGCTCAACCTGTATAGTACTCAGAAGATCACTGTGGGTTTACAGGTAAAGTCTAAGGTGCTTGGAAAGGAGGAGTGAGTGGCTTGGTGATGGGGTGGGAGCGGGGGAAGCAGGCCCTGAGTAGTACCACATTTGTCCAATAATTCTAGTGGGGCTACAGCCACAGGATCTCTCATGAAAAAAACAATTTAAATAATTTGTGATGTAAGCTGCATCTATCATCCTAAAGTCACACGTAAACATATGTTCAACTGATAGTTTTGTGCTGGTAGAATTTTGCAGAACTGATGGCTGGTAATGTGTGCCATACACAATATATTATCAGTCAACCAGAAAGATAATCCTTAAACTGGGCTATTGTAGAGAAAGCAAGAATTCAGAGTCAGAAGTAAGAAACACAAAGGTATCTTTCCACCAGAAATTTCTGATGATACCAAGAGGGATGTTGAATTATTCAATGAATGCAAAATGGGAGGTTGGAATTTACTTAATTTAAATCTCAAAGAGCAGTTTTCCTTAGTGGACATGTAGGATATAATAGAAAAAAATCATTAAGCCTTGTTAGAATATAGACTCTAATCTTTATTGTTTTTGTACCTGAATCTCCAAAGATGCATATAATGCCAGGTACATAATAGAGGCTCTATAAATACGTTTGGATGAAAAAGTTTGTAAATCTAATAGTAGGACCCAAGCTTATGGAAGAAGAAACCAATGTTTACATGAAAACTACAAGTTATCCAAAGGTGGAGTTTATGGACTCGAAATCAGGATGCAAATCTGTCCTGTCAAAAACTTGCTGTTTTCCTTTACCACCTAAAGGATCACAAGTTGATTATTATGATCCTTTAAATGGACTGATTCAGTAGAAAATCTCTGAATACACTGTTCAGTCTCAGCTGGGTTATTACCCTCTTTATTAATAACAGTTTAAAGGGCATGGGAGAAAGGAGGCCATTCCCATTCTCAAGCCTAGTACAGTTTACTTTCTTTGTGCCTTTTCCTAACAGCATTCTCCAAAATATCCCATGGAGACCATTTGAAGTTTTTACTTTACTATTTTTTTTGTTTTATTTTGTTTTTTTAGGCTCTGTTGAACTAAGCATTTGATTTAAGGGAATAACAGGTTTGAAAGAAAGACATCAGTAAACTTCCATATAACAGATGCTTGTCTGTGGGCACCTGATTGAGCTGAATTGAAATCCTGGTCTAGATGCTAAAAGCCGTAAATGTCAGTTGACTACAACTGAATCATAACCACTTTGAAGCAGGGATCACCAACAGATAGCCAATTCAGAATCATGGCATACAAACTGCTCTTCATCTTGTCAACACCACTGAGGGAGAGCACAATTCTTACAGTGGGAAGCAGCTTTCATTGCTAAGAGATAGTGACTAGAGCCTGAAGCTAATTGTCCTGGCAATTACACAGCAAAGAGTCTTTTTAAAAAGCCCCAATAGAAATACCGCCCTGATCTCTTATCACGGTAGAAACGTCAAAATGGTTGCCCTAGCACTCGGAGATGAAGCAGAGAAATTTCTTTGTAAAGTCAAAATTGAAATGAGAATCAGGCTTCAGTTGAGATGGGTTTTTATGCAAATTGTATAGAAATATCAGGCAAAGAAAGGCTTGAAATTCACACAAAATTAGTAATGAGTTACTTGGTACATTAGAGAGAATTTGTCCAATATTCTCTAAGCTCCTAATGGTACAAGCATAGTAAAAAACACTCCCAAGAACAAATTTCACTTGGTTTCTCTCAAATTTTTACGTATTTCTTATGTGCTTCCCCTTTGAAATTGCTTTTTTTGCATCTATGATATAGTGCAGTTTCAGATATAAAATCAGAGGAACTCATTGAACATTTGTTACTGAACTCTGTGCAGACCATCAAGATGGTCCATCAGCCTCTGGACTTGCATTAGTAGAATATGCATGATATCTAAAGAAAGAAGATACAGATTTTGTAAAGAAAAAATTGTTAAAATTGAGGGGGAAATCTGAGTATTTTTATAATATTACCATAGGGAAAGGTAAGAGAGCTAAAGCAAGATGGCAATCAAAATTTGGGAAGGGGTAGGGATGGGGCAAAAGCTCGTCACAGAAATCCCACTAGGTTCTGCTTGCTGTTGCATGGAGTTACCCTGGACAAGGATGGAAAAATGTAGTTCACTCCATTAGCACACAAGTGTATTCTTGAAACTCAGTGCACACTTGCACAGAACAACACTCACCTTGGCAACTATCACAGATGTGGAATGCCCATTTTTCTGTGTGACCTTGGAAGTGGGCCTAGGTCTTGGTCCAGCAAGATATTTACAAAATGTAACTTTCAGTAAAAGATCAAGAACATGGATTAAGAGAGTCCTCTGTTTTCTCTCGTCCATTTGCAAAACTAATAACTATTTCCCATGGTAGTCCACATCCTTATCTCCCCTTGATTTCCAAGGACCAGCCAGTTGCTGATCCACCACCATCTTTCCCCTATTGCCTACCATCAAGTACAGGGATGGTAAGTTCCATGAATAGTATCCATGAACCATTCTGAGTGGCACTTTTTCTATTTGGCAGAAACTATAAATCTAATCCTCAAAAAAGAAAATTATGGAGGTGTTGGTGTCAGAGCCTAAATAAAGACCTATATGTTATCTCACCAATGGAACACCCATTTCTGAACTCCCTCTCTTGGATATGATCTGGGTGAAGATGAGCGCCAAAGAGAAAAAGTAAGGTACAGAGAAATCTCAGAAGACATGTCATCTAGGATCAGGATATTGTTGTTGACAAATTCATTCTTCTGGTTAGGATCAATCTCTCTCTTGTTTTCTAAAGAACAGGAGATCGAGATTATTACTTCAATTACACAAGGGAAAAACTGAACCCATGTGGTCAAGTACTCAGATGCATATATAATTTTTTAATGGCCAGATCATGGATGAACAAATAAGACCATACTCTGAAGGTGGTTGGAAATCTTCCCTGAGAGTGTTCTGAGATCTCTCTCTTAACTAGGTAATAACAAAGTAGGTTAGAAAAACTGACTTCCATTCTGAAGAATCCTAATTGCCATATATCTTTAGATATGGGGACAGAATGCTAAAAATCAACATAGATAAAAGAAGAAAATCCAATACTGGATTCCATTCTAAATGAGAAAATAAAAGGTAGTGCCAAATATACACTGGGCTAGCAATAGACCAGAGAGCTTTAGGGAAAGCTGAAGCTTCTACATGAAGTAAAACTACTTTGGCAAAAGCCATCTTCCATTATGTAAGCATGTATGTTGGAGACTGTCATAAATACTTGTTTCTGCTCTAATTTGTGTTTTCAATGTCCTGTATCTAACCAGTTTCTATTTTGGGGTATCCCATATTTCTGTGTAAAAATAGGGCCCCTGGGCTGGGATTTTAGCTCAGTGGTAGAGCACTTGCCTAGCATGTGTGAAGCATTGGGTTCAATTCTCAGCATCACGTATAAATAAATGAAAAAAGGTCAATTGACAAATTTAAAAACATCTAAAAAAAAATAGGGCCTCTGCACCCTTATATAAGATGTAAGGGCTAGATCTTCCCTAGAAGATGTAAGATGCTAGGGCTAGATCTTCTTTCTATCCCCAATCGGGAAACCATTAATGAATGCTCTAGAAGAAGATGACCGGAAATCTCTCTGCTGGGACTCTGACATCCCATGAGGTCCCTCCAAAAGAACTGGTATGAACCGACTCCAGGGGCTGATGGAGATGGTGTTCTCTAGCAGCAGGTTGGTGTCCTGGTGGTACTTCTGCACTGTGGTTGCAAAGTTGCCAGATTCTGTCCAGCAACCAAACGGAGTCTTCCCCTCCTTCACCAATTCTGCAAATCCCCAATACCCTTTATGCTTAGAATGAGAGTTGACTTATAGTTTTTGCTATAAAAAGAAAAACATCCTAACTGCTGTTAAGATGCCTTATGAAGTTGGAACTCATTCCATAAACTCCCCCATTTAAAATCACAATCGTATCCATTACCACACTGAGCACTGTAATGGGAGTCAGAAGGCTTCCAGGAACATATGGACAACTGCTTAACTGAGTGACCTATGGCAAAGCTCTTCATTGCTCTTAACGTCCATCTGCAAATCTGGGTGTCAAGTTTGGTTTGGATAATTCCTGGGATCCGTGTGTCTACAATCTTCTACGACTTTCACAACTGCCTTTTAGGGTTGACAAGGAGTTATGGCACTCCTATCTTCAATCTTTCTATCTGGTTTGTGCTTCTCTGTGGGGATGAGACTAGAAACACCTGTGATGTTTATGAACTAACTGTTACAAAAGCTAAGGGCAAGAAAGCATCTTATGGTATTGGCAACTGAGAGCTAGGCCAGTGATGGTTCAGTTTCAATGCATGATACTACTATAGATTGAATAGTGCCTTCCCGTTCCCAAGTCCAAATGTGAAAGTTCTAATCTCTTACAAAATTGCACTGGAGATAGGGAGGTGATCAAGGTTCGATGAAGTCACAGGGTGGTGCCCTGATCCCAGAGAGTAGGTGCCCTGTAGAGCAGAGGGAGAGACTCTAGAGGTTCCTCTTTCTGTGACTGGGCACAGGGAGAGGGCAGCTGTCTGCAAGTCAGGAATAGAGCCTGCAGCAGAAACCAAACCCTGCCAGACCTGGATCTTAGATGTTTCAGTTCCCAAACACTTTCTGTTGCTTAAGCCACATAGTCTGTGCTATTTTGTCATAGAAGTTCAAACAGATAGAGATGACAACCAAGTCTTTTCCTGAAAATCACTAGAAACTATTAAGCAAACTTCAACTAAGTCCCCCATATTCCTGTGAGGTGTTACTGCCGTCATTATCACCAAGTATTTACACTTATTTATATAGTTTTCCATTTGAAGTGCTCACAATCATTTATTAATGGCCAGGGAGGCAGACTACTGTGTTGTTATTGGGAATATTATCTACAGAAATGAAATAGGGATGGAAATAAATATGTGACATTAGGAACAAGTGTAAAAAAAAAAAACAACAAAAACAGAGAAATTGGGGCTTTTCATTGAGGAAGGAGATGGAGCCGTTCAATTGAAACATTTGTAGCATGGCTGCATTATCGGTGTGCAATGTATTACCAAAACAGTTTTCTCAAAGTTTTTTGTTGTTGTTGTTTCTCCTCTAAAATGAGATTTTTTTTGTAATGCATTGTTCTCTCCTGCCCTTTCTTCTACTTTCTTCCACCAGAAAATAAATGTTTGAGCAAAGAAAATCTAAGAACATGTTATGAAATGGCAAGTGCACTTGACTCAGAGCCAAAGTGGCACATTCTTCAAACTCACTAATAGCATTAGAAAACAAAAGTAGTCGAGCCATGTGCCTTTTTCACTCAGTCAAATGACCAAAATTTTAAAAGGAATTCAAAGTCTTTACTGCCAAGGTTATGATAAAATTTGTTCAGTCTAACACTATCGATAGATAACATTGCAAATCATGTAAGACTTGTAAAATGACTTAATGATAGAGATTCTCAGGATCCTCCTGAGGCAGTGAACATGATTTTTTTTTTAACAACTTGATGAACCATTAAACATATTCACTAAATTTGTGTTGGCTAATCCATAATTCTTCATTTGAAAATACAAAGCTCACTTTGCCAAAAATGTTTAAAGAGACTTTCCTCCAATTAGGAATAAATCAGAAGCCCCAGGTTTTCTCCATTTAACTGATATTTGAAATCCACTATGAGGAACTCTGAAAAATGTTACTGAGTCAGGGAGACATCTGCCATGGTCCTCTGGAGCCAAGGAAGGGCAGGCCATGGGACACCCACAGGGTGAGCCTCTGCTTCCATTTTCATTTCAGTGATCTCTGACTGGCTCCACTTTAATTAGTGGCTCCTCAACTAGACCGATTTTGAAACTCAAATGCTAAATTATGGCAATTTGTTTCATTTCAAGACCCATTGATGTTTTGAGCCTTGGAGAAAACTCAGTCTGATCAACATTGAATCATGAAAACAGAATCAGGGCAGAAGTAACTCATACCGAACCTCCGATCCTGAGTTCAAACCACATCTTCAACATGGTCATCAGGGAAGAGAGAACCAGGCAGAACGAACTTTCACATAAACTATGCTCCTCTTTCATTGTGTTGATTAACGCCGCACAACAGGGGAAAACTGAAAGTATCACCTGAGGCAGGGCAATATCATGTAAAGAGAGGTAATGTTCTGATTACAGAAGAGTTGGTATAGAGATTTTATGACATGTTACATATTTCATTACCTAAGAGTCTGCATCAAGAGTCCCCCTCTAGCTGGGCATGGTGGTGGGAGGGACACCAGAGGCTGAGGCAGAAGGATCACAAGTTCAAAGTCAGTCTCAGAAATTTAGCAAGGCCCTAAGCAACTTAGCAAGATACTGTATCAAAGTAAAAATAAAAAGGGCTGGGGATGTGGATCAGTGATCTCAGTGATTAAGTATCCCTGGGCTTAATCCTTGGTATCAAAACAAACAGAAAAAGATGCCCCTTCTAGACTGACATGAGAAGATGGGTAAAGACGGGTTCAATCCTTGGTAGCAAAAAATAAAAAAATAAAAAAAAAAGATCCCTCTTCTAGAATATGACATCAGAGGATGGAAAGAGACAGACTCTCACTTTGTACCTAGATACTTTTTAAAACTGAAACTGTGGGCAAAATTTGGGGTAATGATGCCCTGTTCTTGTGGAAATTTCATTAATTAGGGGCTGGTGGTATATCTCAGTGGTAGAGCGTGTGCTTAGCATGAGCAAGGCTCTTGGTTCCCAGCAACGCCCCCCAAAATAGTAATTAGTTTAATTCTGCACTTCTGATTGCTGCCTCCAGAGAATAAAATAACAGCAATTGCTCTGAGGGCATAAAATATATGAATATTACTTATCTGAACTGAGCCAATCCCAAATTAAGACAAACTCTCATTTTACTAAAATGGTAGTGTCTTCATTGTTTTTGCTGACAATAAAAGCAATCATTGCTTATTATGACATACTAAATGCTAATAAAATCATTCCAATAATCTCTCCCTGCAATATAGTGAACATTAAACAATTTGTTACATATCCTTCCAAATATTTAATTGTTGAAGAACAAATTATTTCACAGTCTACATAGTTTATGACAGTACCTGAACAACTACAGACTGTGAATCCACCGCCTGTTTTTGTAAAAGCTTGTAAAGGGTTTTATTGGAATACAGCCTTGCTCATTTGTTTACATATTATCTAGGGGTGCTTTCACGCCACGACAGCAGAGCTGGGAAACTGCCACAGAAATCATACAGCCCACAAAACCTAAAATATTAACTACCCGTTCTTTTACAAAAAAGGTATGCCGGTCTCTTCTTCATAACCATCATTTCCTGTCAACGTTCTACCAAGAACATCCTTTTATGATCATTTTGTCTAGATCTACCTTATTCTTTTTAAGACACACATCACTGAATGTTATAGAAAGGTTGCTGATTTAATTGATGTTCCACTGATGGGAATTTATTTTTATAGGTCCCATTTACAAATTTTGAAAACTAGAAAACCAAGAGACATTGAAAGTTGAAGCATGGTGGAGATCAAGAATAAGAAACTTGCCTCAGAAAACTACAAAAAAAAAAAAATAGTGAATAGTATTTTTAACTTTTCCCTCAGATATCCTGGGAGTAGAGAAAGGTGCCAAGATACTACATGATACCCTGGGGGGGGGGGGAACAGATGCAAAGCAAAGTTCAAAATCCAGGAACTTTGCATTACCTAAATTCAAATGGATCAACTTTCTCTCACACAGCACATTTGGAGGACAGCAATCCAGGTGACCCCAGTCTGCAAAGTCTCCATTTACATTCCCCAGTTCTTTGAAATGACACTTGCTTCTATTAGAAAGGCTTCCTTTTCCCAATTTTCTTAGCCTCAGTCCAAGGTAAGCCAACTTGTAAGAAATCTCTTTTGAATATCCAGCGTAGCAAAGATAGAGTTTGTTTTATATAAATCAGATTTCTCTCAAGAAGGGGGTGAAAGCAAGTGACATAATGGAGCAGCTGCCAGAAGCAGCTCACGTTTCAACAGCAAGATAAGATGCCTTCCAACTCCTGCTCAGTCTTCAGCTGCTGTTTAGCTTCTGAGTTTGAAGAGTGAAGTGCCTCCAGACTCAAGTCATACATTAGACTTGATCTCTGGGCTTTGTATCCCCATTTAACCACTAAGCTGATAGGTCACACATGTGCCAGGTGACCATTTTCTCATCTCATGAGGCCTAGCTTAAATGCCACCCTCTCCAAGAGCCCGTCCTTGAACATCTGATCCAAATACAGGCCTCTGCTGACCCTTTGTTCTCCATCTCAGCACCTGCTGGCTGTAATTACAGCATTTAGAACAGTGTGCAATTATTAAATTTCCCTATTTGTATATTTTTTCATCTACCCCATCAGGCTATGAACTCAAGGAGAACAAGAGCCCTGCCTGCCTGATTTACTCTGGCTCTCCCCCATGATTTGTACAGCCAGGTAAATAATGGGTAATTAATAAGTACTTGCTGAATTAAGGAGAAAATAAATACTAAAACGAGGGATTTCTCCATAGGACTATTGAGCTCATGGACTCCAAAGATAGAATGCCTACATTTGAATCCTGGTACCTCTGTTTCTTAAGAAAGAAACTTAAATTCCTTGTTTTTCCTCATTAGTAAAAGGCAAACAAATAATAGAACCTAATCCAAATAATTCTTCATGGTTAAATTAGTCTGGTCCTGAGGCATAAAGAATATTGTAATATCTACCCTGGGTTACTATTCCTATTCCCACATTATTTTCTAATTTTTAATCATGGGTAGGAAAAAATTTGTTATTTGTCTTCAAGTAGAATTATAATTTTAAAACACCTTTTATATGCATGGTCTAATTTTAAACTGAGAAAATCTTGGAAGTCTGGCTAATGAAGGGTCACTCCAATCACTTTGAGTGAAAATAATAAAACCAAGGGCCACAGCTCTGGTGTTTCTCGATGGGCAAAGTGTGGCCAAGTCAGGTCCTACCCTGACCCTTGTGTGATCTAACTTTTCCATGTTAATTTTCCCTAAATCAATGTAAAGGGTGAACATAAAGCACAAAGGTAGAATACTCCATAGAGGTCCACCCTCCATTGCACAACTGAAAAATGTTATTTAGCTAAATTCCAGATTCCCTCTGGGAATGCAGCGCTTGATAATTCAAAGTAAAGGGAGAAAGACCATTTTCAGACTTTTGTTTCTGGCTGTCAGGTCAGAAGTAATAAAAACAGTTCTAACTCACATGTGTGTTTTATCAAGTTTCTTTCCTGTTAAGAAAGAATAGCAAACAATTCACCCTTCAAACATCATCATGTCTTACAGTAGACCTGAAAGGGGTTGAAAAGTTATTTGCCAAGTTTTTGATGCATTCATCAATCATTCCTGCCATGTTCTCTTTGGGTGGGTTGGTGGGCAACCAAACATTACCAGGAATAAAGAATAAGTATTAAATAACACTCTGAACCAACACGCATGCCAGGAGCTCTATGTACTGGCCCCTTGAATCTTAAAATAGCATGAGTAGGCAGATATTGATGCTACCACATTCTTGAATGACAAACAATGATTTGGAAAGGTTAACTCCAACCACTCTGAGTGAAAATAAAGAAACCAAAGGCCACATAGCAGCCGGAGCCTGGATCAAAGCCTGGTCATGTCAGACTTGAAAGCACCTGATCTTTCCACTGAACAGAGCTGTCCTTGCCTGATTTCTCCATGAGCCTTGGAGGTAATAAGCCTGAACCAGGACTTGATAAACTTGAGTCTATTTCCAACTCCCCACTGCTTCCTTGGACCTCTACTTTCTCTTCCCGCAAAGGGCAGGCCTCCTGCTTTTACAGTTTACAAGGAGGGTGGGGAAGGAATGAGTCATGAGCTAATTTCTGCAAAGCAGATGGAACCTCTAGGAGGAAAAGGGTCTGTGCAGAGGCCAAGAAATAAATGGCGCCACCTAAGGATTAGATTATGCAGGAGCTGTGAATTCCATAAAAATCAAGCTAGAAAATCACCAAGGAGAGGTTACTGAACTTTTATTATGTAATTGCTCAATAGTTGTCTTGGCATTAAAGGAGAAACAAGGCAATAAGGAGCTATCGAGGAGGAAAGCATCAACACAATACTTTTTTTTTTTTTTGGCAGTGGGTATTAAATCCAGGGGTGTTGTAAAAACTGAGCTACATCCCTTGCCATTTTTTATTTTTCCTTTTAGACAGGAATTTTCTAAGTTGTTGAGGCTGGCCTCAAACTTGCAATCCCCTTTCTGAGCCTGCCGAGTCACTGGGATTACAGATATGTGCCACCGAGCCCAGCTAAACATAAGGCTATCTTACATTAGTACCAAGTTACCAGTGAATGTGATATGTTTCTGAAATAAATACAGAAAAGTCCCAAAGGCAGGCATAGTAAGGTCTAGATCCACAACAATCTTAAAATTCTTAGTATGTTTTCACTGCACCAGGTAGAAAAGAAGCATGGTAAAGGAGGAGGAGAAGGAATTGGGATTCCATTAAGGAGGAGTGGGGAAAAATGGCAGAATAGAGACTGAGAAAAATGAGGCTTCTTGTACAGGTCAGTGGGTACATGAAAAGATATAGTAGGAAGAAACATAGTAGAGGCAGCTGGGAGGGGAAACTGAGGCTGAACTTGGGTAAACTTGTCTGTCCATCACAGCTTCTAGGAATTTATTTTCTGGGTTAAAAAGAGCAAGGGACTGACGTGCCATCAACCCTACCACTTGCTCAGTGAGACAGTTCGGTGCACTATCTCGGGGACTGACATTTTTAATTCCTACACCAGGCCTGAATGGTAGCTCACAGAGGTTCAAATGGAAACTCACAGATGTACAGAAACAGAACTGAAATTATTCAGAGAAGAAGAGGCAGAACAAGGATTCAAGCCCAGTTCTGCCAGTTCTAAAGATTTTCACCCTTTAATGTCATATAACTTGCTACATCTGCACAACTGTGCCTTGGTGATCTTGATCTAGGTTTTGTCCTGGGGCTCTGGAGTAGTAAGTGGAGAAACCTGGAGGAGAGCATGCTGGTGTAGGGCTGAAATGCAGAGTACCACTTGTTCCATACAAACATCCTAATGAGGGCGTTTGGGTGGTGTGGCACAGATAAAACCTAACACCTGCCAACTGTGGAGTACAGGAGCTGACAGGACTCTCTGTTCAGTATTTTGTTGACTCTTCACAAGAACTCCTGGAGGGAGAAACCATTATTACCATTATTCCTAATAAAGATGAGGAAAGCCAAGATCAAAGAAGTTTGATAGGTTTGCCAAGGTCACAGAATTGTTCTGGGGCTGGGCTGGGTTGCAACACAATCTGTCCACAGAATGTGAGAACAAGGGAAGAGAAGGACAAGGAGGACACCACCAGAGGTGATCAGCTGGAAGTCAGCACTTAAAAGCCATGTGTGACTCATGATTTACCATGTGGTCTGAGGCAAAGGAGACCAGAAGAATTGCTATTGCTAATGAAAACAGGGAAGGAGCCCTTATTTGAACAGAAAAAGAGGAAAAAAAAATATGTTCCTGGTTGTTTCAAGACATAGGAATTTGGCGGTGGAAAATTCTACACAGATATCAAGGGGGACAAATGAACAAAGGCTATAGGATTCGAAAGTTTGACCACTGGTGACCATCAAGAGAATGATTGAGAGAGAAAAGGCTGGGCATGGTGGCTCATGCCTATAATTCCAGCAACTCAGGAGGCGGAGGTAGGAGGATCACAAGTTCAAGGCCAGCCTCAGCAACTCAGTGAGACCCTGAGCAATGTAGTGAGAACCAGTAGCTAAATAAAAAGGGAGAGGATGTGACTCAGTGGTTAAGCAACTCTGGATTTAATCCCCAGTAACAACAACAACTAAGACAGGAAGAAAGAAGGGGCTTTATAACAGGTGAAGGTTGGATGAACAGGTAAGGCCAAAGAGACAGAGAAGGTTTTCCTTTTGCAAGGTAGCCAGGCCAAATAAAGAAAGGCAGTGTGGCTAAAGGACATGCAATCAGAGTCAAAAGAAGTTTTGTTTTGTTTTTCTAAAGGATAAAGGAGCCTTAAGTATATTTGTGTGTGTGTTTTATTGTTACCCATTTGTGTTTGTCTTCCTCCCACCAAGAGAGTACAAGCCTTGGGAAAAAGCTATGCAAGAGCAGAACCTAGATGTGGAAGCCACACATGGGTCATTATCTTTCTTATCGAAGAGGACACCTTCTTAGAGAAGCTCAGGGACTCAGATAAAATCACCAATGGAAAGTGGTGACTCTGACCCGGGGGCTCTCTCTGACCAGCTGTGAGGACACAGAGGTCTCAGCCTGAAAGGAGAAGGCATATTTTCTCTGGAATGGGACAAAATGAAAGAATGATTAAAGACAGATGCTTTGAGGATGGAAAGAAAGTATGATGACAGAGAAAAAAGGAGAACCAAAGAGGCGGCTGGCCCATGATAAGGCTCAATGAGCGAAAGAAACTGGACTTGGGTTCCTGCCCAGGAAGCCGAGGAACTAAAATGAAGTTTGAAAATTGTCTCCACTGAGTCCTGTGTATCCAAGACCAGGGGCACAGGGTGGGGTCCTCATTTCATTCTAATCCAAAGTCCTCTTATCCCTAGTAAAATGCTTACATCTCTGAGAAACATTTTTATATAACAAGGAAAGGAATGAAGAATTAAGAGTGACATGTGGTTTTATGATCTCAACCTACATATTCAGCAGCAACACTGAACCAGGCACATAAATATCACTTTGCTCAGCTCCTCTCTCCTAGGACGCCATCTTTGAGGTGGACATTGGTATTCCCAAAATTGAACCAAGTATTAAATGCCATTACCCTCTGCTTCAAGGCATGTTATGTTCTTCTCCACGTTGGTTACAGATGATGCCATAAGGTAGAAAAGGAGCTTGGGGAGCAGAATATTTTGAAACCGTTCCTCTGAATACCTTGCAGCTTCATCCAACAAACTCCATCCAATTACACACGTTAAATAAGTGGAATTAAGCATCAATGATGCAATAAAAGTCATGGTGTCTGGGGAAAATGTAGACTTGCTCCTTCCTCTTATTTTCCTCTCTCTCTGCAACTCTTCTTACAACTGTGCTTTTCCATTCAATGAAACAAAAGCTCAAGACCTGGTACTTCCAGTGAACCCACTCCTGGCCTTATCAGAGCCAATGTAACTATGAGTAGATTATCATTTCCATTAGATATATCTTTCCGTTGAGCCCTTTTGCCTGTGACAATTTTTTCTTATTCTCTATTTAATAAACTCAGGTATGTCCAACATTTTATACCTCACTGGAGATACATTACGACGAAGATGGCCCCTACCTCCATGAGACTTACAAAAGAATGGAGAAGATGGCTGTCAATAATGACGGGAAGGAAGGACATTGCTTTAGAGATGACACATACAGAGCTGTGGGGGCTCAGGAAGCAGCACAGTCCAGAGAAGAACCCCTCTGTTATAAGCCCAGGCTTTGGAATGAAATAGTCTCTGGCTTATGTGCTGGCTTAGTAGCTACAAAACTTGGCCAGGTAACTAAACCTCTTTAAGTCTTAGCTCCATCCTCTGAAAGATGCAGAGTGTGTACCTCATTGGGCTGTTGTGAGCATTTTTTTGAGATGACTTATAAAAAGTGCTTATAACAGGGGGAAAACTCAGTGAATGTTTGCAAAAATCCTCTGGTCAGGGGAGACTGTGTAGAAGTGATACTTCAGTGTGGTCTTGAAGGATAACTGTAGAAATCACTGGGTGGATGGGATTGGGGAAGAAGTTGCAGCAAAGTTCATTCCTGAGCAGCTAATTGCATGCCCTGAAATTGGAGAGGAAAAAACCCAAAGGGAGAGCTTTGAGCAGGTAAATGAAACTAGTACCAGCCTACACAGGGAGGGAGCAGGGCTTAGGGAAGGGTGTACCACACTGAGACTCTGAATGCTTTCTTGTGGCTAATGAGAAGCCATTGAAGAGCATCTGCATTAACAGCTCAGAGATTATAATGTGACACCTCAAGGAAGGACATCATTGCCACCAATCCTCTTCATGTCTTCTCTGGATCCTGGGCTCTCAGGTTATTTCTTTCCTGCCTTATGTGGAATTCTGAACAAGCAGACCATGATCTGAACACATTACAGTCATTCAGTCTTTAATCCAATGGACCAGCTACTCCTAAAAGTTTTTCTCTCTCTGAAAGAGGGACTTATACCCAGAAGGTTTTTTTTTTTTTTTTTTTTTTTTAAGGCAAAGATGGAACCAAATGTATCAGGTGCTATCTATACACAGGAATGCCTTAAAAAATCCAAAAGTGTGTTGATCAATTATTTGGTAGCAAATTTTGTTCCTTAACTTATAAAATACTTCAATCTAAAGGTAGATTGAACACCCACTGTACATTAGGCATTTGGCCAGGCTCAGGGGGTCATGAGAGGTAGAAATTGTGTCCTGCCTCTGGGCCCGTAGCTTGAGAGGCAAGATAAAATGCAGGAAATATTTATCAGTACAGGATTCATGTTGACAACAAAATGCAAGTTTTTACTCAGGCACAGGATTTAATAACTCACTGTTGAGAAGAAAGAGACTCTCAGGAGCAGAAAACACCTGCAAACCCTTGCAGAACTTGCCCTGCAGTTTTAGAGAAGGGGAAAAATCTAAACAATAGAAGGAGAAAGAGGACGTTTTCAATCTGTGATTTCTAGACTTGGCAACTTCTCCGTTTACTAAAATTCCCAAACATACCCTATAAGGCAGGAGGAGTTGACAAGGTTTATAAACTTTTTTATTTTTTTTTTTTTGCCAAAGTCAGAATATTTTGTTAAAACCCCAAACCTACCCTCTACCACAATCATTGTTTGCTAAAAACAAGGCATTTATTTTCACACCTGCAACTAAAGGAAAGTCAGCCAGCCCAGAATAAAGTACACAGAGATGCTCTCCTAAATCCCCATCAGCACAGATTCAGGGGCTTAAATCCACACCCACATATCCCCTCATGGTGCCTGCAGGTTGGGAGCCCAGGCACAGAACAGGGTTCTCTGACAAGGTTCTCACCAGGCCTAAATCAAGGCCTCACCCGAGCTGTGTCCCTGCTAGGGCTTGGGCAGTTTCCAGGCTTATGTGGTTGGAAGCCTGGAAGCCATGGGACTGAGACCCCAGTTCTCCTGCTGGCTGATGGCCAGGGCCACTCTCAGGTCCTAGCAGCTGTCTTTCTTTCCGTGTGACTCCCAAACTCCTTCCCCATTTCTCTCCGGCTTTCTCAGACTCTGACTCCTGTACCCAGATTCAGAAGGGCTCACGTGTAGAGAGCAGCCCCACCTCAAATCTCCCCTTTGACTGGGTCAATTGATTAGCAGCCTTAATTGTATCTACAAAATCTCTCAGGCAACATCATCATCCCAAGGGTCAGGTCTCATATTTACAAGTTTCTTGCTCCCTCAATGAAAGGGAAGAAATTACACAAAGTATGTACATCAGAGGGTGATGATCCTGGCAGCCACTTTAGATTTCTATCTACCACTCCGTACAGCTTTCTAAAAAGAAAGTGATGACTTCCTAACAGAATGTTTTAAAGGACATGTTGGAAATTATTGAAATATAAAAAGTATCAACAATATAACTTTGTAGCAGCAGCAATGAATCATCACAATCATTGCTAAGGTTGGGACACCATTTGACACTGTCACCCAAGGACTTGTCTGTTGTAGTTTAACTCCACTGTGAAGTAGTAAGAGGGGGACACTGTTTCCCTCTGATTATGGTGTTTAGAGGTAGGAAAGTTGAGAGGGGATTCAGAAGAGAGAAGGCCCACACCTCTCTAAGCAAGAAGACCACCACCATAGGTGGCCTCTGAGACTTGGATCTGCAGAACTGTGAGCTTAGAGTTGTTAGCTAGATATTGTTTTTGTTACTAGCAACCCATGATGGATCAATACAGTTGTTACATAAAACCAGTTTTTATGTAAGTAAGAAACAATAGGTAATCTACCCTGCCTTCAGAGGGAGGGGACATGTGACAACCCCTTGTGGTGGAAACTGGGTCAATGCATGCTCTGTGTGACTTAGGGCCTGGGAAGGAATGTGAGGAGTTTAAAGAGTTACATGCAGGAGGGAGAAAAGGAGAGGTTCTGGATGCTCCCAGGGAGAAAGGCACTAAGCAGGGAGACACTGATTCAGGAGAAAAGACTCATAAGGGTATCAAGGTCTCTGCTGCAGGAAGCTCACTCGGGCTCCCTGCAGAAACCTTCAGTAGAATCTGTGTTCCTCTCTCAGGGTTTTTGTGGAACTGAAATTTTCTTGACCAATACAAAGCAGCATAGAATTCTGCATCAAAGAAGAACAGAGAACAAATGGCTCTGGAGACAAGGACCCTGCCCACACCTGCCCACGGGCAAGTTGAAGGGAATGGAAGTGATATTCTCAATACCATTTGGGCTCAATTGCAAATATTCAGTGGAATTAAGAGATGTTAAGGGATATTTTTATACCCCTCTCCCGGGTGCTTTTCCACCTTCTCCCAAAGAACTGGAGGAAAAAAAAAATCCATGGAACACACATTTCACTGCCAGGGCTGCAGATGAGCACAGAGACCTAGGTCCATTCTCATGAAGCAGAGGGGAGCTAACCCTAGAGAGACACTGAGCCTAGCATGGGGGACTGACACTCCACATGTGGACACGAGCACATAGGAGCAAGTGACACTGGTCTCTTGTAGCTGAGTGAACCCTGGCAAAAGACCTTGCAAGCATCCCTTAGTCTATCATTATGAAATCCGTACCACTAGCTCCAAAGAGAGGTCATTACAACCATCTCAGTGAGTCAGAAAATGTGAGGGATTGTGGAGGTTAAATGACCTGCCCCAGGCTGCCACGCATTGTGGAGCAAAATTGAGATTAGAACTCCCCAGTGCCTTTGCCCCAGGCTTTCACTCAACCTTAACAAAACCTGAGTTCTCTAAAACCAGCAGCTTCTCCTGTGGGGTATGGCAACAGGATTACAGAAGATTGTACCCGAGATGGAAAAACTGTGACTCAGAGGAACACATTATAGGCCACATGGCCCTGGGCCTGGGGGCTCTAGGCTGGATTTTCTTACTCTGTAAAGCTGAATGTGGTGCTGGGGCTTTCTTCCCTGGGGAGGATGGGTAGAAGGATAAACTGGAGGTGGGGGTCTGGGGGGTTGGGGAGGTGGCTTTGGGATGTGGGCTACAGTGTAGCCCTGAGGTGCCTGACATTAAAATTTTTTAAACAATGATAACCCAAATAAATAAAATCCTTACAGGAATAATACCCCAATTCTGCTATTTTGTCAGAAGAGTGCGGCTGTAAAACTGGGGTAACGATTGTGGAAAACAGTATGGCAACTCTTCCAACCACAAAATGTAGAGTTATCATATGACCTGGAACTTCTACCTCTAGAAATACTCAAAGGAATGGAAAGCAAGGGACCCAAAGGAATATTTGCACACGAGTGTTCAGAACAAGGAGATATACAGCAGACCAAGGTGGAAACAAACATGATATACACATACAGTAGAATATCATTCAGTATGAAAAAGGAATGAAATTCTTACATGTGGTGAAATATGGACGGATCTTGAGATAACATATAGAGAAAAATGAGACAGTCACCCAGAGCAGTCAAATTTATAGACAGAAAGCAAAATGGTGGTTACCAGGGCTAGAGGAAAGCAACCAGGAGTAGTTGTCTGATAGTTACAGAGCTTTAGTTTGGGATAATGAAAGAGCTCTGGAGATGAATGGCAATGATGTTTGGGTAACAATATAAATGTTCTTAATATCCCTGAGCTATGTACTTGAAATGGTTAAAGTGGCAAACTTTTAAAAAAATTGTTTTATTTGTTCTTATTAGTTATTCATGATGGTAGAATGTATTTTGACATATTACACATACATGGAGTATAACTTCTGCTTATTGTGATTGTGTGTGATGTGGAGTTATACTGGTTGTGCATTCATCTATTAACATCGGAAATTTATGTCCGATTCATTCTACTGTCTTTCCCATTCCCATCCCCCCTCCCTTTCTTTCATTTCCCTTTGTCTAATCCAAAATATTTCTATTCACACCCCCTTTTATTTTGTGTTACCATCCACGTACCAGAGAGAACATTTGGGCTTTGGTTCTTTGTAATTGGCTTGTTTCACTTAGTGTTATAGTCTCCAGTTCCATCCATTTACTAGCAAATGCCATAATTTCATTCTTCTTTATAGCTCAGTGATATTTCATTGTGTATATATACCTCATTTTCTTTATCCGTTCATCTTTTGAAGGATACCTAGGTTGGTGCCATAGCTTACTATTGTGAATTGAGCTGTTATAAATATTGATGTGATCGTATCATCATGGTATGCTGATTTTAAGTCCTTTGGGTATAGACTGAGGAGTGGGATAACTGGGTCAAATGGTGGTTCCATTCCAAGTCTTCTGAGGAATCTCCATACTGCTTTCCAGAAGGGTTGCACCAATTTGCAGTTCCACCAGCAATGTATGAATGTACCTTTTCCCCACATCCTCACCAACATTTGTTGTTTCTTGTATTTTTGATAATTGCCTAAAATGATTAACTTGATGTGAATTTTACCAGAATTTTTTAAAAGCAGGGAGAAGACCATGATTCTATCTCCTATTTGAGTTTCCCCTAGATTGTTAGGGTCTCTGAGGGCAGGGGCCACTAGTTTTACTTATTTTAAATATCTCCAGAGCCTCACACATTGTCTGCCACACAGAAAGTTTTTCAATATTTAAGTGATAAGACTGATCCTGTCAACTCTGGTGGAGTGCCATCCCACGTGGCTTTCTTGTTGTCACCATTCATTAATTGTCTCTTGGCTCTGTTTGCAGATTGCCCACCCTGAACTAGCAGCCCTCCAGATCCAAGAACGTAAGGGTTTCTCTCCTTGCCATGCCATCTGCCATCAGATAAATAGATTAGACACACTCTGAAGACAGAATATGTCAACTGGATGAAATAGAATTTAAGGCAGAAGTGTTCGATATATCAACTTTATTATTGAAAACTCTTAAGCTATTTAGTGAATTCCAGTTCTGCCTGGTTATCAGCATCCACTAGAAAAGTATTTAAAAATACATATCTTCTAACCAGGCATGGTGGCCATTCCTGTCACCCGTAATCCCGCAATTTGGGAGACTGAGGTAGGAAGACCCAAGTTCAAGACCAGCCTCCGCAATTTAGCAAGGCCTTGAGCAACTTAAGGAGACCCTATCTCAAAACAAAATAATAAAAAGGTTGAGGATGGAGCTCAGTGGTAAATTGTCTCTGGGTTCAATCCTCACTACCAAAATAATAATAATAATAATAATAATAATAATGTAATAAAAATATGTATTCTCTGGTGTCACTTTTTCATAAGTTGATTTAGTAGGTCTCAGATGTGTCCTGGGAATCTGGGTTTTTGCTTCCTTATTTGCTTTAGCTACTATACAAATATGTTGGGAAACCTCTGCTTTAATTATCTCATGATTATGTCTTGCTCCCCCAAATAACTTACGTATTCCATGAAGACCAGAAATATGTTACCTACAGTATTTATGAGATTAATGAGTGCCAAGTTCATTGATGAATTTTCTGATAAACCTAAAACAACACACAGTGCTGGGTTAACTTACAGTGATTGGTGTCATTCTAAAAATCTCAAGCAAAAAGACCAAATGCAGTTTTTTCATTTTCATGCAAATATATATATTAAATATGTATGTGTGTGTATGTACACACACACACACACACACACACACACACATATATATATAATCTCGGCATAAAGCAATATTAGCAAGAGTTGATTATTCCTTCAGGTCCACATCTGTTCTTTCCCATCCTTGAAAGTCAGAAGACTTATGAATAACACATTTCAAACCATTCTAAAGTCCAAGAGGCAAAAAAGCAGCCGGCTGTCAGGGCCAAGCAATGTGTATTTAAACTAGAACAGCTGCAGATACAAAGCATCTCAATTGCTTTAGACAATAATAATGCTAGAGATTCGAGTTATAAACAGTTCTTTCCCAGGCAATACTGGTTGTGATTAAATCCATTTTATAACTAGGAGGAGTCATTGATTCTTTTTCTTTTGATACTCCATCCCAAAATCTTGTCATTATTTTGGAATGAAGTCCAAATTTTATCAGTAGCAACACATTATTTATGCGTCCAATAGTTCTCTGCCCAGATGTCCCAATAAAAATGTGGATGCATTAATTTATAATTCATAGGCACTTGAGCATAAAGTAGGTCAAGTTATACTGAGCTTTGGGTTTAAAAGATATTTAAAGGAACATGTATGGGAAATGGTAGAAATATCATTTTTTCTGAGAGTCAAAAACACACCTTCACATTGGTTCTCAAAGTTTGGCGGCCAGACGAGCTGCATGAGATCAATTGAGAACTTGATAAAAATGGTAATACTCAGGTCCTCCCTAGGCTTCTTGAATCAGAAACCCTGGAGGCAGAGCCCAGAGATGCATGCTTTGGCGGTTCTCCAGGTGAGTCTGAAGCTCACTGTAGTTTGGGAAACACCACTACAGTGCAGTGATGCAAAACGTCCTGCAGAAGGCCTTAGAGAAAACACACTCATTTAAAATAGCTTTACTCAAACACATTTGCCCTTCCACCACTTTCCATGTGATCCCTACTAACTTCCATACAAACTGTTTTGTGAGGTACATATTAACAATTGCAACACCAGATTATCAAAAAGCAAAGGCTGTGGCATGCGCCTATAATCCCAGCGGCTCAGGAGGCTGAGGCAGGAGGATCATGGGTTCAAAGCCAGTCTTAGTAAAAGTGAGGAGCTAAGCAACTCAGTGAGACCCTGTCTCTAAATAAAATACAAAATAAGGCTGGGGATGTGGCTCAGTGGTCGAGTGCCCCTGATTTCAATCCCTGGCACCAAAGAAAAAGTAAAATATATTCACTAGACAATTATCAACATATGATGACAAGAATACATATTTATTGCATTATATTCCATGCCAGACCCTGGGAATACTGTGGTACCTGTGACTGATATAATCCCTTCCACCTCAGAACATCCAGTCTGGGGGAGAACACAGATGAGCAATGAATGCTCAGAGAACATTATATGTGGGGTCCATGCAGTGTGGGAAGAGGCGAGGGCATGTTATGGAGATAGTGGATAATTCAGCATCACTTGGGCCCTTAGTTTGCTTTGAAAACCAGTATCATCCTTCCTCTGCTTTGTTTTGGCCAAAGGGACTAAAACACCTGTCCTAGGACATGAAAGATGATTCCACTCAGGCATGCTTCCAGAAAGCACCATGCACCAAGGCTCTGGAAATGCCACAGTCAGCTGGTGAAGGTGGAGAGCACACCTCACAGGTGTGTTTCCCCCAGCTCATCTCATCTTTGGAGCCTCTCCAGTTGGACCAGTGGTTTAGTGGGTCTGCTTCTTGCACAGAAGTTGGTATTTGGGGAACTAGTAAAGGAGAACATTATTGATATCATAGAAAACAAAAATCCTGAATTTGCACCTTCAGAAATCTTATAAGTCACATGGCTTATTACGATGAGTTCATGGATAGTGGGGTATTTATTTATTTATTTACTTACTTATTTTTGTTTTAATGAACAGACTTTATTTTAAAGAGAGTTGTAGATTTACAGGAAAATGAAGCACATAGTACCATGCTCCCATATGCCTTCCCTTATTCAGAGTTTCCACTATTTTTTTTCTTTGTGTATTACTGAGAAACATTTGTTATAAGCACAAAATCAAAATATTTTGCTAATAGTGATGGTATTGAACAATTATTAATGTCAATAAATAGTTTGATTATTTATTAAAACACGAATTTTACAGTTCTTTTTTAAAGCATTGACAAAGAATAATGGCAATTTTCACCATGATGGCATCTTA
The DNA here is from genome assembly GCF_001458135.2 of Marmota marmota marmota. Classification (NCBI taxonomy): domain Eukaryota; kingdom Metazoa; phylum Chordata; class Mammalia; order Rodentia; family Sciuridae; genus Marmota; species Marmota marmota. The sequence continues at coordinate 16,939,257 of NW_025999869.1, forward strand.
CAGAGTAGATTCACCACTCCAGAAGTCCCTGTTCTTCATTTGTTTAACATCTTCTACTCCCAATAGTGGGGTATTTAGTTTGCTATCCTCACTGGTGTATTTCCAAGCTCTAGAGCAGGACTGGAACCTCAGTATGCACCTAACAAATATTTTTCTTTAAGGGTCAACAAACCCTTATCCTGATATGTGTATTAGTAGGAGGAGGCCCAGTGGTAAAGAAGTGAGAGTTAAAATATACCAAAGTTCAAATATAACAGAGTAGAGATATTCAATAGGTCCATCTGAAATCATGAAAGTGTTTTCTAACAGTATGGTAGCACTTGCCACATGCATTTATCAAATACTCAAAATGTGATGAGTGTAACCAGGGAACTGGAATTTTAATTTTAAATAATTTAAACGGCCACATGTGTCTAGTGGTTGCTCAACCACACAAGCTATCCAGTGAGGGTTAGCACCCAGGTGAATGGAGGCTCTGTCACTCTCAATACATAGCCTTCAAGGTCACCCTGGAAGTTCTCTATCCAGCCCATTGGAAGAGGAAAAGAACATGGCAAAACATGGCAGGGCACAGTTATCGACCAGGCGTGTGCTGAGTGGTACACATTTTGTCCAATTCTATTCCCTCTCCCGGAATGAGAATTGGCCATATGGTCACAGGGAACGCAAGAGTCCAGAAGGTGTGCTGACTGGGCATACAGCTGCCCGCAGCTGCAGGTCCATGTTCAGCACAGAGGAAGTGCATATCATTTTGGTGAATAGCCCACTGTCTCTATCATGGGTAACTTGTCACAATGAAGCCTGTTTTCTAGGGTTCTCTATCACCCCTGACCTCCATCAAGCCTACTCATGGACTTTAAAGATGGTAAAAACTAATTGATCTCTAGGTGTGGTGGCGCACACCTATAATTCCAGTGGCTCGTGAGGCTGAGGCAGGAGGATTTTGAGTTCCAAGCCATCCTCAGCAACTTAGTGAGGCTCTAAGCAACTCAGCAAGACCCCATATCAAAATAAAAAATAATAGAAGGGCTGAGGATATAGCTTAGTGGTTAAGTGCCCTTGGGTTATATACTAATTGATCATTTCATTCCATTGTTCATCAGGTGCTGAAGCAGTTCATGCTAGAATATTCCCAGGAAAAGGCCTTTCTAGTTCTAAGGAGCTTCCTCCAAGGGAGGCTTATTCTCCACACACACTTCCTTCCGCTTTTCTTCTTTCCTTCTCCTTCAAGGAAAACTGAACTAGTTTCTCTGGTAGTCTACTTGGGTGATGCTATAAATACAATGGACAGCTGCATGTGAAGACGAATTCCCACAATCCCATCACTTCATACTGTCCACATTAAACGACTGACCCCAATGCCCACGTCCCAGGAATAACCAATAAGGGAACTTTAGGCAGAGCCTTGGGGGAAGAGATTTATCTAACAGCCTAGAAGCAGTTGTCAAATTCCCTGGAACACTTGTACCAAAGGGTTAAAAAGTTTTGGATGCTGGTCCCAAAGCAATAGGGCAGCAATGTTACTAAATCCTACTTCTAATCAGCCTCAGGACAGATTCAAAACCATTTCTTGGTAGGCAGGTGAGATGAAGAATAACACAACTCGTTGCCCTAAAATTCATCAAATAAGTCCCTGCCCTTGGTTAGGAGCTGTCAAAAAAATCACTTCACTTTGCTTCCTTGGAACTCAGCATTAAAAGTGTCACTTTCCTGGCAATGACTTATGTACTTCTTTGGGGAGGGCTCTGTATTGCTGGTTAACTTATCATGCATTTAAGTCTTGTCTCTCCCTAGATTCTAAGCTGCTTGGTGGGTAGGTGCACTTACACACTCTATATAAATCCACCACATATAGCCCCGTATCTGGCCTGGTTTAGGGCAAAGTGAACGCGTAACTGCTTGGTTTGGTCAGCAGGGCCCATAACACAATTTTTGGACAACTTGAGTTCTAGTCCTTCTTGAATGTGTGAGCTTTAGGCAAACCACTTTCCCTCTCTGAATTTTGGGTTTATCTTCTACAAAAAGGTTTGGCAAATCAGACTGTGGACCACATCCAGTTTGTAGGCTATTTTTGTATAATTCGTAGCCCAAGAATGTTTTGTGTAAAACATTAAACATAAAAACCAAAGTAAAAAATATGCCATTGAGACACCACATAGAACGCCAAGACTAAAGTCTTTACTACCTGACTCTTTACAGAAAAAAGTGTGTTGACTGCTGCTCTAAATTGAAGATAATAAACTAGAAAAAAATTCCTATTTCTTTAAAATTTCCCTCTCTCCCCACACTTTATCGGAGTCATTTCTCTAAAGGATATCTTACAGTGAGTCCAAATCCTAAATATATTTCCCATACTACAACCCACTCAGGCTGATGCAGTTGTTGAAACCTGATCAACATCCTCTAGGGGTACCTGATAAGCCCCATGCTCCTGGATGCACAGTTTGAAACCCTTAGACCTAAACATTCATGATAGTCTTTTCTGTCTCTGACCTCCTTTGTTTCTGGTTTGAGGGTCTGAATCCTCACACTGAGTCTGAGCTTTATCTCTTAAGATCTGTAGGCATTGGTAAATTATTTAATCTCTCTAAACCTCAGTACTCAAATGAGAAATCATGATAGTATCTATTTCTAGGATTGCAGAGAGAATATAGTAATATAGTACATGGGAAGCATTCTGCAAAAGGCCTGGGACATACTAAGATATCAGTCAATGTAAGCTGTCATAATTGCAGTGAGAACACACTTCCTTTTTCTCTGTTTGAACACGCCTGCCTCATGAAACCGCTTCAATAGTACTGTTCGGGGGTCAATAAGTCTCACACCGTGAAGTACCTACCATGCTCCACACCAGGGACCACTCAACACATATTAACCAATCAATACTGTTGGCAAAGGCCTCAGCAGCCCTCAGGTGAGAAACTCAACAAGGGCACAAAATAGTGTCTCTCCAAAACTCTGCTTATCTAAGCCCAAAGCCCTCTGCACACTCTCCACACTGCAACAACAAACACACACACACAAGCACATATATAAATAAAATATTTTGCTGCTAATGAGAGGCAACCCAGCAGTTTTCTCATCACTCCACTGACAAGTTTATGTGCTCTACAATTGCAGTCGAAATATTTTTGCTATTTTCATGATTTTCTTGGCTTCCTTCCGAGGAATTAATCATTTCTACAGCACTGGGGAGAAGCTGAGAAATCGCAGACATGACTGAATGACATGATAGTGCATTCTCTTCGCCTACGCAGAATCTCTCTGTGCATGAAATTAAATCCTTCCAGGGGAAAATGGCTTGTTGCAGTAGGCAAAGCTATGCCTTTCCTGGGAAGCATAAGTCTCCCAGGAAGGGCTTTATAGACAGGGTTCAGTTAGCCAGGTAGCTTGACTTGGTTCTGTTGAATTTTCAAAAATTGATGTAATAAAATTTGCAGACACTCAAGGTTTTCTGGATATGCCTAAATTAAACTCATGGTCTCATGAGTTGACAGGCAGTTGGTCTCATGGGTTCACAGTTGGTCTGGTCGAATGAAGGTCATGAATGGGAATGATGGACACCATGTTCCAGTGAATCAGAGATTTGGGTTTAGAAGCCACCCTAGTGATCACCTTCATCTTCACTTTGCAAATGGATCGAGCTGAACCCCAGTGGAGCATGGGAGTTAAACTCATGGGCTTTGGAGATACATATGTGTATCTGAACACAGTCTCTTCCTCTTACTAACAAAACACCTAACCTCTCTGATCACCCGTCCCCTCTCTGCAGATGTTAGTTAGTACCCTGTTCATATTGTCATTGAGAGGATTAGACAGGCAATTTATCACCAGGCTGAGAAGATAATTGCAGTGAGACTGAAAATTGCAGAAAGACTGAACACGCAAATAGACAATGTTCAGATCACATATAAAAACAGAATTTGACCCACAACCTGCTGCAATCTGCCCAGGAACCAATCCTCCATCAACTCAGGAAGCCAGTCTGCTACACATCAGAGCTTCAGGAAGACAGGTCTGCCATCTCCAGTGGCAATCTAAGAAGCTACACAATAACTCTGTGATAATATGCCCCAATTGGCCAGAACTTTATTAATAATTGTCAGCTTCCCTAAATTTCTGTCTTCCAACTTAGGCTTTCTTAGCCAAAGAAAGCCAAGTATATACCCCTAACCAATCATGCAGAATGCCTCGCTGCTAGCAGCCCACCTGCAGCTTCCCCCTAGCCTCCAAGCAGGGCACACCTGAAACTTCTCTTTCTGTTCCATCACCTAGCCTCTTCACTCTCTGCCCGTCTTTGAGTCTCTGCCAAAACACAAGTGATGGGTGGCTGACTCCCTTGCTCTAGCAAACTCAGAATGAATAGCCTTTGCTTTCTGCTTTTGTTTGGTCTTCTCTGACTTTCATGGCGTGCACGCACACCTACCCCGCACCATCTCACACACACTGCCATACAGTAAATTAAAAACATATAAGGCTTCCTGAAATCCAGTGTCAGGACTTTCAATCCACTGATCAAGCCAACAGCAAAGGAAGTAATCAGTGCAATACAATGCCTGAGCCTCTTCTGGCTTATATGAATTCTAAAAGGAGCGCAGGTTTGTATAGTGTTTAATCTTCTTCCAGGAGCTTACCCGCATGTTCCCTCGTTTGCCATCGACTTTAAGAATGAGTCAGAGGCAGAGCTGACTTATCCATTAAGCACAGTGCCATTGTGGAATATAATTAGCAGGCTTTTGTGGAAGGGAGCCAAAGAAGCAAAACGTACCTAAAGAATTCAGAAGTCTTATATAATGTGGCACTGGTCATAGAAAATAATACTGGTCCCTTTTGTGGATGACCAAAGTAATGGTGGATGCCTGATGCCTACCTCAGGTTCCCCTTATACTCTATCTTCTTGAAGCTTTTTTTTTTTTTTTTTAAGGTACTGGGAATGCAACCAAGGGTGTTCATTATTCATGCTAGGCAAGTGCTCTACCACTCAGCTACATCTACAGCCAGACATTTTTATTTATTATTATTTTTTTTTGAGACAGGGTCTTGCTAAACTGGGGAGACTGGACTTGAGCTCATGTTCCTCCTGCCTCCGCCTGCCAGACAGCTGGGATTACAGGCATGTGCCACCTGACTTTTGGTGTATTAATAAATTCAGTTTGTTCCATCAGCAGTTACTGAAGCTAACATGCTCTAAACAGAAGCAGTCATCATACAACCTGTAAAACCATTGGAAACCTTGTTGGCACCTCATAGCTGCTAATCACAATTGAGTCCTAATTTATAATCTCCTCCTATCATCACCCCAAAGCTTCTCATCCTTTATCCAGAGAACACTAACTCATAAGCTGCTGACGTCCTCCTCTTCTACCTACTGAGATCAATATATATATTCTGCTCAGTTCCTAGTTCACAGGTCACATCCTCAATGAATTCCTCCCAAGTGACCAATATGAGACTGACTCATCTTACTCCCAAAGAACCATTATATCAGAATCAATTGTAATTAGTTAGATACACATCTCTGTCTTCCAAGCACAGAATCTGGCCTCCTTGAGAGGCATGTCTTTAAATGTGCTGATTATTAAGTGACACTCTCCGAATGCAAAACTCATGCAAAATGCAAAGTTGGTACTGGAATCTCAGTCACCTGGCTCCTGCTTCTGCCTTTCAGTTCATCCCACATCTTTACCCAGCCAGACCCAGGAGGTAGATGGATGCTACAGATGAAAAACACTGCAGACAGACAAGCACCTTGCTGGTAACTGCTTAACAATAAGCTCTTGGGGGAGGAGGACCCTGACATGTACTGTCTATTTCTGTGGTGTAAATTCACTCATCAAGGTCAATTTTAAGGTATTAACCAGGACTTCACTGAGAAGAGATGCACAGGAGAATACCACCATATGGGACTTCTATGCCATAAAGATCTAATAGACTAAAGAACCTTGAAGCTAGGCAAGGTGGTGCATGGCTGTAAGCCCAGCTACACGGGAGGCTGAGGCAAGAGGATCACAAGTTTGAGGCCAGCCTCAGCAACTTAGTGAGACCGTGTCTAAAAATAAAAATAATAAATAAATAAAAAGGGCTGGTGAAGTATCCCAGTGCTAGAGCATCCCTGAGTTCAATCCCCTGCACTCCACCACAGACAAAATCATCATAGAGTACAAATAAATAGGGAAGTGATCAGTTTGGGGTATTTATGATCATTTATCTGTTTATTTAAAATAATATTAATAGTTGTGTTTAACAACTGAATCATTGGCAAAATTCCTAAAGATCAAAATTGGTTTTCCATAAACTAATATGAGTTGGCTTTATTATACTATAAATAGAGTGAAGTTTGTTTTAATAATAATCCTATTGGCTACATTCAAACAAACACCCGCGGCATTCCAGGACTAGTTCAAGTACATAGTACAGACACTGCTTAGATTGAATCTCCTTTATTCGGGGGAGGTCTTCTCAATCCCTGTACCAATGCTTCCCTACTTCCTATTTCCTTTTCTCCACGTGTGTCCCATGTCTACCTGTACCACCAGACTGCAGGCTCTGTGGGACCGAGGGCATGCCAACCCTTCACCATGGTTTCTGACATCAGGACCTCAACAAATGTTGAATGCATGGATGGAATAAATATGTGAGCAACTTCTTCCCCTCATCCCTGTAATACTGATGTGATACTGGTTAATGCTTCAGGACAGATGGCAAGTGGTTTAGAGTTTGAACGAAGAGCCCCGAAAGGATAAGTCTTTTATCAATGTGACCTGACATGGCTTGCGTTTGAGAAATTCCCAAGAATATAACTGATACACATTGTGCTGAAAGAATCAAGTTTACAAATAAGGACCTGTTACAACACATTTTCAGACAGCTTGTACAAAACACCTGACATCAACCAAAGATCGAAAGGCAGTTCAGCAACAATGATTTTTTTTTTTTAAGAAAACGATAGCAATTATTTCCTGTATTCCTATTTTACTATTTAAGGAAGAAATTTCAACGATTAGAAAAATATCAGTTTTTTTTTCCTATATAACCTCAAGAAAATAGCCATAACAAGTATGTACATATAGTACTTTATATGCCGGGTACTATTAATTCATTTAATCATAGAACTCTGATGTGACATGAAGAAACTGAGGCACAAAGAAATGAAATTCCTTCTCAAAATCACATAGTTTAGAAAGGAATGTATGGCATTCTGGCTCCAGAGCCTCTGTTGTTAATCAGGAGGCTATATTCTACAGCTGACAAAACACAGAGTATACTAAAACTCTCAGCTGTTGAGTTTTATCTTCCTGAAGTTAGTCCCATTGAGTCAGAGTAGATCCAATCTTCTAGAAGACCTCTAATGTAGGCATCCAGATTCTGGATAAGAGGAGGAAGAACCTTAGTTTGGTCAGGCGCGCGGTGGAGCACAACTGTAAACCCAGCGGTTCTGGAGGCTGAGGCAGGAGGATTTGTGAGTTCAAACCCAGCCTCAGCAACAGTGAGGCACTTAGCAACTCAGTGAGCCTGTCTCTAAATAAAATATTAAAAAGGACTGGGAATGTGGCTCAGTGGTTGAGGACTGCTGGGTCCAATCCTCAGTACCAAAAAAATTAAAATTAAATTTTAAAAAAAAAGAAAAGAAAAGTATGAACGTCCCCCTGACCATGGGATGGAGCTGGGAATTCCTGCCAGCTCCCAACCTTTGGGTAAGCTCTCAAGGCATCTTTTCAAATGGAGGTAAGTCTTAACAGATGGAAGAATCCATAACATTTCTTGTGCCCCCAGATTAGGTAGCCAACAGAAAACCCACAAGGAAGAGACAGGAGAAGCTCCTCTGGGAAGAAGCTTGGGGGTGGGGGCTGAGCTCAGAAGTTTGGACCTCTTGCTGTATCTGAAGTTAATGTGAGTCTGTCTGCAAGGAGCTGGTGGGAGGGAACGTGCAAGCACTGTCAGCTCCTTCCAGATGCAGATCTGTTGAACCTTCTAGATAAGGACCAGGGCTTCCCTTTTCTTCCGTGCCCACTACCAAGTCAAGTCAACACTTCAGCTATGGACACCTGGTGAGAATTTAGCAGGTGGTACATGTAACATTGATTTTACAAGACTGGCATTGGGGATCTTCTGGTTTCAATATCTATATTTCAGAATAGTATTTGTATTATGTTTTTTGCCCCTAGAAACGCTTAGGGAGCTATTTAAAATACAAATGAATCAGTAACACTCCTTTTCAGTTGACTAAAAGTTAGACATAAATAGAACCACAGAAAGTTATGAAAGTGGGAGTGAGGAAATTTTTGAAATTAAACTTTTTTTAAAATAAAACAGACTTTTTCTGAAGAAGGTAGAAGTGCTGGTCTAATTCACTGATCTACACTCCTAGCTGTATTTTAATGTAGCCGGTGCATGGATTTTGGCACAATGGTGTCCTCAGACTGCCAAATCCAAAAATCAATTTGTAGGAGAAACAGCAATCAGTCATTAATTGATTTCTGATTCCATTCTTCTTTAAATTAAAGGACATCTTCAGGGCCCTTGCAAATAAAATAATGACCACTGATAGGGCACATCTAATAGTGAGTGATTTGATTACTGTCTATATCAGACCACTGGGTTTGCCAATGACTACTATTTTCTTGGCATCTGATCATGGAATGAATCCGCCTTCTGTGTTTAATCCAGCAACAGTCTTTCTGTTAATGAGCCAGGATCCATAGAGAAAACAAAGTGTTCAAAGAAACTATTATCAGGAAAATTTTTTTACTTGTTCTAATTAGTTATACATGAGAGTAGAATGCATTTTGACACATTATATACAAATGGAGCACAACTTCTCATTCCTCTGACTATACATGGTACAGAGTCACACTGATAGGACAATTATACATATAAATGGGGTAATAATGTCTGTCTCATTCTACTTTCCTTCCCATCCCCACAGCCCCACACCTTCCCTCACTCCCTTCTGTACAATTCAAAGTTCCTTCATTCTTCCCTATCCCACCCACTATGAAATTATGGCTTTTGCAGGGAAATAGATGGAACTAGAAAACATCATGCTAAGTAAAATAAGCCAATCCCCAAAAAACCAAAGGCTGTATATTTTCTCTTATAAGAAGCATTTTTTAAAAATCAAACATAGTTCTTGAGTTATCTTGAATTTCTCACCTTCAATTGCCTATTAAACATGCATTTTTGGTCATTTAGAATCAGTCTGCAGTGGTGACCTCAACAAAAATAGACTCATTCCAAAATTTAAACATGACTCCTTTGCAGTCTCAAAATGTAAAATTCAACTTACATATAGCTCTTGTGGTTAGACAAACCATCAGTATTGACTGAGCCTGAAAAAGTGAATTAGCACAATTTCATACCTATGGACTCTTTCTTAGTCTCTCTCTTGCCCTCTCCCCCTAAGGTGAAGGGTTGTCCTGGAAAGGAAAAATTGGAGAATTTGAGCTAAATAAATCTTTGCTTTCAGAGACACCAAACTGATGTAGCCACTTTTAGGCTATAATATGAATGTTGGTAATGGGAGAATAAAGTCCTCCACCACCTTGCCTATGTAACTTCATGCCAAAGACAATATTCTTTTCTCCTTAACACATACACCCTCCTAAATAAGGATTCTTTAGTTGGGGTTGCATTTGGGCACTTTTTTTTCTTATTGAAAATGCAGTTTCCTTCCAACATCACAGAAAGTTATTTAGAAACTATACTCTGCGCCAAACAATAATTCTGCTTTTATAAAGAAATGTCCTGCTTCAACATCTAATTCTTCATCTGCTAAGACAGAGTTTGCAAAAAAATATTTTACCTTCAGCTGGGCCCAGTTAGTCCTTTGACTTGGCTTACAGGTGCAATGCATCATGCCCACAGGCCCTCTGGTATTATATAACCTTCCATGCATAACTTGAATTAGCAAGGAAATGACATATTTATATAGCAATTAAAAATATGTTTAGCATTCCCTCAGGTGCCACCCCTCCCAATTATTTAAGCTAAAAGCACATTAATCATCTGGTGTGGTGAAGTACAATAGAGACAACAGTTGTTTCTGTATCCAGAATTGAATACTGCACACAGCAAAGGGATCTGAACTTCCACAACCTTGAAATGTCACCACATGTTGATTATACTCACGCTTACACCCAGCATGCTCCTTTAAACAACACCATTTGGAACTGTCACATCCCCCAAATGCATGAGGCTCGTGTGCTTTTGTTACCGACTTCACAATATAACTATTTATTACTGAGCATGAACAAGAGGAAAGGGAAGGCAAGTTCGCTCCCAAAGGCTCTCTTGATTTGAAAATCTGCTAGATAGTTCTCCAGGGCTTTAAGATCCCAGAATCTGCAGGATGTGCTGGGATCTTCATTCCTGACTGCTCAAAATGGCATTGTTTTAAACCACAACTGAATCAGTGTGTACTCCCCAAAAAAATCCATCACAAAATAAGAAAGAGCAATGAATAAACATACCTTCACCTGATTCACCGTTTTGAAATAATTTTTGAGAGAGCTAAAAATTTCTGATGACTCCAGTGAGCTGGAGATGGTTTGGGCAGAGCCAAAGTAATAATAATCAAATAGGAAATAAGACTGATGCCCAATTCCTCCAATACCTGGGACACTCTTCAGCTACAGAGAGTTCCAAGGAGCTCCTCACTAGAAAAACACTACCAACATTCGTAAGAGGCTGGGTGTTTCAGAAAATATTTCTGTATGCTTCACTTCATTTAGGCAAATCACAGTCTTATGAGGCACCATTACAACACCCTACTTTATAGGTGAGAGATGCAATATCCTAAATTCCATGTGACTTTTAAGACAACACATTTTAAAAAGTTGCAAACTGAGATGTTTATTCTTTTTTGTATTAGGGGGTTAGAACCCAGGGCTTGTACATGCAAGACAAGCACTCTACCAACTGAGCTATATCCCCAGCCTGAGATATTTATTGTTAAATGTAGTGCTTATCCATCCAATATGACAGTGTAGATGATGATTATAACAATGGGTCTTATGTCTTGTGTTTCATTGTGTGCTATGCAACATTTGCAATCAATTTAAATATATTAACTCATTTAATCCTATTCCCTTTCATGGGTAGGCAAATCTAGATTCAGAGGGGCCAGTGGACTCGGCATGCATCACACAGCCAGAAGGTAATCTCAGATTGTAACTATATAACTCATCCCCTATACAATCCACATCTTATGATCCACAGATTGTACTGCTAACTCCACAATCTGACTCAGTATGTGGCCTTCAGTGCTTCAAGGACTTTTGCAAATGTGTAAACTAAGGTAACAGGTGAGTGTACTATCAGCAAAGCAGTGTGGTAAGCTTTGTCTCCACTTTTACTGCTAATGACCGGGAATCATTTTTGTCCTCAGTACCTATTAGAAGCTTCTGGATTTAAAGACTCAGAGTCCATGCTCCTATTCTAACAAGGTGTATGCTCTTGGGCAGAACACTTTGGTCATTCAATTTATACTCTTCCTTATTTAACAACAGAGGTGGTAATAAAAAATACCTGTAAAGCCAGTTTGGGCAACTGTAGGAGATCATACATGTAAATATGACTTAGCACAGAGGCTGACTATTGACAAATGCTCAATAAGTGGGAGCATCTAAAATTAAAAAAAAAATTTATATATATATATA
>NW_025999869.1:16950934-16968925 GCF_001458135.2 Marmota marmota marmota
ATATATATATATATATTGTGGGATATGTCTTATATTCTTCTTTGTAGATAAAACCCTGAAGATTTTACTTGGCATCTAACTTGTTTGTTTGTGCATTTGTTCAATTCTTCACCACATATTTACCATCCTATCTCCATAGTCTGGCATGTGGCACATAAGAGGAACCCAGTAAATGAGACAGATAAGGTTCTGATCTCTCACTGAGGAGAGCCAAGTTATCAAGCAGTTCCCAGTGCAGTATGAGAAAGCCTTTGTTAGTGGGGGTGAAGCACCCAGGAGTCTAGCTTAGCTTAAAGAGGCCAAAGAAGGCTTACAGGCGGAGGGGACTTTAATTTAGAGCTAGTGGAAGAAGAGGAGTTAGGGAAGTAAACAAAGAATCAAGGAGACCAAAGAACCAAGAAGAGAGAATCACACACCCAAGAACCTGGGAGCAAGGAAAAACCTGGCACATCCTGGCAGGGGAAGCATTCACTTTTCTGGTCTATATCCATTAGCCCATTCTGAGGTCTACTGCAGCTACACAGATTTAACTTATGTGACTTCAACAGCATAGACTTGACCCAGATAACCCAGCATCAGCCAAACGTCTGCACACATGTGCCTGTTAAATGCACACAGATTTAAATAGCATGGACTCAAGAATGAGCACATGAGAGAAGAGATTTATAATTTAATTATGTATATAATATAAAACAAATTGGGTAATAAGGATTAATATATGTATTATATAAACTGCTATATAATATACATCATTAATTTGTCATGTCATAATATAAATCTACATGATATATTGTATATTTTATGATGTCTATTATATATTGTTATATACAATATTATATCCTACATAATAAAATATATATAATATACATATATAGATATAAATATACATATATATTTACTTTCATATGAGTGTCCCTAAACAAAAGTCAATTACTACATCTGGCATTTTGTGCTTAATGAAAAAAAACAAAACAATCTGTTCTGTCCCTGGAGGACTCAGCTGTTCCAGACTTCTGCAGAGACAACATATGAGCTTCTAAAAAGAAAAGAAAGCCAAGGGCCATTCTGAGGACATCTGTGATTTGCATTATGGATACTGGATTGATTTCACTTTAGGCTTCAGTGCAAGGCTCCCTGTTATAGACAAGAAAATAAAGGGAGCCAAGAGGAACAGTGCTTGTAAGCACCCAGCAGAGCAGAGGGGGCATCCCCAGGAGACCCGTCTTTCCAGTCAATACCCCTTCTCCAGTCAAACTTCCAATGATTATGAACTCCAGAGACGAGCACAGAATGTCCTACATATCACATGGGCCAAGTTCATGGCAACATTCCGGGTAAACTTCCAGACTCCAAGTCCTCTTCATAATTATAAAATCAGTCTTTTGAGCAAGGTACATGCATGAAAACCTGTCTACTCTATGACAGCCCCCAATAAAAAGGGCTGATGAGCTTGTTATACATAGAAATGAGCTTGGTTTTGGCCAAGGATGAAATCAATTGTACTAAATATAGCCATTCATCATGAATGGAGTAGCTTGGTTTTAGCTATCAGAATGTGCTTATCAATCAGATTAAAATCTAATATTGTACTATAGTCATTGAAAGTTCATAAAATTTCTTACATAAATCACCAATTTTAGCAACCTCATATTAGATGCAAGAAACTTGCTTTGTTTACATATTTCAGTGAACAGGGTTTGAAATGCTGACAAATTAAATCCCAGTGTAAAGACTTCCATTACTGGATTTGGAAAATGTTATGCGCCTACTAATATTATTGGAAGCCATACTCAGTGTTCCTGATATTTATTACTTTGTTTTAAACACCCTGTCACTGCTCTTGGAAACAATTTTTAGGTTTAGGTTTTGCATAACAATCTCTTGGCACTTAAATGAACATGAGATATAAATGCTTAGTAAATTTAGCCTCGATTTGCAAGCTAGTCAAGATACAAAACAGCCCTTCCATTACTCTATTAAACCTGGTCCTCAGCATGTTTTTAGTGATCATGTTTGTTCATATCTGGGTAGACTCTTCACTTTTATTCACAATGTAGAGCAACATGAGTGAACTTCTACAAGTCTTTGAAGTGTGCTAAGCAAATTCTGCCACCTTTTAGCTGGCTTCTTTCACAGGGGAAGCTGAGAGAAGAGAAAGGCAGGGGATGTGCCAGATGAACATCTAAGAAGCAGTGATTAAATCCCTGGCAAATTTCCAGTGAGCCCTGTTGCCTAAGAGCCTAAATTCTGGAATGAGACATACCCGAGTTTGATTTTTGCTTCCTGATTTCTGATTATTTACGTCATTTAACATCACAGAGCCTTTAGTTTGATAGCTGCAAATTAAAAACACAACTGTGCATACTTCAACAACTTGGGGGAGGTAAAAGAGATAATATAAAATGATGTTTATGATAAATGTTTAAAATGTACATGGAACAATTACTGTGTGCTAAGTGTTTTACACAAATAATATCATTCGGTTTTCCTAACAACCCTAAGAAAGATATACTATTATTATCCCATTTTATGGATGAGAAAACCAATGTACTGAAAGTTTAAGTAATCTACCCATAGTCAGAGTCTCAAAGAGTGAGGTTAAAATCTGGCCCAAGCAGGTTAGTCCTGAAGCTTACAATCCCCCTAATTCCCTGCAATTCCTTGATGTTTTTACCAAGCCTTTTAGAGATCCTTTCAACACAAAAATGCCACAATCTCACTACTTCTATATGAAACTGTACCTTATAACACAGACACTGATGACTCAAATCTATACTCAAGTGTCATCACTCTTAAAAATGAATAAAACAAACTATTTAGATTTTTACATTTTTATTAGTACATTATAGTTATACACAGTAGTGAGTTTCACTTTGACATATTTACAAATGCATATAACATAGTTTAATGCATTTCTAGTTCTAATACTTCCCTTTTCCTTCCTCATCTCCCTCCCCTGACTCTTTGTTTATTGGTCTCCCTTCTAGTTTTTAACTAGTGCATTGTATTTATATATAAAACTCATAACAATAGCCAAGTTATGGAACCAACCTAAGTGTCCATCAATAGACAAATGGATAAAGAAAATGCAGTATACATACACAATGGAGTTCTACTCTGTTATGAAGAAGAAAGGCTTTATACTGTTTGCTGGTAAATGGATGGAGTTGAAGAAAACATCATGCTACGTGAAATAAGCCAAACTCAGAGTCAAGGGTTCAATGTTTCTTTCGTATAAAAGAAGCTGGAGAGAAAAGAAGGAATGAAAAAAAGTATCTCATGAAAATAGAAGGGAGATCAGTGAACTAGAGATGGGGGACAAGGGGAAAGAGGTGGACCAAATTATGCTACATGCATGTACGAATGTATTAAAACACATTCCAATTGGATATATAATCGTTTCATTTTCCGACTCGCAGTGTCTCACTTACTTGAAGGAAGGAAGGAAGGAAGGAATGAGAGAGTGCTTGAAACGTGTGCTCCTCTAGCTTTCGTTAA
Source organism: Marmota marmota marmota (assembly GCF_001458135.2). Taxonomy (NCBI): domain Eukaryota; kingdom Metazoa; phylum Chordata; class Mammalia; order Rodentia; family Sciuridae; genus Marmota; species Marmota marmota. Next base: position 16,954,433 of record NW_025999869.1, read on the forward strand.
TCCAGCCTGGCCAGCCTCATCTGCTACAGGCTTCCAGACTTGGTTTGGCTAAATATTATAGCATTTTTGATGTCTGCCTTGGGTTTGGTGAAGTCGACAGCACATTTAAAGTACATTTACATGAGTGCAGTACAATTACTGCCCTGATTCTTTTTTGAAACCCAGGAGAAACATAGACCCTGGAATCTAAACCAGACATTTGCAATGGTGATTACAAGTGAGAACAGAAAATGAAAGGGTAGGAATGTTCAAGATGCAGCCGCCACAACTTGAGGGAACACCTCAAACCACAAACATGGCGCCTGGGCGGATCTAGGCCTGGGCATGCCCAAACTTTATAATTCTTTGTTTTTGTTTTAACACAAGGAACAAATGTGAAATGACAGATATACTAAGACTAAAACAAATTCTAACATTGCCATTTGGCAGGTTTTGCTTTTTATTATTTTCCTAAGATAATTTTCTAAATCATTCTGAAGGAATCATCAAAGCAAAAAGACTGGTGTCATTGGGATTCCTTTCTTTTGTCTCACAACCAGCATCCAGTCCAGCAGATCACTCCAGTCCTTCTTTGAAAAGATCTCCTTTTCTCTGTTGCTATCACTCTGATCCAAGCATTATCTCCTCAAACCTGGATTATTGGTACAGTGTCCTCTCTTATATTTCTCCTCTTCCCCTTGCCCTTCTGCCAGGTAGTTTCATGATAGCAGCAAGAGAGATGCTATTAAATAACATTGCTGTTCTGCTTAAAAAAATGGTTTCCTTTGTCACTCAAAATAAAAGCCAAGCCTTGTTCTCATGCACAGACACTGAATGATTTGGCCTCTGCTGAACTCTGAGCTCGTGCCCACTGCTTCTGCCAGGCAGAGGCATACTTCTTTCTGTTTCTTGTGAATGCCACCCATACCCCACCTCAGGAACACCTCAGCTTCTTGCACATGCCAGTTCTTCGGATGTTTTTGCTCAGACATGTGTGTGAGCAACTCGCTACTTCTGGCAGATCTTTCCTCAAAGTCAAAGACTTTTCCTGAACTGCCAAAATCCACCCACCAATGACATTTTCTAATATCCTTTCCTGACTTATTTTCCTCCTTAGCTGTTATCACTATCTAAACTATATACACTTAACTGTGTATCTGTTTCAAGTAAGATTACCTTAATAGGTAATGCAAGATACCAGATATTTTTTATTTTGTTTCTTTTGCATCTTTAGAGCCTAGAATAGTGCCTGGCATGTGAAATGCATGCTCATTCAAGGAATGGACTGAATAATTAACAAATAGGCTTTTGGGTTGATGAGCAGGTAAAATGGAAGTAGGTGCCAGTATTTGACACACAACAGATGCTTGGTGCCTGAGTGAATAAAAAATGAATTAACCACAACAGGGTAACATCTGGGATGGTGTTATTCCATGTAATTTCACTTCATTCTTTAGTATTAACCATACTTTCTAATACATTGTATATGAAATTTAAATTTATTTTTCATCTGCATAAAACTTTAGTTTAGAAAATTTGTCCATACACCCCATCTCAGTTTATGTTCTGGGTACACTGAATAGGAGTATATTCTCTTTTTACATGCAATGAACTGAAACCTAGAAAAAAATAATTATCCAAGAGCTCACAGCTAGTAACAAAAATGGAAAAAATAAGAAAGGATAGTTTTTCACTTATATAAAGTGATGGTAAAAGAGTGGAAAATAGTTTTTTAAAAAGCTGGCTTCTATCAGAAGTTTCACACACTGGAAATGTATTGATGCCAGGGAGCTTTTAGGAGTTTGCATACATGGCTGGATTTTTATAATGCTGGAGATAAAATTAGGAATATTTTCATTAAATTGTTTTAAAACACACTTAACAAAATTAACCATATCATCTCTTTTAAGTATATTGTTCAGGCATATTAAGAATATTCATTGCTGGGCTGGAATGGTGGCTCAGTGGTAGAACACTTGCCTGGCATGTGTGAGGCACTGGGTTTGACCCTCAGCACAACATAAACATAAATAAAAATAAAGGTATTGTGTTCCTTTACAACTAAAATTTTTTTAAAAAAATTATTGCTATGCAGGCATCACCACTGTCTATACCTCAAACATTTTTCGTCTTGTAGAATTTAAAGTCGGTACCCATTAACTAATACTGCATTCTCCCCTGTCTGACCCTTTGACTTTCCTTCCCTGTGAATTTGACTACATGCCTCACATAAATGGAATCACACGGTATCCATACCGTGTCTTATTGTGACTGACTTTCTTCACTTCTCAGGAAGTCCTCAAGGTTCATCTATACTGTAGCATAGGAAACAAAAATTTATTTTCTTTCTTTTTTTTCTTTTTTTAGAACTGGGTTGGCTTGATCTGTGATAGCCACTTCTTGATTCAGGTGCTGGTCTGTGTCTCTGCATTTGTTCTCAAAGCATGGGCCTAGATTGGCAGTACACCATCACCTGGGAACTTGTTAGAACTGTAGAATCTCCGATCATTCTGCACATCTACCAGTGGGAATGTGCATAACATTTTTCGTATGTATATGACACATTTTGTTTATTAATTTATCCATTAGTGGATACTTGGATTACTTCTACTTTTTGACTACTGTGATTATTCAAACACTGATATACAAACATCTGTTTGAATCCCTGACTTCAATCTCCTGGGTATATGCCCAGAAGTAGAATTGTTGGATCATATGGTAATATATAAAAAAGCTGTGTGATCAAAATGTTTATTCTTGTTTCAAGCCACTGAGTTACATAGCAACAGATAATGAGTACCATCCACTTAAGAGAGTTTGTCTAACACCAGAGAGACTTCATCTTCATTACACATTCATCAGAAAAACTTGCAATTAATAGAAAATATATTTAACCCCAGAAACTACACAATTAATACTCATTTATATATATATATATATATATTGTGTGTGTGTGTGTGTGTGTGTGTACCTAATGGATATTATTGGTAGGGCTCAGGGATTCAAGACAATAGTTTATTTGACTTGAATCTAAGAGCACACCAGCACACACCACTGTCGTCCTCAAGTGCACTGCTGGTTTTATTTTTGGTGAGGACATCGACTCATGTGTCTCTGTCTCCCAAACACCTTCCAACACATTCTGGGCACTAGGCTTAGGTAGTGACCAAGTCCAAAACAATTCTGGCCTTCATGGAGCTTACAGTTATTTCAGTAAGACATGCACTGTGTATATCACAACAAACTATTGCTATTATGACTGTTACTTGCTCTAGCGAGAAAACGTAGCATGTTTTGAGAATAATAAACAGACTAACTTGCAAGGTAGAAACAGCAAGAATCAGGATAAATTTTATAATGTAATGGGATTTTGACACATTAAAATATCAAATTTATTTTGCAGTGTAAACAATCTGTGTTGAGCATCATTACATTACTCCCTCCAAATTTAAAAACACTCCAAAAGATGCAGAATAATGTTGGCAATATTCAGGTGCTCATCAGATGAATTAATTAGACTAACTAATTAGCTTAAGTTTTAATTAAATAGTATGTATTAAGTTCATTATCCCTATAATACTGACATTTTAAAATAGAGGTTTGGGATTATATATAAATTCCTTCCCTCTTTCATTCTTTATTTTCAATTTCAGTGGTTTTAGGACATGTACACCCTATGTTAACTGCTGGACAGAAGAGCTTTAACTATTTGTCATTATTTTTCAAAGATAATTAGTTTAGGCTCTTATCTGTTACTCAGCCATATGCACCCAAAGCAAAATCTGGGATTAAAAACTCTTCACTTTTCTCATTGTCTGTTAACAAATAAAAGTGATGTGTGTGTGTGTGTGTGTGTGTGTATGTTGCTACCAAGGATTAAACCCAGACGTGCTTAACCACTGAGCTACATCTCCAGCTAATTTCATTATTTTTTTTTTTTAATTTTGAGACAGGGTCTCACTAAGTCGCCGAGGCTGGCCTTGAACTTGATATCCTTCTGCCTCAGCCTCCTGAGCCACCACTGGGATGAAAGGTATGCACCACTGCACCCAACTGAAAACTATATGGATTGTAGTTTTTAACCTACAATTGTGTTTTTTTTCTTTTTTATTGTTGTATTATAGTTGTACATAATGGTGGGAATTGTCGTTATATATCTGAAAGCTGCATTTTTTAAAAAAAATTCTTTTATAAGAAATTAAGTTATTTAAACACAGAACAACAGGAGTCACTTTTGATGTTAATTCCTCAGCGAATTAGGTGACTATAGTAAGTTCAAAAAATTTCCCAAAGTATTGGCTTTCCCTACAAAGTATAATTCAGACTAAAAATAATATATATTATTTTTGGGGGGGTTAGGTATTGGGAATTGAACTCAGAGGCACTAAACCACTGAACCACATTCCCAGCCCAATTTTGTATTTATTAGAGACAGGGTCTCACTGAGTTGCTTAGCACCTCGCCATTGCTGAGGCTGGCTTTGAACTCACGATCCTCCTGTCTCAGCCTCCCGAGCCCTGGGATTACACACATCCACCATCATGACTGGCTCATAATATTGTTTTGTACTAGAGGAAGCTTCTGATTTTAAGAAACTATTGAGAATTTTTTTGAATTTTTGTTTTACACACACACACTGCTCCCCCAAATCAGAAAACGTTCCATATCCCCCCAGTGACCCTGCCTCAATGAATAGGTCAAGTATTGAAAATACTGGGCAATTCTCTGTGTCTCCTATTCTTTGAGAAGAATAAAACTCAATAGGTGCCCATGAAGAAAACTAACAATATTTTGCTACCAAGTCCAAATGACTGGTAGTAATTACCCCAGGTGACATTTACATTATGCTAGGGTTGATCACTTATTACTTTTTCCACAGCTTTGGTGATTCAAATACCCAGATAGGGAGCCAGGTTAAGGTAAGCCTTTTTCATAGATATCTTTGTTGATACAGTTTCTAGATAAGGAAACCCCTTCTACCAAAAATGTGTTTCTGCCTACCCCAAATGAAATGTCTATTGACTCCACTGCTCTGCTTCTAGCTACGATTTCATTTCCCTACTCTCCTTGCCAACAGCATATTAGGATAGAGATTTCTAAGTTCTTTGCTCTAACTTCCTGCCATGCAAGATGATCTGGTTGGTCTGTCCATCCCCAGCCCCCCATGCTGATCACTTAGTGACGTAGTCACAAACAGAATGTAAAACCAGATGAAAACTTTCACAGAACTAAAATAATCCTCTTGGCCTGAGCTAACAAGTCATCTCCTTTTTGTGCCTTATTTTACAGTATAAATAGCTTTAAAATATCTGAAGCTAGGTGGTGGTATTCTAATTATGAGTGCTATCTACTCGTTTTCTTTCAGCACTGAAATTCTATGAATCTTAAACATTATTATTATAGTCATGGTCCTGGAGATTTCTAGAAATTTAAGGAAGTTTTTTCCCACTGTCGCATTCTCTAAAATTAGGTCTAATCTATTCTGGATAATAAATGCTTTCACAGAGATGGAAAGAATCCTGGTGAATTTCCAAAGTAAAATGTGTAATAGACTCTTGTTAAATTAATTCTTAAATGGAGTGATTTTTCCAAATATAGGCTAGCCCTGGGCGGTCTTAATGCATTACTTATTTTTAAGTGATTAAAGGTAACTCTTACCAAATCAATAGAAAGGGAGATATCAAAGAGGGAACATTAAAACTAAAATTAGCATCAACTGAGGATAGATATAAAAATAATATGAGATCATGTTTTTTTCTTTAAAAGTCCAGTAAAATTATTGGAGGTTATAGAAAAAGAAATGAGAAGTTGAAAATGTAATTGGATTGGCAAGTGTCCTCCCTTACAGAGTTGTTTTAGAGGAAATTACTCTTCTCCTGTAAATTATCTAAAAAGACATGAATGCTAACACCAACACAAATGAAACCCACCCTACTGTTCGAACAGTAACTTACAAGTGGCTTAAAACTGGGGATTTAAACACTAATACCTCTCATGATCAAGAATCACTATTGTGTATTTCTGGGATGGCACAAAAGAAGATGCTACTCATTCCATTTTCTCCATTTTATAAAATGTCATCTTCATTAGGGTAGCTCAGGCTACAAACCTAAGAGCAAACATGATTTCAATGTAGAAAGTTTGAAGAGCATAGATAAAGGAATCCCACATCCCTTTCAAAGCTCTTTAAGCTTGAGTGAGACTCATTTAGAGTGAGTGAAATAATTTGGATATTAAACAGAAGGGTTGTGCAATGCCCTTAAAGAAGGTAGAATGTGACTCTAACTCTTCCTAGCATTTAATATGTAGTAGGCAAAGCTATGTCCCACAGTTCTGAGATACCTAGCTAATATAGCCTTATGTTCCCCCAAAGTATTCTGGATAAATTCCTATTCTTGCTTTCAAGGAATTCGGACTTTAGTGGATGGGGCAAGTGAACTCACCAATTATTTCTAAATGCACACTACTTTGCTGACAACATACAAAATAATCCATTAGTTAACTTTTAAGTGTTATGATATATACTATATCATTTCAAAGCAGCCCAAAGGGAGATGAGGTGAAATTTAGATACAATTGCAGACAAACAACTATAGAAAGTAAACCCAAATGAGCCCCAACAGGGGGTAATACACTGGAAGGAGTTGGTATTATAGCTGGGAGAAAAGTAAAGTTACCATAATTAACAAACACAGGACATCACCTCTTACTCTAAGCACATGTCTGTGAAAATGTGCCAAGGTAAATTATGCAGGTAAAATGATAGATTAACACCCATGAAGGAGCTACAGAATATAAATCTTATTATTCCAAACCTCTATTATAGCATGAAAAGATATCATTCCTACATTTTGTCATGTTTTTATTTTCTCTTCTCTATTATGTCACAAAATCAGCTTAAATGCAAAGAGGACCTGGTAGGAGAACCCAACTCTTCATTATTAACAATCCTAAAGATGCATTGCTTTGCCTTAACTGTATTGAAACCCCTTGATTCTCATCAATCACAGCTTCATTTTCCAATTATTAAAATAAGAACACTAAGGGAAAAGGGGAACATTTTTAGAGTGCTGGCATGAACACGGATGGAGGTATGAAGCTGGTAATCACTCTAAAATAGTTTCGAAGTGTTAGTTGCTACACAAGTCAAAATTCAACATGTGAGAGGGCTGAGGTTGTGGCTCAGTGTGGAGTGCTTGCCTTGGACGTGTGAGGCACTGAGTTCATTCCTCAACAATATATAAAAATAAAGGTATTGTGCTAATCTACAACTAAAAAATATTTTTAAAAAATTCAACACATGAAAGTCAGCATGTTCTGTGTCTTCTGTTATCTCAAAGCTGTGGAGGTAGCACAAGACATCAGCCCCAAAGATATGGAAATAAGGAGGAATACATTTCAGGGACAGTAGATGAATGATAAGGACAATGGGGAACAAGCACTGGATATTGAGAGACATCTAAAGGACAGCTGCAAGTCTTCCTGATAGAGCAACCCTCAATGTGTCTTTCAACTTCTGAGAAGTAGAGTGACACATCAAGTAGCATTTCAGAGAGGTTAGTTGGATAAACCATGGCCTGCAGTGAGTTAAACAAGACCAAGAGGGCTGGGAGTAGAGTGTGGCCATGAACATGGAGGAAGGAGAGAAGAACGAGAGACACTCCAAAGGGATCTAGCTCCCCATTGCTGTCAGAGATCAAGGCGGGCTCAGAATCAGACTTGCAAACAAGGGTTCTGTAGTAGTTTGTTAGAGATTAAAGAGACTTGTCTTTTGTGTCTAGCTCATCTCCCACCCATCTAAAGGAACAAGTGCAACACCCCAAGGAGCCAGCACCCAATGCTGGGGTCTCTCTCCTTCCTCCAGCCTGTAGTCCCATCCTAGTCACCCACGACCTCCCAGGGAAGTCTTCACATTGCTTCCTCAATCCTACAACTATGGGTATATTCTCCTGGTTTTTTACTCCAAGTATGTATCATAAAAGGAATTAAAAGAATTCCTACACTAATCCTAACACAATTTGTTTTAGTACAAAATAACCTTAAAGATGATTTATTCCTTCATTTAAAATGTGAAAAAAATAATCCCTAAAGATAAACATCTTCCACAAAGGGTAATAAGTAAATAAATAGCCCAAACCAAAATATGATGCAAAACCCCACAGGACTCCTTGTTTGAAAACTGCTCTCGATGCTGTTTAAAATAATCCCTAGGCATGGAAATTCAAGTATTGTCCTCTATATTTAGCAGGAAGGTAAGAAAATTGATTCAATACATTTGTAGTTGCAGGTTTACTAAATAAGGGAAAAACATGTTCAGGGAGTAGGGCAGGGTAAAAATAGAAACCGAAGCTGGTAACTGCATGTCATGAGAGGGGAAAAAATAATCATTGTTAGCCTTTTTTTTTCTTCTTCTTCTTTCCTTTAGTACATGAATCATCTTCTTGCTGGTTTGCAAATGGGAAAAACATAATAAATCCTCCATTGGCCTCCCACAGCATCCTAGGAATTAGAGGCCGATTATTTCTAAATGCACACAACTTTGCTGACAATATTAATATTTAGTCATCACCTTAGTCATCACCTTTCTGTTTGTTCCCAAATATCTCCCCCCTCCTTTTGTTCTGATCAATTTCATGAAAGATATCTAACACCCCACTTTAAGGGGGAAAAAAAGGAAGTGGCATGAATCTATAGCACTCCCTCCTGGAATGTCCGTTTCAGCCTTGTGTTATAGTGACAACTCCTTGCAGGTGACAAAAGGGCTCTCACATCAACATTTACTTTGCAGATATCAGATCACAATAACAAATGAATAAAATGCATAAATCATTCATCAGGTAATGGTGTTCAGAGAATAATAATATGTTCCTCATGAAATATTGTGCAAACTCCGAAAATGTTCTTAGGTAGGCATGTTGCCTCATTTCTCCAAGACTCGGTTTTCCCATCGGTGATCTAGTAATGATCATAGTTACTTACTAAGAAGCCTCCTGAGCAGGTCAAGAGAGATGGAGTGTGGGATGTTCTTAACTGTACAGGCAGATGCAGAATTTTCAACTCTCTTCTATAGCCCCAGGTCTCCCTCTGTTGCAGGACTGTCCTCAAACCCATACCCACTGCCTCCTGGCACCATGGTTTCTCACTAGATTTTCTTTTCTTTTCCCAGCATTGCCAACTGGGGTCTCCCTCCCTAGAGCTGTGCCTTCTGAGCTCTGAGTCTAGTACCTAATTATTCTCTCAAGGTCACCATGCAGAATTTGCAATCTTAATCTTGGATGCCGATTTCTGGAAAGTGACTGACCTTTAAGCAAGGTGCCCTCTGAGAGCACCTGACTCAAGCCATGAAATGCTGAATCGTTAACAATTTAGAGCAGAAAAGAATTTAACCAAGTTAGACAACCTGTAATAGCTCTTGTGACTGAGGCCATTAGGACCATTCTGGTGTAGTTCAGGCCAATCTAATGACTTCGAAGAGAAGGCACTTGGAAACAAGTACACCGATATAACTTTTCTATTTCCATCTTAAAATCCATTTGCAGTTTCTCTGGCGTGCCTTCCTAGGTTGACTTTCCACCCCACATCAATCTATTCTAATGAGTCAAATTTTAACCTCGAATGTCTAATAAAAACACATATATACATATACCTTTTCATATTGACTCTCCAGAATTTGAAGAGCAGAAGAGTTAATTTTAAAGATGTAGAATTGAATTCCTCCCCTGGCCTTACTGAAAAATCCCCACCACATGATTACTTAAGTTAATAAAGTAAACATAAATGTGTGCTGAAGACCAGACTTGGGTTATACTACAGATGGTGGAAGGCTGGGGTGTAATGCTGGGCATGCACCCCTCCTCCAACAGCATTCAAAAGAACACTGTCAACACTTTACAGGTCTATTAACATATTTCTGCTAGACAGTTTGTCCAGTGGCCAGTCCATAACACCTAACCTCATCTAAACTTTTCATTTCACAAATGAGGAGATTAACCCAGAGAGCCAATAGTGGATTTTAGTCCATCTTGGATGCAGGTCTACCAGTGGGATCTCTTGACTCCTAATGCAAAACTCCCAAATACATCTTCAATTTTCTCCTTAATTCTTATATGACAGGAGGATATACCACCACAATACAAGTCTATGTTGTATCTACTCTGTTGACAACCCAGTAAACCCTGATGTGGGTAGGAAAATGGGCGATTTTTGGCTCTTGCCCTGATGAGATTGAGTCTTATTTTTCCCTTGAAATCTAAACCTCCTCTCATACACACAGCCCTCCACAAACACCTATGGATCTTAGAGCTGGAAGGAATCTCAGGGAATCATCTGGTTTACCTCACAGCTTTCAGGCTGAGAAAGCGTGGCTGACTCTCAAAGAAATGAAGAAACAGAAGTCATGAAAGAATAAGAAATGCGTTGTAAATAACAAAGAACCTCATCTCCTTGCTCTCCAGGCTACAAGTCTTTCCTGGAAGAGCCATTCCATATTGCAAGGTAGGAAATAGTAAATAGAATTTTTGATAAAGCATATAGTATTAACTCCATATGCACAAATATGGATGAAAAGACTTGGAAGAAAATTCCAGTCTCCAGATGAGACAGAAAAGGCTGGAATGTGTTTTGGTACTTCCTGAGAAGATTCTCAGTTAAAAATAAAACAATGAAAACACACACCAGGGCTCTTATCCCATAGCATTTCTGAAGACTGAGCTTAGCTCAGGTAGATCATGCAATTTGTCTTGTTGATGCTCACGCTCTGTCACCAAGCCTATGTGGCAACACCAGACCTTATTTGGCTTACAGTGCTGCTTCATAGCACAGCGCAGTAGGAACTTCTTTACCATATGTGGACCAGTACAGGTTGTCTAAGTGACCCTTCCTTGATGAAGATCTACAACTAAATGTCACTCCGCATGGTCAAATGTACCATGACACTACAAGATTGCTTCCATGTTAGAATTAGGCAGTAATTAGGTTAAGCCTTTAAAATGAATCTGAATACCCTTCATGCTTTTTTGACCATCCATTTAGTACATTTATTTGTTGTTTCTGAGTTACCATATCCTTGCTCTCTAAGAAAGGGTATTATGACAAAATATACTCCTTGACATTGCTTGGGAATTTTTTTAAAAAAATAATTCTATCTACCTTTCAATTTCTATCAAAGTGAAGACAAAGTGGTAGTTTTTGAGTTGCTCCTACCCATTTCTGCTGACAGTCAATGGTCAGTTCAGAACCTCCAAATTCACATCTCCTTGCCCCTTTCCTGCATTCTGTATCCACCCCTCTGGTCTTTGAGAATGATGTCTACATTTTAGATGCCAGTTTTTAGGTTAATCTATACCTTATATCTCTTTTTTTTCCTTTGCAACTACTTACAATTGTGTTTAAAAATTTGCAGAAAATATTTAGAAATCTTTCACAGGCTTATGGTTGCAAAACTTACCCCCTATTATTTTATGGCATCATCCTCTCATTTTGGGATTCTTAATTTGTATTTGACTTTTAGTTGGCTGGAGAAAACTAGTGGAAGATGTTTTATGGGGATTAGATTATGTGAGAAAGTGTCTTAGTTTTATCCCATTAAGATAAACCACTTCTCTGACTGACGCATCCTTGGAAATCATTTTTCCCTTCAAAAACATCTAGACATCCTGTTGTTTTGCTTCTTCATTCTAAAAGAGAAGCCTTGGATCAAGACAATTTTTTTGGGGGGGGGGGGGAANGCTCACTAGTTTATGGGTATGTGTGCATATATATAAATATATATATATATATATATATATATATATATATATATATATATACACACACACACATAATGCACATATAGGTGTGAATCTTTGCAAATATCTGTATGATTATGTTCAGATATGTTTGCATAAATGCATGTGCAAGTATGCAGACTTGCATATGTGTATTCCCCGAGGAGGAAGAGAACTGAAGATCAGTTCGACTCAAAAAAACCAATCACACAAAGCAAGAGGAGGAAATGCTTGTTTTCCCAATTTGCTACCGATAGTGAATTTTGTATCCAGGGTGAAAATATGGATGAAAAGATGAAGCATTTTCTAAAGAACCCCTGATAAGGGGAAGATTTCTCCATTTCTGATGGTGTAGCATCCACTATCTTTAATTGTGCCCTTTAATACAAGTGCATAAACCTTGAAGGTTCATGAAAATTCCTCCCAGATTTTGGCAAGAGACTGATTACCATTCCCAGTTTTTGATCGATGAATTCTTCATTCTCCATTTTATCTTGGGAATTTTAGTAGATGGTTAAAAGGGTGAAGAAGATGCCACTTTTAAAGCAGAAGTCCCTATTTCACATCTCCCCACTGCTGCAATGAGCCATAAGCAGTTGGAAAAGGAGAAATGTAGAATATGCATGACTTTCAAAGGATCCATTAAGGTTCAGTGCCTTCTTAGTTTTGTACACAGACTATAGAAGGTAACTGCTATCTGGGACATCGCTTGGTTCTGAATGCCTTTGCAACGCTTCATCTTATCAAAGTGCACCATGTTGCCCAGAAGGGATAAGTTTCGCGCCCAAGGTCACACAGCTTGTAACAAAGCCCAGACCATAACTCATGTGTCCCGACTTTCACAGTGATGAGGCTCTCCACAGTTCTGGAGAGAAAATGGTAATGATGGCTATTTAGAAAAAAACTACTAAGTCAGTGTGTACTTCTGCTTTACCAATCTTTAGGGAAAAGGAGGAGTGACTCTCATTATTCTTGAAGCACTGTCCTGTCACGAACAACAGCCAGTTCCCATTTCTTATCCTTGGAAATGAGCAACCCCACAAGAGGAGGGAGGTGACTTGAAACACACAGGGAAAGATGACCTTCTATAGTCTGTGTACAAAACTAAGAAGGCACTGAACCTTAATGGATCCTTTGAAAGTCATGCATATTCTACATTTCTCCTTTTCCAACTGCTTATGGCTCATTGCAGCCTGGAGATGGACCAAAGATTTTTCAATTCATGCAACTGCATGACACTTCCCTTGCAAAATAAGCCATGCGTTGTCCCCAAAGTCAATTTTGCAAAGTGCCACATTTCTGCTAAATACTCCATGGATTTCATTATGCATCTTAAAGCATGTAGCCCTGAAGCTAATAATAAGATAGGCACCAAAAAAACATGTTCCTTTTGAATTGGTTCTATAATATTGGCTGTTAATGAACCTTGGAGAAATACGGCAAGGAAGAGAACTTTTCAGATTTACAGTTCACATGCACTAACCATCTTGAAGCAAAAGTCACTCTAAAGTCAAGAGGTTCCCTGGTTTTCTGCTGTCATAATCCCAGTATGACACAGTGCATTCGGCTCTGAGAGATGGGCCTGCAAATGCCTTCCCCATGCTCCTCCTTTGTCACTTGGGATGGCTCATTTTTATTCTGCTGCTGCTTGTACTTCTCTGCAGGTAATGGGTTTTGGGCATGGGAACTGTGATTCAGGATCAAGCTAATGATCCCAATCACACTCCCTGCCTACCACTGCTACTCCACACATGGACATGTTACCCCATTCAGGCCAGTGAGACAGGTGGTGAGTTTTCCTGGATGCCCTGGAAAAGAGGCTCCTGGGTCTTCTGACATATGTCCTGAAGTGACATCTTCTTCCTTACCCAGAATATGAACAAAGAAGAGAAACAAGGGGAATTTCCAGCTTCCATCTATATACAAGACTTTTTAGGGAAATAATGAGGGGGCTAATAAGAAAGTTTAATTGCCAATCAAACATGAAGGCATGCATTTAAAAAATAGTTCTTTAGGATGAACATGGCTTTCTAAATCTTCTGCAAAGGGAATGGCTCAAGCAGCCAAAGATTCTGGCTGAGCATGTGGTGAAGTTATCATTCTTCTCAGGAACAGAAATCCTAGAAATATCAGGAGATTTTTTTTTTAAATAATAGCTATTCTTTTTGACATTTAGCTGATCAATGTAATTTGAACTATCATTCAAATAGAAAGAAAAAGCCCAGGTAACTTTATGAGAAGAAGCGAACTTAGAAACAAAACCAAATCATATTTCTACTTTTTTTTTTTAAGCTTGCACAGAAACAAAAAAAATGCTGGTCTAGCACATCTTTTTCATAGCATCTTCAGAACATGAAACATGGGCTGTAGAAGGTAATCACTGACTCCCATGGCAAAATTCATAAATCAAAGGAAGAGCAATATATTCTGGATTAGGTGAGTTGATTTAGCATTACCAGGGAAGTTGAGAGATTAGATCTACTAAAATCTGATGTTGAGAGGTCAGCAATGAGAAAGGTGACTGTTTACATAGAAAACATATTTGTGCAATTAACTGAAATTAATTATGTTTGTATGAATTTTATAAACACATCACAGATCTGGACTTTTGGCTAATTAAGTTTCAATTTATTTGGGAAAAATAAACCATATAAGCTTTTATCAGAAAACCCTGCTTGCCCATTAAAAGAAAAGAGGTAAAATCATAGTTTTTTTTTTTTTTTTTTTTTTTTTTTTTTTTTTTTTTTTT
>NW_025999869.1:16968947-17037965 GCF_001458135.2 Marmota marmota marmota
TTTTTTTTTTTTTTTTTTTTTTTTTTTTTTTTTTTTTTTTTGGAACCATCTGGAGAAATAAACAATTTAGGAAAAGCTATAAAGGCAGAAATTATAGTTAATTATCTATGACATAAAGCCATATTTTGAGGTTAGGCTGTCCTTCATTTTCTCAGGAGTACCCCTTAATTAAATGCAAATAATCAGAAATGGCAATTAATAGATTGCTATAATTCTCATTAGATACTGGAGCCCATTTATAATACTTGAAGGTTGCTGTGGATACTGAGCAAAAAACCCAAATGGACTGTGTTTTCATAAATTGCTCTCCCACGTCTCTCTGACTGGAAAGGATTTTTATGATGGCACCATGAGATTAACAACCACCAGGCCAACGCCATCATTTCTCTAATAATTGAGCACTCTGTCTGTAAGTGGGACAAAGGGATATTGACTTCAAGTAGACCAGCTAGGCACAGGGCTTACTAAAGTACATGGATATCAAACCACCTGATGTAAGTATCACAATATGCCAATCAGAAACAAGCCATTAAAAGTCAAATGGTGACTATGAATGACTAAGCAGGGCAGGGAACAAAGCACAGTGTCATCCCTTCTCTGACTCTTATGTGGGGTATAGACACTCAATGGCACCTTCCTTTTTTTGTCACCACAGGGAGAATGCCTGCTCCTAGCTGTTTCCCCATCAGGACCTTTGAAATTTCCTGAAACACCATCCTCCTCCTTTTCCCCCACTGGAATTTCCGCTAGTTCTTCCTATGACTGGCTCAACCTCTTTCTTTCAAGTTTCCACTAAAATTCTCCTCTGTGGAGAGGCACAGGCTGACCAGCATCCATAGCAAGCCACGCCCCAATTTCTCATCATGACATCTCTTTCCTGCAGAGGATACATCATAACCAATAATTACTTTGTTTATTTAGCAGTTTGCTTCTTTATAAGCCATCTCAACCCCTAGAATGGTTATAGTTTATGGTTTCCCAGAGATCTATTTTAAGTTGAATTGGCAATAATATGCACACATAAAATATCTGAGCGACTGTAATTCTTACCACAATGATGATTTTCTGCAACACCCAAATTAAATATGTTTTTAAGACTCTATTAGTCATTCCTTTAAAAGTGAGCTTGGGACCATACTGAATTTCAGCAACTGAATCCACTGTCTTTGTGAGGCAATTCTGCATGTATTCAAGTTGACAGCAAGAATGGCTAATGCTGGTTGTCTGCTATGATCTACTTTCTGGTTATGGTTAATCTTCATTATGCTCTGCAATTCGAGTATTGTGAATCCCATTGCTACAGATGAGTACAGCAAAGCTCAAAGTAGGGAAGCTGCTACCTAGCTCATTGGTAGCAGAGCTGAGGTTTCGACTCAATTCTGTCCTCTCAAGCCTGCTAAATCCTGTTGCTCCTAAAATCACTTTTTCACATGTCAGAATCCTCCCCAACCATCAGTTGCCAATATGACTTCAGAGTAGCTTGGCACAATGAAAGCCCAGTGGAAAATAAGCCAATAATCCAGACAGTATAGATCAGGAGGATTTGCTTCAGTGTAATTAAGTCTGCAGTCTATGAAGCCTCTTAACCTCTCTGAGTTCAATATGCCATTGGACCAATAAGAGTGAGGAGAATCAATAGGGCCCATTAGAAAATACAAAGACAAGACAATATCTCAACAAACTGCACAGAAAGCACAGTGCCAGATGCAGTAAGACATCTTTGTATTTGCATGTGGGCATCAAGAAGGTTCCAGAGATGAGTACTGCAGATTGTCAGCATTTCTCCTGTAGCCTGCTGTGGACTCTTTGAATGTTTTAAGTCATGTCACAAGCCTGGGGACCGAGTACTCAGAGGAATAAAAGAGTATACTCTCAGACTGTATAGCATCATGGAAAGTCATGTAGCACTTCAGGAGTTCCAAGTTCAGCCTTGCTTGGTATCCAAGTTCTGTCACTTCCTGCAACTTTAGGAAAATGACCTGACCTTTTCTAAGATTCAGCTTCCTCAGTTGGAAAAGGAAGACATTGTAGGACCCACATGCTAGGGTTGTCACTGGGCTAGATAATATACCCTGTGTCTAGTGCACAGTACCATGCCTAGCGGAGAATCAGCTCTCAAACCTCATTCTATCAAAGACAATACTCTATTTGCAAATCCTGAGGTCAATGTCAATGCATGTGTGAGTGGACAAATGTTGTTTTGTCCTAATAAAGCAAGCAAAAGATGCTATAAGTCAGCCTTCTTAACGTAGAAGGTATTTATAGTCAGTGAGAAGAATAAGTCTATTTATTTTGAAGGGCAAAGTCCCCAATTCATCCATGATGTAGCCAAGTGGTCCATAAGAAAGCAATTACCATGACTCATTCTTACTTTTATATTTATGATGATTCTTCTTTTCCTTTAGCTTCTTATGTTTAGTTTGTCTTGAATTCCACAACTGTTACCTAAGAACATTCTCCTCACACCATGTTCAACAGCATAATGTCCAAGGGAAAGTCAGTTTGATTATACCATATCACTCCTTTGTACATTCTTAGAACACCCTCTTATCACAGCTACTCCTTCATGTATGTTGGTCTCATCATATGATTGATCCCTGTCTTTTTACTACTGTACGGAATGCTGCATGAAGGGAGATAGGCTCTGGGTCTTGTTCACTTCTGCACCTCCAGCCAGAAGGACAAGTTTGGACTAAGTAGAGCACTTGGCTCATGAGGAAAACTCAACAAACATTTGTTGAGTAAGATGACGGTTATTCATTTATTAGTCTATCACCAGATTGTAACTAGAGTGGTAATGAACTTAAAGAGGTAAGGATTTCAAATAGGATCCATTTTGCTTTAATTGGGACTAAGAAATTATTTTCCAAAGAAAACCACAAAAGTCAGAAGCACAAGGCTTTCAACCAGGGAATGAACAAGACACAAATTATCCCTGCCCCTGAACCCTCCTTGTCAAGAATTGCAATGCAGATTTCAGTTGAACGTATTTGAAAGAACTTATGTGAACTATAAAGCATTGATTTCTCAAATGGCAATCAACTATGAATGGCACCTAACTGATTTAATCTAGTGAGTGACCCAGTGATCCAAATGATCAATCCCTCTGTATTTAGGGTTTAGAGATGGTGCTTCCTCTTTTATCTTATTATAATTAAGAAATTATCACATGCTTTATTAACATAGCAGATTATAGTCTTATACATCTATGGTCAAAACTTCCTGATGCTAGCCAACCCAAACTTGATGGCTAGATAAGGGAAAAGAATGCGATTTTTACAATACATGTCAAAGACTCAGACTGGGTGGATTGCTGGACTTTGCAACGACAAATGTTGCTAAGTTTTTGTTTGTTTGTTTTTGTGGAGCTGGGGATTGTACAGATGCTAGGAAAGTGCTATGTGATCAGTTGCTACAGAAGCCACAGGAAATTGGAAAGTGCTCTTCCACTGAAGTATACACCCAAGCCCAATGTTGGTACATTCTAATGCCCATTATTCATTTTTACTTATTCTAAAGATAAGAGGTTGACCATAGTACTTACTGGGGCTGCGAGTCATGCTCTCCACTTAACAATATTGGTTAGTAATCAAAGCTGGTCAGAATGTACAATTTTGTCTTCAAAGCAGTCGGTTGGGTTTTTCTTATAAATTGAAAGGCTACAATTCTATTGAGGATTTTTTCCCCATGCTTTTAACTTGTTCTTTATCAAGAAAACAATTAGCAAGATCATTTATCTGTGGCTTGTGAAAACAAAAAAAGGAACTCAAAAGGAAACCAAACTATGATTCTTACAGGCACCAGTTATGAGCTTAGCAAGACCCTTTAATTATTCACAGAGAGAAAACTGCTTGAGTAGCCAATGGCTGAACCAGGATCAAAGTGTTTTCAAGATGCCCATTGAGCCTCAGTCCTCCCTACACACTGACCATCACTGGCCCTGAACATTATTCAAGTGAAGTCATTGCTGTTTAGGACACACTGACTTTGCTTTTGAACAGTAAACATTTTCTGGTGGGGTTCAAAGGCTAAGCTTTGCAGTTAGACCTATTTGGGTCTGACCTTTCTATTTACCAACTGGAAAAGTTGGGCAGGTTAGTTAAGATCTTAGTGTTTCCGTTTTCTTCTATGATCCAAAGGAGAGAATAGAATCTTACAGGTTCATTATGAGAAATAAAGAAGAAACCACAGTCCAACACTCTATGTTTTTCTCAAGGAGGGTTTGATGCAAATGTGGGTTTGTGTGTCTAATTGCAGTTGGCAGAGGAGGTGTTGTGCCAGATTTTAATTTCCAAACATGGACCCAATAGTATTGCAGTATTAATTTCCTGTGGCTTCTGTAACAACTTACCACAAAACGAGAGGCTTACAACAATAGAAATATATTTTCTCAAAGTCATAGAAAACATAGTTCTGAATTCAAGTTGTTGCCAAGCTTCAGACCCTCTTCAGGCTCTAAAGAATCTGTCCATTGTCTCTTCCAGCTTCCTTGACTTACCCTCAAGTAGTGTACATCCCCTCACTTGCTGCGTTACTCCTGTTTTGAACTCTAAGGTCATGCTGTCTGTTCTTCTGTTTGTTTCAAATCTTTGCTTGCCTCCTTTCACAAGGACACTAGTCATTTACTTTAGAGTCCTCCCAAATAAGCCAGGAAAAATCTCCTTGTTTCAAGACCCTTAATGTAGATAAGATCCATCTTTCCAAATATAGCAACACTCACAGGTTCTAAGACTGGACATATCTTTTGGAGGGCCACCAGTCAATCACTACACTCTCTCATCCACATGTTCTTCTAGAATCTTTCAGCTACCAATGAAGAGTTAGAGTTCCGACTGCCCAAACTGAAGATTTGGAGCAAAGTGAATTTATTTTCACATTAAGCTTCTAAATTTTAAGACCACTGCTTCTGTAGCTAGCCAGATCAAATACTCACTACATAACTGAATGAATTAAGATTTAAAAAGGCACATGAGATTTCATTCCCTGGAACTTAGGATCTTAAATCTTTGTTTAACCAGATATAGAGTAAGCAGAGACACACACACACACACAATTATTTCCAGAGAGAAATAATGATCTCATTCCGAGTCAAGGAGTATGGAGAACCTAGTAATTAGAAATAGAAACTATGTGATCTTGAATGAATTTATATATCATGTGGTCCCAACTGCATACTTTATAAATTAGCAAAATTAGCAGAATAAGGCTAAACATGGCCGTGCCCCTCCTTCCTCATGCAGCTCATTACCTTACAAAGATCCATCTTGCTCCTCACAGGCAAGATGAAAAATGTTAATAATCTCATTTCCTTCCCAATTTAGAAAACAGAAAGGAAGGGAGAAAAAGATACAAAAATGCTGTGGATGTAATAGTTATTCTAGATCATTTGTTCATGAGATTATGACACACTTTCTTCTCTTACTGTTAAGCTATATTATTGGGTGTGTTTGTTGTTTGTTTTCCTACATTAATTCCATGGCTTCAGGATTTGGAAAGTGTCCAGAGCCAAGAAATGTTGTATGGTGAGGAATGAAGAACATCTTCATTCAAGGGTATGAGCATGTCCTCAAGGACCAATCTAAAAAGCAAAGACCAATCTAAGAGGTGGGATGAGAGATTCTAAACCAAGTTCTATAACAAAATGATTCTGGGATGGGGAAGTGTGCTATATCTGCTCTGTTGAATATGGCAGCCACTAACCACATGTAGCTATTGAAGTCTTGCAATGTGGCTAGTAAGACTGAGGAAGTGCAATTTTAATGTTATTTAATTTGACATCTTTGGTGTACAGAGTACTTACAGAACCACTCAGAGCCTAGAAATCCCAATTAATGAGTCTCAAATACACCAGATAGGAAAACCTCCTTCTATTAATTGGTTCTTTCTACAGTTTGAATAATTTCACTATCATGTCTATTGTGAAAGGACTGACCCTCAAGTTATCTACAGTAGCATGCTCCTGGAGAACTGTAAACGCTTTCCTATGACTGATAATGCCTCACTAAGAGCAAACAGATTCCTCAGATGTGGTCATGATTGCTAATTTCTGAGATCATTCATAGTTCTCAGGAGCTGGACCAATAGGACTAAAATTCCATGTGTGAGCAACAAAAATATTTCCAGGGAGATGTTCCAGCATTCTTTTTCTCTATTTTAGAACCATAAAAATATAACTTAAGGTATAGAAAATGTAATAAGTGGCAAAGGTCATGAGTACTACCCAAATAATAGGATAAATTTGCATAGTAATGTGCTGATAATTGGAATTCACATTTCTCAGGTTGACCTCCTTAGAGTGTAACTTACATTCAATTCCACTTGACCAGTGTCAGATTCTGGTCTCCACCTTCCTACCAACTCTGCCCTCTCTAATGGCCTGAGGTTTCACCACCAGGACCATCCTGAGGAGGTTCCCCAATCAACTTTAACCCTCCTGCTTCCAGAGAACAACCATGCTGCTTTCTCGGCTTTGCACATCCCTCCAAATGCCTCTTCCATCTCACAGTTCTCAGATCAAGAAGCCTTTCAGTGCCTTCTAGCCTTAGTTGATTCTTCTTTCATAATCATTTAAAATATATGCCATTTTGGAAGGTCTTAAAATGATACACTGGGTATTTCTCCTAGTAAACTGTGAACTAGCTACTAAAGTATAGGACCATTTTTATTATAATCTTTAGCTTTCACACAAAACAGAACACTGCCCATTGTGCTTAGCAATTAGAAAAATGCAAATCAAAACTACTCTAATATTTCATCTCACTCCTATCAGAATGGCAATCATCAAGAATACAGGCAACAATAAGTGTTGGTGAGGATGTGGGGAAAAAGGTACACTCACACATTGCTGATGGGACTGCAATTTGGTGCAATTACTATGGAAAGCAGTATGGAGATTCCTCAGAAAATTTGGAATGGAACCACCATTTGGCCCATCTAACCCACTCCTGGGTTTATACCCAAAGGACTTAACACAGCATACTACAGTGATGCAGCCACATCCATGTTTAGAGCAGCTCAATTCACAATAGCTAAACTATGGAACCAACTTAGGTGCCCTTCAATAGATGAATGGATAAAGAAAATGTGGTATATATACTCAATGGAATATTATTCAGTGTTAAAGAAGAGTGAAATTATGACATTTGCTAGTAGAATAGAGTTGGAGAATATCATGCTAAGTGAAATAAGCCAATCCCAAAGAACCAAAGGCTGAATGTTTTCTCTAATATGCAGATGCTAATTCACAATAAGGTGGAGGACTCTAGAGAAGAATAGCATTACCTTAGATTAGGTAGAAGGAAGTGAAGAAAGAGGATGTGGGGATAGGAAAGATAGTAAAATGAAATAGACATTATTACTTTATGTATATATGTGACTGCATGACAATGTGATTCTACAACATGTACACTCAGAAAAATGAAAAATTATATCCCATCTATGTATGATGTATCAAAGAGCGTAAATGCATTCTACTGTCATATATAATTAAAACAAATAAAAATTAAAGAAATACTGTTTGAATGAAGCAAATATGCCCACTGCATTGTATAAACTCCTAATAGTCCTGATTCATGTCACTTTGTAGCAATTACAACACCAGCACCTTTCCCGATGATAGACAAGCTTTCCAAGGTACAAAACGCTTTCCAGACCCAAGATGACATCAGGCATTTATATTCTACGACTCAGTGTAGAACAAAATAAATTTTGGAGGGTGATTTTTCTGCATTAAAATAACATTTTGGCAATGTCTCAGACTGATGACTTTGAGCTAATGGGTGAAAAGTATCCAATAGAGTCAAAGGACTTGAGGTGAATGCATGGTGTTCTCTGTAGAGGTGTCTCCCCAAGTCCACAAGTGAAGGTGAAATCTACCACAGAGCATAGGCTTCTCGAGTGTACTATGTATTCATTCATTAACAGTGTAAAACAAAAAGTATAACTAAAGCCAGTAACAGCACTTTCTCTCATTAGTGAGCAAAACTGAGTATTAACTAGAAGGAAGTCAGTTTCTAATCTTTTCACATTGCATTATTACCCTTCTCTTCTTGTGTAATTAAGGTGTATCAGGTAGCTGGTACACAGAAGGGAGTGTCTGTATTAAAACACCTCTTCATAATCAAATTCAAGCACTCATCTCATTTATGATCTGTCTACCTTAATAAATCAGTGAATACTTCATTTTAAAAAGCCATATAAAGCTCAATTAACCCATCTTTCCACATTTTAATTTAAAGTGACTGCCTATTCGTAACTTTGCCCTGTTCATTTATTCAGTAAACACATTCCAAGTATCCACCATGTGTTAAGCAAGAGGCTGAGAGCTGTGCTTCAAAGAGGAATAGTTTAAGGTGACTGTCTTCTGAGCTCACAGCCCAATAGGAAGACAGACAGGAAAATAAAAGCAGTACTGCCTGTTGCCCTGCGCCAGCCACCCTGCACAGCACAGCACAAAGGAGGGAGTCATGGGCTCCAACTGGGAGGACTTCAGAGAAGAAATGAGAAGAAAAAACCCTTTAAAGGGGCAATGTGGATAGGAGATCAAATGTACATACAAATTTCAAGTGAAATCTGACCTCTTTTGTGGGAAGGGAGTTTACACCCTGCTGCTTTGGCACAGGATTCTGCAGACATGCGACTTTGCCCTCCCAGGGCTCAGGTACTGAGACATTCAACTCCTCCTAAGGGGATGCAAGCCAACTGCAAGGTGATGAATGGAATCTACCAGGCCAGTGGGGTTCTCTATCTGGGATTTCACTTAGGTAAGAGATGACCACCGGTCGAGGTGGGGACTGAATGGCAAAGGTCATTCCACAGGGAAGGTCAAAGGCAGAGGCAAGTTGAAGTTGCAAGCCAGCAGAAAACAGGAATAGACACAGAGACTTTTGCTCACCACGAGAAGAAGGACCCCTGCCTTTAGAAAGAGTCTTCCAAGGCAAGGCCTGATGCCATTGGGCCAGGAAAGCCATATGCAGAATATCCCTGAGGATTACCAGTTCCCGACAGCACCCTGACTGCTGTGCGAGTCACCCATACCCCATTGACATCCTGAATTCTTTTGAGATCCACTCGCCTTTCCTCTGTATTTGTGTCCTCACCTCCCTCAGCTTGAGTTAGATTGACTGCGTCGCAGTTCCATGAGCCTTCCCCAAGCAGAAGACGGGCCAGTGTCCCCAGTTATGGAAGAAGCTGGCCATTCTCTCAGGCTTTTGTTGTTTTACAAAGTGTCCAATTTATAAGTCTTAGAATGCCTTCCTCCCTGACCCTCAGTGGATCTTTATCTTACTTTAGGGTAAATAAATCATGTTTTAGACATCATACTGAACAAATTCAATTTGTCTTCATGAAAAATAGCACTTGGAAAACGGGCAGCGATGTGCCGTGATCAAGAGGAAGGGATCTCGAGTCAGAGTCCCTGACACCCAATCCCAACTACATCCCTCACCCACTCTATGACCTTGGTCAAGTTACTGTACTTCTCTGAGCCCATGCCGCCTTATCTATAAAATATGGGTAACAGTGATGCCTGCCGTATAGGGTTTTTATCAGGATTGTGGGGGAACTAGAGTTTTTATTTATATCAGTTTTTATTAAACATATTGACATTTATTATTTACACAATCACAAATTCCAATCATTTGAATGTTATAAATCTAGAGACTGGAAAGAGAAATAGAAGTCAAGAAATCTGTATCAGACAGTTATGGATAATTTGAGAACCTATGATGTGCCCAGCACTGACTAGACCCTTGACATCCATTACCTCCTGTGTGTGGCCTGAAAAAGGCAATTTACAATTAACAAATGCATATTCAAAGCCAACTATATAGGAGTGACTGGAGCAAAGCTAGGAAAATAATGAACAGATCAAAATTCTTGCTCCTGAGAAGTTCCCAGGTCAGCTGGGGTGCTGAAGCTAGGTCACCCTGGTTCTTTCATCTGTGAAATGAGGGTTTCTGATGAACTGACTCCTGTGGCTTCTACTTCATCTGTTTTACAATCACTGGGGCAAAGGACCAGGCACCTATTCATGATTCCTAACCCTTTTTAGTTTTGCCACTTAATGACCACTTGTGTGAAATGATAGTGTGCATGATCGATACGGCAGGACTTGGAAGGTCTTTGAGGCCAGGTTGTTTGGACGGGGCTGGTAGAAAGTGTTGGCAGAAGCAATAGCCTTCAATGGAATGAGGCTTCACCTGGCTAAGTAAGATCAAAGACAAAATCACAGTAACCAAACAGGAAGGTACTTTTGAAACACCGGGGCTAGCTCATTTGGTTCTACACGGAGCTCCAGAAGATAAAGGATATGTTTGTCATGGCCAGTATGGAGAAGCCACCTAGCCCCAGACATCCCTGCTGAGGCTCTCTGTACTATCCCCTCAGTGTCAAACCAGCTAAATGAACAAGATCCAGAGTCAGACCCTCATGGATTCCCAAACCAAGTTAATGAGCCTCTCCCTTGTAAAGTCAGCCCCATATAGTGTCTACCTGGATAAGGTTTAAGTTATGTAACATTTGTAAACTGCAATAGCACAGTGCCTGTCATAGACTGAGCCTGCAATAATTGATGATCACAGCCAACATTTCTACGAAGCACTTACTATGTGTCGTGCTCTGTCCATCAATCCTATGAGGTAGGATTGTTACTTCTGGGAAGTAAGAACTCAGAAAGGTAAAGTAACTTGTTGAAGGTCACACAGTAAGTGGCAGAATCAAAAACTATACCTCTGTCTATAGAGTCTGAGCCCCTCACTACAACCCTGTGGTGTCACATGTGTGGCATGACTTTATGCCGTCAATACTGAGTCTTCCTATGTGTCAGATGCTGCTCCAAATGCTTACTGTGAGCCCACTCACTGAATCTTTACATTCACCTGTGACACTTATTCAATTGACACAGCAAGGGGACAAAACAAAAGTTGAAGACAGTGCAGGGAAAGGGTCATCAACTTACAGTACCAGGAGACGTAAGATAAGCACCAAACAGTCATAGGTACCAGGGAAACACTCCCGGCAGAAAATGTCACTGTCTCCAGTGACATCCTTAGATGGGAGGGAAAATCATTACCAATGACACAAGATGGGCAACAGAGATAATAAGCCATTTTGCTAGCTCCAAAATCTTTGTGAGGAGCCGGGTGATTGCAACATTAGGAGGAGAGGAAGGTTGGGCTTTGATATGAAACACCAATTCTTCACTCACTAGCTGTGTATCTTTCAGTGAGTCTCTCAACTTCTCTGGGCCTTGGGGTGGGGCTTAGTATTGCAGAAATAATACCCGATTTATTTTAGTACAATGGGGATAATAATACCTAATTTGTAGCGTCGTTTTGAAAATTGAAGGGTTTTTTGTTTTTATTAGTTCTTTGCAGCTATACATAATATTGGGGTTTATTGTGACATGATCATATAGACATGGGATATATTTTGCTCCAATTCAGCTGCCAGTATTTCTACTGTTCTTTAGCCCTCCCTACCCCTGTTACCCTTCCTCAACTCTATAGGGCTTTCTTCTATGTATTCATAGTCGTTCATGTAGGTGCTTTATAGGCGTATGTAAAGGGGACATTCGCTGTTGTATAGTACGTAGTATAATTTGGTTCCTCCTCCTCCCTGTTCCTCCCCTTTCCCCCTTCCTCTGCTCCACTGGTCTCCCTTCTATTTTCATGCAATTCTGCCCCCACCCCTTTTCCTTTTGGTCTAGATTCTTCATGGGAGAGAAAACATGGCTTATTCGCCTTACATGATATTCTCCATTCCATCCACATACCAGCAAATGCCATATTTTCACTTTTCTTTCCAAGTGAGTAAAACTCCATTGTGTATATGTACCACATTTTCTGTATCCATTCATCCGTGGGTGGGCATTTGACTATGGGTTCCATGACTTGGCTATTGTGAATTGTGCTACTATAAATATGGATGTGTCTTCTATCACTATATTATGAGGATTTTAGTTACTTTGAATAAATACCAAGTTGTGGGATAACTAGGTCATATGGTGGTTCCATTCCTAGTCTTTTGGTGGTCCTCCATACTGCTTTCCAGAGT
Source organism: Marmota marmota marmota (assembly GCF_001458135.2). Lineage (NCBI taxonomy): Eukaryota > Metazoa > Chordata > Mammalia > Rodentia > Sciuridae > Marmota > Marmota marmota. The sequence goes on from NW_025999869.1 coordinate 16,981,002, forward strand.
GGTTGAACTAATCTGTAGTCCTACCAACAGGTATGACTTTACCTTTTCCCCCATATCCTGGCCACCACCTACTGTTACTTTTGTTCTTGGATGATTGTCATTCTAATTGGAGCGAGATGAAATTTCAGTGTAGTTTTGATTTGTGTTTCCCTGATTACTGAGGATATTGAAGATTTTTTTTCATGTATTTGCTGCCTCCCCTCTTGTTTTTCTTTTTGAGAATTGTCTGTTTAGTTCTTCATGTTTTGTGCACAGAATATACACAATAAATATTAGTTCCCTTATATACCACTGTGTGCGATAAATTAGGAAAGGTTGATGTTTAAGGTATTTACAGTATAGGTAAACTACGCGCTCTTCATTGTAGGGGGAAATTGAAAAGTGTAACCTTGTTTTCCTGTCTAGTAATGAACACTGGAAAATCCTGCCAAGAGCAGAGGAAAACAAAACAATTTTTCCTGATTTACCTCTGAAATAAGGAAAATGTGTGTGTACGTCCACACTGTTATATTGGGCGGGCTTTTCCAACAGAGTCCCTTGGGATTGGAACAGAATGCAAGTCTGATGACAAAGTAGAATTCCAGATATCCAGTCCTGGATGGCGTGCGAGGTCATCCAGAAGGACTTTCACATGATATCACCCTGTTGGATCATTGTTACTTGGAGGGTTTGATTATAGTGTAAACTCTTCCAGATCCCAAATTATGGAGCAATCGAAGCATATAAAATAACCACTGTTTCCTATTGCTGACTTTTTAAAAATCTCTGCATAAAATGCTTCACTGTTCCATCATTGATTTCCTTTGCTTGCTCATCTCACAATCTTCAATATAACATTGATTAATACCTCATTTTTTTTGCAAGGCTTTATTGACAGTAAATTATTATTTGTGAAATAAAATTATAACTCGAAAAGACTATGTTTTATACTGTGATTGATGGAAAAATATGCTTTTAACTTTCAAGGCAAGACCAATTTTCTAACACTTCACTTCTATTTGCTCAAATGCATTACTCTTGTAAAGCGCCAATTACAGCTAATAACGGCATTATTCTCACCTCAGTAAGTACTTGGTTTGGTAAAGCTTTAAGGACTCTCAACTTTGACAATCAATTTAGTTAACTACAGGAAAGAGCGATTTTATATAGATTATTGCCTTAATATGATATTGCTCCCCCAGCTCACATCTATGAAGTGGTGTTGCACATACATGTACATATACTTTTATGACACTTGCCAGATAAAACATACTTTAGAAGTCCTATTTGTATAAAATCACACGTATTCAGGTTTGAAATCCTATTTTGACCCCCATGTCCCTAAAGGTTTCAGGCTGTATTAATGAATGCCAGAGCAGGTAAAAGTTACAAACGCAGAGGGACAGGGGATTTAACTTCAAGCAGAAGATTGGGGTGGAGACCAGTGGGAAGGTAATAAACACCATCTTGGTTTTGGGGACCCCATCATCCAGTTTACTCCCCAGTCCAAACCTGGAATTCTTCCAAAATTAGGTCTACTCACTCCTTAACTCCTATTTCCAACCAGGGTAAAGAGGGTATGTCAATTCTATCTTTTAAGTGTCTTTCAAATCTTTCCCCTCCCTTCCACTGCCTGAGTTTCAGTGTTCTTATGTTTTACAATGCCGAAGGATTTCTAAGTTTCCGTTATTCAACCAAGAACATGCACATTAATAGATGGCAACTGTGATCACTTGGACGTTTGATCCAATGGACCCTGGGCATCCTCTGCAGGCCTAACCTGAGGAAACTTTCCCCATTCTATTGTATCATCACCTGTGCCAGCTCTCAAGACTACAATCTGATCTCGACTCTCTTCCTGCTTACGCACTTCTCTGAATTCTGCTCATCTGTAAAGAAAGCTCAAGCTTTAAAAGTCTTTACTGAATTCAGTTCAGAAAACAGAAGCTGTTGTGCTCCAATACTGTAGAACCTATAACCTGGGACTCCCCACAATCCCACGGAGAGTGAACGATATAGGCTTCCAAAGTTGGTATTGCAAGACAGAACTTTTTCTGTATTTGTGAAATAACTCAACCCGTTCCCCTAAAATAGAAGAACTCCATAACATGGAGGTTAATTTAATTAGATTGTTTCTTAGCTTTAACCACAAGTATTAAAAACAGAGCCATTCTGAAGCCTGAAGCAGCATCTTCAACCTTGGTATACAGACTCCTAGTCAACCCAAGCACCAACAAGCCCAAGCCCAACCATGAGTGATGGCCAAGGCACTCAGGGAAGAGAGGCAGCCCTTACCCTTCTCATCCTTCAGTCAGCCTGGAAAACACATGCAAAAAACCATTATCTGGAATGTTGAGTGTATTTAGAGATAAGAAATGGAGCTACAAGAGCATCAAGGAAGGGTTTCCTAGGAAGGCAGAGAAAAGCACTCCAAGCTGATTCTGCCCGAGCAAAGGCAGAGAGGAGTAGCTGATGCACAGGTTGCCAAGCATAACACCTTGTAATTCAGAAAACAACCTGTTATCGTGTTTGGGATTTTCACATGAAAACCTGTTATTTTTGTTGCACTTAAACAGGAGTTTGTTTTCATTGCTCATATAATTATTAACTTTTGCAATCAGAACAAGAAAAAGTTTTTTTCAGGTCGGTGGATTACAACAACTACCTCCTTTTTAGTAAGTTGAGAACTTATATTGCTCTGTATAGGTTAGGATCACTAATGAAAAAAAAATTAAAAGCTCAGAATAATGCCAAAAGTTACTTTATCACCATTTTCTTTCCATCTCAAATCAAATGAGTAATTACCTAGTCTGAACAGGGACCCTAAATGTTAGAGTCTGTAAACAAGTCAAAATAACACCTGGCATTTTGCAGGGGAATGTTAAAGTTCGTAAACAAGTCTGGATGGTGCCTGGCAAAATGTCAGAGGGAGTGGTTTGAGAAGTAACAAAACCGAGCCATTAAGTGTAGAGATTCCTGATTGGTTGACTGATGTATCTAGTTTATGCTAATTAGATAAGCTGTGTGGAATGTATAAATACTGCTCCTGTCCTGCAATAAACGGCTCCTACTCCTGCTGTATCAACGTACACAAGTTGTTCGTCACCCCCCCTGATTATTCTGCTGCAGCCGTACTCCGGCACCTAAACACCAGTAACAAATTTTCTTCAAAGAAGCATAAAAGCCAATTCCTAAGATATGAAACCCCACTTCTTTTTTTTTCATCTGCATCTTTCCCGAATAGTGCCAGAGAAGATTTTTCTCTTCAAACTGAGAACTTGCTCAGTTATACAAAGCAATGGACAAGAAGGTGTAACTGGACAGGTAGTACCCTTAAATAAGGCTTAAAGCCTAATTGCACTCAGAAATCTCAACTCCTACTTCACGAAACCTTCTACTAACATGGTTAAAATGGTGGGAAACATAATACCTTGAGTTTATCCTGTATTTCTTCCTGCATTATTTACTTTAGCTGCTTAAAAGCTACCAGATACAGAAGCACAGGTATAAAAATGGAGGCAAAGCAAACAAGGGATCCTAAAGGAGAGCAATGCCCCTAAAGAGGATCACCAGCCTCAGGAAGAACTCAAGAGGTGAGATCACAGCCAAGGTCCATATCCAATCTGATCAGGAATTCCATCTAGCCAACACCAGGTTGCGGGATGTACTGAGTCATGCCATGTCACTCCTCCACAACCCCTTTCATCTGGCTTCACGTTTCTCCTTCCCCCAGCAAGCGCTCCACAACCCAGCGTGCTTTTACTTACGATTGTGAAGTTCATGACTTTGAGAATCCAGATGGTCATGGCCAAGTTCACCAGTATCAAAATCATGAGGAGCAGGACAAAGAAATAGAGGCATCTTTTCCGCCAGCCGTAAATCCCCACTTTGTAGACCTGTGGCCCCTCGGAGCTGGGCATGGTGCTCCGGTGGTGTGTGTACTGTTCCTGAGGCATCTGAAATAAGCGAGGTGAGAGAAAAGTACACACATTAAACTGCTGAGAGAGAGTGAGCAAAAAAGATAGGAAAAAAAAAAAAATCAACTGATGAAGAGATATGGCTGGCTACTGTGCGTGTTCTCACCCTCCTGACAACTCTAAAAATCTGTCTCCTCTGGACAAAGGTGGCTTCTCTGGATGCTTGCTTTAGCCCTGCCTTTCAAGCAGCCTTCTTTCCTGATGCGCATTGAGACATCCACATCCGCATACATCCTGGGAGGAAAGGGTCTCCTAGGAAGCTATTTTCCAAATAAATCTTAGAATTCCAACCTCTTAGTGAGGGAAACATTCAGAGACTCATTCAAGCTCTAAAGGTGAAACTTGGAGTTAGTCTGATAAAAACAAACAAAAATAAAACAAAACAAAACAAACCCTACCTCGCAGTTCATCTTGTAGGGTAAAAATATTATTCAGACCATTTATTTGGAGAGTAAAATAAGATCTCAAATGCAATCATTCTGTATTGCCAAACAGTGAGTGGCAAAGTAACCATTTTGATCTTCCCTATTTCAGAGTTAAAAAGGGTCCTGGTGGACACACAGCTTAAGCTTCACTAAGCTGGGAGACTTCATTGAGTGGTAGAATATTACAGACCTTGGTATCTGTGTTAGTCCTTGTGAGTTATCCAGCTCTGTTTTCAACTGACTTATTTACCTAGTCAACATAAGAAAGCCAAGTCGACTAAGATGTGCTCCTGCCTTCCAGGAGCCAATAGGCTGATATGAGCACTGGTCAACATAAAATAAGTGAAGAATAGTATTTGTCAACCATAGGTACTATTGATCACCTTTAATGCAAGAAATCTCTCCCAAATCCCTTTGTGTTGACACAAATGATCCTAATACTAGCAGTGCTAATTGGTTACCAACATCACTTGTTTTTAGAATACTAAAACCAAAACAAATCTTAAAATTAGGGGCAAACAGTTATAAAACACCTGTCATTCAAAATGCGAAAGAACTAATTACTCTACAGAATGATTTGCTAAAAGTAAGTCTCAAGGGTGTGGCACCAAGGGCCTTGGTACAGGGCCTCTGAGCACAGTAACTCTGCTCTGCCTTAAACCATCCAAGGACACAGCCAATGCTGCTCCTCTCTATTCAGATTACTGTGTAGCCTTTATCTGGGGCATTTACTTCCTGTGGCCCCTGTGTAGGCATACTACATTCTCTGCAGAGAAGGGCTGCCTGTTTATTCTTTTTTAGCCGGTAGCAAATAATTAGTAATATGTGGTGCCAAAGTGACCATAAGCACAAACTAAAATGTGAGTCCTAAAAAAAATAATAATAATAATCACAGCTTTGTGTTATTTGGTCATGTTCTCCATGGTTTAGAAGATGATTATTTTATGACTTTTAGATAATCAGCAAAAATTTCCCCACAGGACACATGGCCATCAGGCATCCAGTGGAATTCCATTCAAAAACCTGAGCGAATTCTTCCTGATGGCAGCCATAAAAGCCTGCATGACATCTGTCTCATTCCCAACATTGCCCTAGTGCTGAAATCAGTACCTAATATGATCAGATGCTTAAATGCTGTGTGTGGAATTGATGAATGAAAAATATGAACATGTGAATTTAGAGCAAATAAATGATTTTACATCCCCTACTGGTGCTGATGCTGCCTGGGAGTGTATACAAGAGCAAGTCAAGCACCACCAGGAGGTTCCTGTGTATGTCCTTGCAAATCTTCCCTTCAGGCTCCCAAGCCCACGGTTCCCAGTCGAGGAATAAGCCTTGTGCTATAAGGTGATCCCTGTTTTATTGCCCAGGCTGACAATTCTGTTGATGAGAACTATTGTAATGAAGATGAGGCACAGTCATCACACAGCAGTCTTATATACACCCACATTATTTTATTAAAGGGGAAAAAACGTTGCAGGAGTCCATAGGAAATTAGACCTTTGTTTTCCATTTGATCATATTCTGTGAAGTAAGTAAAGGATCATAGAACCTTAGAAGAGCTACAAGTTCCTTTGATTCGAATCTACTCATTTTATGGAAGAACTGAAATAGAATTAGAGAAGTGAACCCACAGGTGTATGGTGGTAGGATTAGTGGTAGGGCAAGGATACAAATGACAGTCCAGGATTCTTACAGGCATGGTGGACAGTGAACTACCCCATAATGAATGTACAGAAGCTAATCCCACTGCCAGCATAGCACATGTCCTTTCTCTGTCACTCAATGCAACTGATGATATCATTATATAACTTAGGTATAGAGTGGTCATTTATTCAAAATGGTATGTTCAATAGGCAGAAGAGAATGGGGACATAGATACCAAGTTGTGACTTTTTGGTTTTAATACGTAGACTGTTAAAACTTGACAGAAGGCTGTGGTTGCTTTTAGTAGATGTTTTTAGTTCAGAGTCCACTGTGGAGTTATTAAAAACAGCTACATTGAGGTTAATTAAACAACAGTCAGGGATAGAGCACCATTGTATCACTGTTTATCAAAGTTTGCAGATAATCCCAATGGTAGACAGGCTCGCATACCATTGGGCTGGAATAATGGCAACCCTGACCCTGTGTCAGCCCCAAAGGAAACTTAAATACAAATTGTGATCTCCATCATTAGAATATGGGCTCAGGGTGATTCATTGTTAAAATACTACCCAGGTAATTCCAAGCATTTGAGACAACATCAAAAACTCAATTTCATTTCTTTATGATGTAGCTGCTTTTCAAGCCACACAGAGAATCAGAAGTGGAGTAGTGATTAGAACTCAGGTCCTCTGGCACGTGGGGAGTGGGCTGTTTTACGTACCTCTAGGTTCTCACATCTTTACCACTTACTCAAAGGATCCTTAAGAAACACAATACTCCAGTGCCCAACTCTAAAGCTAATAAAAAACAGGGAGGAAGAGAGCAATTTTCTACAACTGATTACAACAGGAGACCTTGCTACACAAACGTAAGGTAGTTTGAGCACATCTGTTCTCAATTATCCTGCAGAACATGGGAAAAACTAATGCTGAGTATGTTCATTTCTCTAGTCAAAAAGTCAAAACACGTTGAAATGATAAAAGAAGAAAGACACCTCTAATCTTTGTTTCTTTTTATTCCTTCCCCAAAGAAATCTGTCCACAGAACGAAGTTGAACTTTCAAGTCCTCCCTCGGCCAGGGCTCTTTGAAAGTCCTGGGGGGGCTGGGGTCCTGGGAATGCATGAACATCATCAAAAGTTTCTGAGCAAAGTAAGAAAGTTTACTTTTGTTAAACCGTATTTTATTCTTACTCTGCCTTCCTTCACACTTGATGGACTTATACAAATTTTCAGAGATTCANAGAGAGAGAGGAGGGGAGGGGAGGGGAGAGGTGGGGAGGGGGGAGGGTGGAGGATGGGAAAGGCAGCGGAGCACAACAGACACTAGTATGGCAATTTGTAAATCAATGGATGTGTAACTGATGTGATTCTGCAATCTATGTATGGGGTGAAGGTGGGAGTTCATAACCCACTTGAATCAAAGTGTCGAATATGATATGTCAAGAAATGTGTAATGTTTTGAACAACCCACAATAAAAAATTAAAAAAAAAAAAAAACTGTCAAGATTGCCATAGGCGATAGTACCTTTTTATTAGCCGTTTTCCACTCTACTTTCTTTATAGATGTCATCTAAAGAGGCAGCCCAAGGCTAAGCCACTAAGATGTGTAAAAGTATATATTATGTCACCGTTTAAAAAATTAATAATGTAATCTCGTTTTTCATTCTAACTACATATTAATGTTTTTATCTTAAGTTTGTATTCCTAGTTTTATTTTCTTAAAATAGACACTCAAATTGAGCTTCCAGCCTCATTAACCCCAGATCCTCTCTTGGTCCCTCCCATCAGGAGCCCTAAGTGCCTACCAAGACCTGGGTGTAGCACTGCAGACTCTATTGCCAAGCTGAACACAGTGGAGTCCGTGTTCCACCAGCATGGTTTTTAAACTTTAGGATGCAGATGAATCACTCAGAGGAATAGATTAAATGCAAATTCTTAGGCTTCACACTAGGAGATGCCAGTTTAGTGCACCTGTGTCAGGAATCTCTTTTTAGCTAGCACCAACATGGACACTCATGCACCTGGGTCACCCTCTTCTTCCCATTCACACTTCCCCATCCTTCACACTTTTTCTTTACTCCTGGAGCTTTCATTTTTACTACCCTCTTTCAGAAGTCTATTTGGCTTTTAGTTCTCCTTTGGAGAATCTGAGTATTTCATTGCCTTAAAAAAAAGATTTAGTTATTAAAGAGGAGAAACATACCATTTTTGTGGATAGGAGTCAAATGGAAACATAATAAATTTTCATGAGCAACAGAATAAGGAATATAATGGGATATTATGTAGCAGTGAAAATTAAGAAGCAATCTTTACACATTTACACAAATGAATCACACGTGTATAACAATGAACAGAAAGGGCAAGTTGTAGAAGAATGTGCATAATCTGATTGTATTAATATTATGTATAGAACCATGGAACATGATGGTATTTTTGGAATATGCATGTTCAGAGCATGTATAAAGAAAAGCATGCTGATAGGAATCATTGCATTTAGAATAATTGGGTGTTAGGAAAGTAAATGGGATCAAAGGGAGGTGTATATGGGTACTTAGCGCTTTATATTGAAAAGCTTTTGTTTCCCCAAGTTGAGTAACAAATGTCAGTCTGTACTGTTATTTATTTTTTCAAACTGGTCTTCTTTCTTTCTTTTTAATTTTTTTTTATTTTTTTAAACAACTAATTGTTTTTTTAAAAAAAAAAAGGAAGAAAGAAAGAAAAAAAAAAACCCTTGTATTGAGCCCTTAGTACTTGCCAGGCTATCTTCTAAACAACTTTTATACATTCATTATTAATTTTTATTTAACAATTAATAAAACAAAGGCATAGACTGGACATAGCTGTGTGTTTAATCGTATGCTCTTTGCAACCTTTGGTGTCTTGACAATTTAACATGCACAAATCTTTACTGCTACCAAAACAAACAAACAAACAAAGCCCTAAGTTCATCTTTGATTTCTTCTGTTTATTTCCTTATTTAATTTCATTAATACTCAGGGTTTCCAGAGCCATGGTAAGCCCTAGGAATCACATGTTGTCATCCATTGATTGAAACAGTCCATTCAAAGCCCAGCCATTAAAATTCAGTGTACTTTTCTTAACATGCTCATTTTCCTTGGACCTTCTGATGTTCTAGGCACTGCTCACTTTCCCTCCCACCTGGAAACTGTCTTTCTTTGGCAATCAGGACAGCATAGGACTGGGGTTCTTTTTCTACCACTTTGTTTACCACCTGTCATTCCTAAATCTCTTCTCTGCTTCTTTAGGTTCATGTTATAAGTCAATGTTCTCCTTCTCCTCAGCGACAGGTTCAATATCATCCTGTTGGTTTGTACTTCTATGAGGATGACACTCAGTGTACCACTGAAAGTTCAGTTTTCATTGCAAATTGAACTTACATGTTTTCCATTCAGCTACTCACTCAAATTGTTATAGAGCATTGATCGAATTTCATATCCTGTACCAAGTTCTCAAGGTATGAGAGGTAATAAGAGTTACCCTGCCTTTATGAATCCCACAGTCTGGATGGTGGAAGATAATGAGCATTGCAAATGAGTAAAGAAATAGAATTGTATTAAGCACTCACACCACATATCCAAGTTGCATTAAAGAGAGCATCACAAGGTGGAAGGTACTTTATAAGGATTGACCAAGAAAAGAACTCTATGAAGACGTAATATTTGAGCTGAAGCTTGAAGTTTATGAAAGAGTGAATACTAGGGTACAGAAGCATCCTAAGCAAATGGAGAAAAGCCTCAAATTCACACAAGGCCTCACAACTGGCTTGGCATGGGTACAGTAGGGACAGGCATGAGATGGACTTGGAAAAGGACCCTGGAGTCAGGTGATTCTGACTTTGTAGATCACAGTAAGAAGTTCAGATGTTACAGAGAAGGCTGTGAAACGTCACAGCAGCTTAGGAACTCAGGGAATGGACATCTCATTTACAATTGTAGGAAGTCTATAGCAGTGTCTCGTCTGTCATAGTAACAAAACAAACATTTGTGTTGGATGATGATTATCATTTTTCCCACCTTCTATAATAATATGCATCCAAAATGATTCCCACAGTTAAATAATTCAGCAAAATTAATTTCAACCAGTATAGTACACTCCCTAGGAGGCTTTCTTGTATCTCTGGAGTTGAATTTCAAAAGGAGTCAATTTTCAAACATGCCCATCTCTTAAGAATCATAGAATGGTGGTAATTTCCATCAGTCTTTGAAGCACTTCTTTAAAATTATTCCATAGGATTTTTTAATATTAATATATGTCATCCATGAACACAGGGTCCACTCTTCAACCTCTTTGACTCCAGTAGCACCTAAGATATGTCACATAAGCACATGTTTGCTCAATGAATGAATGAAAACCAAGTCAATGTTGAATAGCAGAATACATTGGCTGGTAATAAAAAAAAATAAAAAAATAAAAAAAAAACACCTGCTGTAATATCAAAAATAAGGGAATAGAAATGTACACCCCTGTGCCTTTCCAAAGACACACACATTGTACTAATGCTAAGTTGCTAAGTAGGCTTAAATCCAAAGCATAGCTCTCCTCCTTCATAAGGCTATTTTCAGTGTTCACCTGTCTAGGCATCAATCCAGTTGACTTAAGGATAATGTTTCTTGTGCACAGAATGCAATAGGATTATATTTCCCAGAGAATGAAGGTAGCAAAACTTTCTGTCACTTTTGCCATAGGATAGGAATAAACTCTCAGTAACTAAGGCCATGTTGTAATATAACCACCCACATTCCCAGACTAATGACGTGTCAAACATAACAGATGTGGAGTTTCCAAAGTAGGTCCCTCAGGGTGGGCATGGTACTAGATAATGGTTTTGGGAGCTCCAACCTCGTGGTCTTAGACATTCAAATGTTCACACTTGGGATCACATAGCATTACAGAATCAAGGGCCTGATGTTAGTTTATTAGTACAGCTTCAAGAAAAGGCTCCATTTAATGACTTGCATTGGTAAACGTCCTAGGCTGTGTGACCCTGTCTAAATTCTGCCACTGCAGCCACCTCCAACCACTCATGACTTTCTGAGGCCTATATAGAGTGTTCTCCAATAGCCTCATGAGGGCAAATATGTGTTACAGGAGCCCAATAACTGGGAGCAAATCACCCCTCCATATGATGTTGTCACAAAGACCTTTGAACCAGGCCCAGACTAACTGGCACCTACACTCTCTAGCCATTGTCCCTTTAATTATGGAAGCCACACTGAGATTTATAGGAGTGACAGTATTTCTTTGACAAGCTTTGACAGTCCAACGGACACTGGCCCCATCATACTCCAGGGGTCATTGAGTTTATACTGTGTTCACCCACCTTCCCTCTCTTTCAGAGGCATATACACACTATGAAAATCTTTTATTGCCCTCTCCCTACATATCATTGATAGATGAGGGCATGATGGAAGTTCATGGGGCAGAAACACACGGCTGCTGTGCTTCATGAGCCTAAGTACACACTCTAGCCTGATACTGAGAGAAGCCGGCATTTTATAGATGCGTTCCATGCTCAAGTTCAAGCAGGTCTTTTTAGAAGGGAAAAAATACTCTCCAGGCCCAAGTAAGAGAGCTACCTGGCAACTAGTTAGATCAGCTGCATTATTAGCCTGCTGTATAAGAATACATTATGTTTTCAGGGATGATTTGTTTTGAATTAGTAAACTATCTAAAGACACATCAATGCCACCAAGTTTTCCAATGATTTTTGTTTTTAGTTTGTACCTTGATCAAGGTTAAGAACCAGGAGACGACAATGGCCCACTTCTTACCTATGCTTACTTGACTCTGTTCTCCATCCGGTGTCACTACATGTGTTCCATCAAGGAACGTGAGAGCGAATGAGTGCAGTTCTCTGTTCAGTCACATACCCGGGAGGAAAGAACCGTGACAAAGCTCAGATCCACCCTTGAAGGGAATTCCCATTCATTGGCAAAAGTCTGAGAGTGATCTTATTTCTGCTTCTATATTTTATTTCTTCTTATTTCAAGGGCTCATTTTAATGGGAGAAGGGAATAACAAATGGGAAGACGGACAAAACCATTACAAATAAAGTAATGTGCTGGAGAAGAAGCAAAAGGGGTTCCATTGTAGAGATTAGAGAGTGACCCTCTCTGGTTATGGAAGGCTGTTCTGACAAGGTGACAACTCCTGTGGCAATGAGAAGGGTACAAGTTTTCCAGTGGAGACCACACAAGATAACCTGAAGAGCATGCTCAAGTGCTTAAGATTTGGAACTGACCAAACATGGAGGAGAGGGGAAGACACACAATTGAAGAAAGAGGCTAGAGTGCCAGTATATGGCTCCTCATAATTATAAGAATTAGAGAAAAATACAGAAGAACTAATAACTACATTATCTGGCTTAGAATGAGACATATGACATAGGCCAAGTAGGCTAGGGTGCTTTGGTGCTAGTCCATGTTGAAATTTCCGATAAACAGAAAAGTAACCATGAATTATGCAATTACACAATTGTAATCAGTTTATATAAATAGCTAGCACAAGTTCCCTTACAGACTCATTACAGTTTCTGGTTTATTGTGGAATCTGAACTATTTTAGATTGTCTTGGCACATAAATAGTCATCTTTCACATGTTCATTTGTGGTTTCTGATTTAAAACTGCTTGCTTTCAAGGGTTGTGTTCAAGCAGTCATCCATACGAGTAATAAGTCTTAGATTACTAAGGTCTGGCACAATTTAGAAAATTGTAACAAACCCATTGTTTTTAGTTCTGATAGAATACATTTTTCCTTATAAATTTATCCAGAAAAGTAAATGACTTTTTATAGCCTATGAATTGTATTCACTTTTTGAATATTTGGATTAATTTAAAAGTTATTCCATATTCAAACTTTATAAGAATTCAAGTGCATTAACTACTGAGCCACTTTTACTGAAAATCAGACAAGCACATTATTTGAAAGAACATAACAGTTAAGAAGATTCTCATCGCAACTTCATCCTCTATAAAGGCAACCACTTTTACCGGGTTTTTAAAAGTTCTTGTACAAATGTTCAACACACATATAACAGAAATGTAAAAACGGCTTTTGCAAAAACTGGACCGACTCTACTTGGGCCTGCAGCTGTTTCCTTTGCCTCCTTAAACTCTGAGTCAGATTCCTACCCAACTCTGCATGTAAACAGGTTAAGTATTTAAGGAACGTCTGTACAAGAATTGGTAACATGAGGATGACTAACCCTGAATTTACCTAGCCTCTCCTGTCTCCTTCAAGACTGAGGACACCAAGAAGGAGTGACTAAGGTGTGTAAGATTTCATGAAGAACAAGTCTTGGAAGCAGATCTCCCTGTGATGGGAACTGAGGCTGCCCCCAAAGCAGGAGCAACGACACCATGACTAGAATCCAGGCTGCCCCCTCCCCCAAGCTGGAGAAATCATCTCTCCTTGGAAATCCAATCACCACCCCACCATGCAAGAGCCCTTTCTCCAGACCCAGCAGGATGTGCCAATAGTGACCAACCAGCTCTCAGTTTGACCAGGAGTGACTGACAACACACACTGCCTACTCCTCACCACCTTTGGCCTTCCCCTGTATAATCCCGAAGGTGCTCAGGATGCTGGGCCCCTGTTTCTTCTCTTTGGGCCCACTCAGAATAATTAGTTCCTTTCTGCTTCACCTCCCATTGTCTCTCTCTGATTGGGCTCTCCAGACAGCAGGTGTACAAACCTGGTCTGTTGGGAGCCAGAGAGTAAGGTTTCTGGCCTAGGATTCCAGCAACATATATGTGTTCAAACCATATCAATTTCTATTATCTACATGTGACAAAATATGCGTGTGTGTGTGTGTGTGTTGTGTGTGTGTGTGTGTGTATGAGAGAGAGAGAGGGAGAGGGAGACTTTTGTTTTTATTTTTAACAAACTGTTCTAAACCTAATTCAGTCCACTTAAAATTGGTAAGTGATAGTTCCACAAAGATGTATAAAATTAATTTTTTAAACAGCTAGACTATTTAAAATCATATGGATAGGAAGATAGTAGGTTGAAACAGACATTCTTACTTTATGTATGTATAGGACTGCATGACCAATGTGATTCTACAACATGTACAATTAGAAAATATGAGAAATTATATCCTATCTATGTGTAATATATCAAAGTACATAAATGCTTTCTACTATTATGTATAACTAATTTAAAAAATTACTATTTTTTAAAAAATCATATGGATATAAGACACGTAACAATGGACTCCTTAGAGATGAACACTGTGGCTCCCCTCAGAAGTTTACTGTCACCCATGAGTATTGAAACCAATAACTCTTGCCAGGGCCTCCCAGGTGTTCACACTAGACCTTTGGCAGTCAGAAGACTGGCCACTCCTCCTCTGGGATGCATTAATGGAGGAAATAATAAGCAGATAAATTAATCAACAGGTAACTTCTTGCACTTATTCTTGCAAAGTTGTCTTGTGAAGAAAAAACTGAAGCAGTTGGAGACAAACTTGGGGAGCTGTTTATGTTGGGGCACTCCTGTCAGAGAACAGTCTCTCTGTAATGGGAGGTTCGAGGGAAAAAAAAACAACACATGAATAAGTAAGAGAGTAAAGCATGAAGACACCTTGGGAAGGCTTCCAGGAAAAGGAAACAGGACCAGCAAGTGCCAAGGCCCTGGGGTGAGGGCTTGCTTGGCATGTGTGACAAGTGATGTAACTAGATGAAAGTGTTTGAAAATAAGCCCTGGTACAGATAGGATGGGATGTATGTGCAGAGTCTTATAAGCCAAAGTAAAAACCTTAGCTATGATTCTGACTGTGAAAGTAACCATTGAGGACCTGAGGCAGGAGGCAGAGATGATCACATTTCTACTTTAGGACCACTCTGGCTGTTCTCTAGTGGACAGGCTGTGGGGCACAAGAATGGAAGTCGAGAGAGTAGGCCGAGGGGACCATGGCCCAAACCTGCATAGAGATGGGTGAGAAAGTGAAGAGTTGCTATAAACGGAATCTATTGGGCAAGTACAATCAATAGCATTCACTGTGTGTGAGAAAAGAACAGGAGTGAAGGAGGATGCCAGGGCTCTGGAATAAACAGCCAGATGGGAAGGAAGGCTCACAGGGCAAAGGAGTGGAGTGTGAGCAAGGCAGCCAGATAGACAGTTCTACTAAATTTCAAATGCATACAAGACCCAAGAGAGGACAGGGTTGCAAAGGCACTTAGAAATGAGTCTGGAAACCAGTGGATAGAGGGCTGGGTCTTCAGGCACAAATGTGTAAGTCTTCAATCTATCAGTATTATGAACATGTACCTTGTATTTAAGTTTAAAATTCTTATCTCTGATGAACTGGAAGATAGTCTGGTATCATTATGAACATTTATTCTTGCCATCCTGGACTTGCAGAAACCTGGCATGCTACTGAAGTAGTTTTAGACAGATATATATTTGTGAGCCACATACATACTTGTATCAGGTATTATCAGATCTATGAATGAATCCTTTTCTGATAATACTCTAGGAAATCAATAGTGTTAAAACTGTTTCATGAATGAGGAAACAGTGGTTCCGAGGAATACAGGAATATTCTCAAGAACTCATAGCAAGGAAGTCAGCCAGGGTTTGAACCCAAATCCAGGCCTGATTTTCTTACCGTTACATACGGAGATTAAAGCGAAGACCTAGCATTTCCTGAATCGGATGCAATGCAAGGTATTTAGAATTCCCGTGGAGGTGTGTTTAGTGAAGGAGACATTTAAATGGGCATAAATGCTACCAGAACCTGCCAGTAGGTATTTCTTTCAGGTGATCCCATGGCATTGATCCTGAAAACTGGGATACATAAAAAAGCAAAGATGAAGACCCTTGATTTCATGGCAGAGGTCAGTGATAGAGGCAGGTAACAAACATGAAAATGAGTAAGGTATATTATATTTATGACAGGGGAAGAGGGCTTTGGGAAAAAAGACACAAGATAAAAAAAGGAAGAGGGGTTGTCTTCATGAAATAGTAACATTTGAGCAAAGACTTGAAAGAATCTCATGTGTTGAAGATTTGGCTCTATATAAAACTCAGAGATGTAATTCTGTACCTGTTCCTTGACGGGCAAGATAAGGACCAGAAATGGATGTGTGAACTGCACACTTGAACAGGAATAACACTTTGATATGCTCGACCACAGATTTAATAACGTCATTTTCACATGCAAAAGATGCTGCTCTGGCCCCTTGTGAACATATCTCTGACTCCTTTCAGCAAGGCTTCTGCCCTGTATTGTACAAGGCCAGTGCTTCCAAGTCCCCATAGAGGGTTCTGACCAGAACCAGATAATGACAATCACAGAGGAGCTGCCACAACTCTCCTGTGACTTGGGGATCGAGGTAGTTAATAAAATAATAATGAACATGACTCAAACACTTAGAATCATAAAATGAAACACAGACTTGAAGAAAATGTCAAAATCCTTGTTAAACAGATGAGAAAATGAGGTTCAAGGAGGTGAAGTGACTTAATCAAGGCCACAGAGCAACTAACTGACAAAACCACATTTGGCTCATCTGAAAATTAGTATGTCTCTCAGAAATTCCAGGCTCAGCCTTCTGCACTTTGACTTTCATTTGATGGTTTCACATCACTTTTATCAACTACTATACCCATGCCTTTTGAACAATACTCAAAGATGTGTGTGTGTGTATGTATGTATATATGTATGTGTGTGTGTGTGTGTGTATATATATATATATATATATATATATACACACATACATATATACATATATACATACACATACTCACACATATGTATCTTGGCTTTTTAAAGGCATTACAGGAATCTGAATCCAGAATACCTGGCCAAAAAAGTGGTTCTCTTAATTCTCATGGGAAATGCTCCCAGATATATGAGAATCATTAGCCAGAACCGCACAATTACTAATTAAAGACATATTTTTATAATTGTTTTAGCCAGAATTTTTCAACATGGATATTAATTTTAAGATAGATTATTGAATAATTACTGAGAAACTATTGTAATTCAGTCGGGGTGCATGTTAGTTTAAGTATAGGTATTTTTCTCTCAGGAAATAAACCCTGTTTGATATGTCTCCAAAACCCATGAATTTTTACAGCATCATGAAAAACAGCTACAGCAAATTAGGCACATTCTTCTACAGTGATTCAATAGCTCCATAAAATTACCATTGATCCAATAGATTCTCCCTTGACAATTGTTTGGCATGAGTCTTTAGCTATTTACCTATACTTTTAGATGCTGGGAATGAAATCTGTGGTCAAAAAGGAAACACTCATCCCATTTTTAGACATTTTATCTTCCTTTTTAAATAAAAATTTCCAGAAACAATCATGAGAACAGCTAACAGTTATTATGCACTTTGATAAGCACTTTGCCTGCTTTGAGATATGGATGGATATGTCTATCAAGTTATAATTGACCTCCAGGGACATACACATAGATATTAACTTTACAGCTCAGTGTGTTTTACAAATCTGTATTTCTTTGTAAACAATATTCAAAGAAAGTAGGGAACATTTCTCTCACCATAGAAAGTTCTCATATGCCCTTTCTTAAGCAGTTCCCACTCCCAGAGCCAGTGACTGTTGTGATTTCTACCACAGTTAAACTTTTAACCCTAGTTACAATCATCTGAGGTGGTCATTTCCAGATACATCTAACTTTGAGACCCATACTCTCAGCCGCCATGTTGTCCTTCTGTGCCCCTCCCAGGGATGCTTAGCCCATCCCATCAATGTTCTCTGAGAGAATTCAGCCAGGTCTCAATTATGCCACAACTTCTCTCCTGTGCATCTAGAATGGTACTATATGTACCACCCCAGGGAGGACCAAGGAAATTCTCTCAAAATCATTACCTTTTGTGATTCCACTGAGAAACTATCAAGCAAAACAGAGTTGACAAAGTTGAATGCCTAGAGATCAGGAAGGTGGGATCAGTGAATGAGGGGACATATGCCACTCAAAGAAACAAGAGTTGTCCAAATCCTCAGCCACTGCACCATGAGAAATCAGAGCACGGTGCCTGTCTTTAGCTTTTCCAGAAAATGCAGACGTAGATTTTTGCAGGATATCTTAGGGCATTTTAATGCTTTGTAACTAAATCAAACACACACACACACACACACACACACGCATGCACACACACACTTTGTGAACCAAAATGCACCGTTAGGCCAGCCTTTGAGTTGCTAGTTTGTGACCTGATGTTTCGTCACCTGGGAAACATCAGGAGCAGCTTAGTCAGACACAGAAGTGAAAGCACAGATCTTTGAAGGACACAGCCAGCTTTACAAGTTAATGTCTATCATGACATGATAAAAAAAAAAAAATTAGTGCTGTGCAGGCTCTGGTCTATCACCAACTCCAACCCCTAGAGGAAAGCAGATAACAACTCTAGTAAGCACATACTGAACAAGAGAGAGGAAAGAAACTCCCAGTGGATAAATGGACCAGAATAAGTAAACAGAGGAAAAGAACTAGAAAGATCATAGAGAGAGTAGAAATCAAGCCACCATAGGCAAGAACTGGAACAAAACAGCCTGGCTCTGCCCCCCAGCTGTCTCTGCCCTTGAGCCATCTTCTTTCATTACATACACCTTGCCCAGCATCCCAACCCCAATCAGAGTGAGTGCAGCAGGATGTTGTGGAATGATCTTCTTGCAGAAGGGAGGGAGCCCTGCTATTTATTTACTCTGAGCTCAATGAAAGCAGTTTCAGTGGCTGAAGATTTCAACCCTGGCAAGTAACAGCAGGGGCTGCAGGCATTTTGAATGTATCATTTGGAAGTCAGGGTGCTCACAAGAGAGTCTGATTCTATCACTCTGGCAAGGGAAAGCAGTCTGAATAAGAAGGGAGTTTCTAATCCCTGGCAACACAGGTTTTTTATCTTATTTATTTATTTATTATCAGGGAATTCTGCTCACTTTAATAGGTGCCACTACTTGATCGGTTAAAAAAGAAGAATAAAGCAACTACATTCACATCCACCTACACACCCTGAGCTCCATTAGTATAACCACCAGCAAAGATCCTCGACCAAACCAATCTTACAGGATTTATACACTTGGCGAACCATGGTGACCCGTTCCTCCCCAGTCCTGCAGACCTGTCTGAGAGGCAGGTCAGGGGCCACAGCTTACATGATTTCCTTTATATGAGGCAGTTCACACTCTGCAACAGGAATTTGAAACAATGATGAAGACAGTCACCTTTCTGGTGGCAGCATAGGTGAAAAGAAAAAGGGGACATCAGAATTGGTAGAGAAATTTTTTTTTTTGCAGCACTCAAAAAAATAAAGCAACCTGAGCAATTCAATGTGCAACATTCTTTTTTTTTTTTTTTTTTGCTGCCTGCCTTGGCTCTTCATACTCTCTGATGCCCCTATTCCGTTTGCCTTGTACTATCTCAGTTAACATGAACTATGTGGATATCTAAATATTTAGGTTCTTTTTTAAGTATAGGGCACCTTTCTAAGAGCATTATGCACACAATCTCACAATACAATATGAAGGGGATCTTATAGGAAATTAGGACCATGGAGGTGATGAAATTTGCCTGAGGTCACCCAGATCTCCACAGTGTCCACCTGTGAGCCTGAACTCAGAGCAAAAGAGTGATAATATTCTAAGATCACCCACTGGCCACCCTTCTTTTTGGTTGTACTTCTCCCTTACAGTTACCCTCTTCCTTTTCAGGATACCTACGTCCCGCTCATGCAAGATACAAATTCTAAGATAATTGGAATTGAGTTCTGGGGACCATAATTTTGTCAGGGTGAGGTTAGCTGTTGGGTTTCAGAGGAAAGCAACAGGAGAGTCCAGGAAGGATGCAGAGGTGGGTGCTGGAATTCAAGATGTATCATGTTAAGCGAAATAAGCCAATGTTCTCTCTAATATGTGGATGCTAATTCACAATAAGGGTGTATGTGGGGGGGCACTAGAGAAGAATGGAATTACCTTAGATTAGGTAGAGGGAAGTGAAGGGAAGGCAGGGGAAGAGGTGTGGGAATAGGAGGGATAGTAGAACAAAACGGACATTATTACTTTATATACATATGGGACCCCATGACTAGTGTGATTCTACAACATGTACACTCAGGAAAATGATTATATTCCATGTATGTATGATATATCAAAGTGCATAAGTGCATTCTACTGTCACATATAACTAATTAAATATAAAATGAAAAATTTGAAAAAAATATGAATAAATAAAATTCCCAGTCTAGTCATGCAGAAAACATCTGATAAATAAGGACTCTTCAAAACCATCAAGGTTATCAAACACAAGGAAAGTCTGTAAAACTGTCATAGCCAAGAGGAGCCTAAGACAATAAACTGCAATGTGTTATCCTGGATAGGATCCTGGAACTTAGAAAGGATGTTAGATGAAATATAAAGAAATTCAAACAATGTATGAACTTCAGCTAATAAAGTGGATCACAAATAGTTCATTAATTGTAAGAAGTGAACTGTACTAATAGTCCACTACCAAGGTAATCAGGTGTGGGGTATACCAGATCCCTTTGTATTGTTTCATTATAAACCTAAAACTGTTAAAATTATTACAAAAATTAAAATAGATAAAAATAAATCAAAAGCTTCATTTTAAAACATCTATAAGTATGATATTCTCCAACTCCATACTTTTGCTAAACAAAATAAGCCAATCTCAAAACTCAAAGGCCAAATATTCCCTCTGATATGCGAATGCTAATTCACAATTGGGAGGGGTGGCACTATAGAATAGAGTTTCTTTAAATTAGGCAGAGGGGAGTGAAAGGAGGCAGGGAGTATGGGGATAGGAAGGATAATAGATGAATCAGACATTATCACCTTTGTGTGCATATAATGACTGCATGGCCGATGTGATCCTACAACTTGTACAATCAGAAAAATGAGAAATTCTACCCCACTTACGTATATCAAGGTGCATAAATGCATCCCACTGTCATGTATAACTAATTAAAACAAATAAAAAATTATAAAGAAAAAAAAGAAAGAGAAAACACCTAAAAGGCACCCAATACTCTTACAAAACTGAGACCTAAAGAGCCATGGAGCTAGCATCTATCCCAACATTTCTGACCACTTCTCCATTTACTCTATCTCCCAAGCCCACTTTTGTACAGAGTACCATTGCCATCCTCAGATGTGACCCAAGAGGCAATGACAAGCGTGGTTCTTGCGAAGTATAGAAAGGCATATTTGACTGAATCTGACAAGGTCTGAGGGGGGAAGGGACACCCCTGGCTCCCCCAACGTGCAGAGACAGGACATCATTGAAGGCATCACCGTCACATCTGCCTGGCATCTGTCACACAGGGATCCCATAAGGAGATGAGGAATCCACCCACAGCCACATTTATCAGACCTGGCTCTGTGGACCAGTATCTGCTTGGCTTCAACAGAATCAGTGGGGGAAGCTTTAAAAAATACAGGAATTCTCCAACTCTGATCTCTAATCAGGTTATGGGATTTTGAGAAATTATGAAACCAGGTGGCTTCTGAGGGGACTTCTAATACTAAGTCTCCACTACAATGTCACTTTCTCTAGCACAGCCTCCAAAGTCTCCCTCAGCTGAGGTCACTAAACCAACACACAAAACGCCTACTCTTCCCTGGACCTGCCTTGTCCTGGACTGCCCATGCTCCTTAGGCAAATGACATGTCTCTTCTGGTCTCCATGTCTACTTCTTTATGATGGAAGAAATGAAATATGAGAGGAGTTTTTCAAATGGATTTGCAAATGAACTTTTGTAAACATTTTTAAGTATTTGTATGGGCTGGGGTTGTGGCTCAGTGGTAGAGTGCTCGCCTTGCACATGTGAGGCACTGGGTTCAATCCTCAGCACCACATAAAAATAAATAAGCAAAATAAAGATATTGTGCCTATGTATAACTAAAAAAAATATTTTTTTAAAAAGGTATTTGTAGCTGACACTACCCATCGCTACCTGCCATACATCTTCCCCGATCTCAACTGCTAATAGAACAATGATGCTCATTATTGGGGGGAAAAAAAGCCTTTGACCCAAATTTGTGGGTTCCTACTCCAGACTTAGAGGGTGAAATGGGATTGACTTTAACCAGTCATGGTAATATGACACCCTGAAACCAGGGTCTACAGGACCCCATACTGCCTGTGTGGGCTGAGCCATGAAGACTGGTCTAAAAGGAAAGGCGTATCCTTTGTGATTAAAGGAGTCAAGGTTAAGAGAAGGAATAGCTTTCCCCTTCATGTCCTGCCTCTTTTGCCCTGGCTTGAAGGTAATACCTGCAGAGAAGAACAGGAGTTGAGCTCTACTACTGAAGATGATAGAGCAGAGGATGTTCTGATCCCCTAAGACAAGGCTCAGCTGCTGCCAGTGTCCTGGACTGTGAAAGGCTGATCTCTATCCATAGGCACAAAAAATAAGTCCTTTTATGTTTACACTTCTTGGAGTCATGTGTGAATAGCTTGCAGTCAAATGCAATCTTTACTGATAAAATATTAAAACTCTCTCTTCATACGAAATACCTTCCAAAACTCCCAATATATAAGACAAAAGTGGCTGGGCTACAGCAGACACCCAGAGAGGGATCTTCCCAAAGCCATTCCCTCCTGGATTCCTGTAGAAATTCTTCTATAAAAACACATCTGGCCAGAAACAGCGCCTCATAAAGTGCATCTTCTCCTACCCTCGGACTTTCGATTTCCTGGCTTTGGGCCTGACTTAAATCGGTGCTTTCCGTCCCCACTCCAACCCCCCTGCTTCCTCAGGCCTTAGGTCTCCAAATGGGAATTACGCCATCAGCTCTTATGGTGTCCAGGCCTTGGGACTCAGACTGAAGCACACCCTGGTTTTCCTTGGTTTCCAGCTTGCAGATCAATATGGTGGGACTTTCTGGCCTCCATACTGATGTGAGCCAATTCCCATAATAAATCTCCTCATATCCATATCTATCCTATTGGTCATTTCTTTAGAGACCCCAAATATAACCAAAAATGTGGCACATGCCCTTGGTGATTTTTTTAAAAAAATACAATTAAAAATTACAATTAAAGAGATTTCTTCATGAGAATAAAGCACTGCATTCTATTCCACAAGTTTGTCTTCATAAAGGGACCACAGCAGGCCTAGAACTAGCTTGGCTCCCCACAGTCACTCACTCATCCTCACCTGGTCCTGTCATTCAACGCCCCCTGCAAGTATGTCACCACAAGGAACAAATCCCGGTTAAAAATAAGGCCTTAAGTGCCCATTCCCGCCCTGCTGAGGAAATCTGAGCCCTTGGGTGATGCTATTCTTATAAAAATGTGCCTTCTGATTACTTCCAGAAGGCACAGCAGGGCAGGCTGACCACAAGGCTTCCTATTTTGAAGGGAGTAAAACAATCCTATGCACTGAGGCCACGGTTTACCTGCATGCTCCAAGCCCAACAGACCAGGGTCTGGGAGTCTGCACTCTTTCTAACAGGCAGCCTCTGCTCCTCACGAGGGTCTCCTCTGTCCACGCTCAATACCCAGTTTGTGGCGTAGGCAGCCTCTCCTTACTGCCTGCCTCCACCTCTGCCCTGTATTTCTTCTTTCCTCTGCTCTTTCTCCTCTTTCCTTCTTTTCCTTTCAAATGTCAAGGGAACTTGATTCTCCCCTCCCCTGTGCTGGGTTCTTGGGATTGAACCCAGGGCCTTCACATGCTAGGCAAGCGTTCTACCACTGAGCTACACCTCTGGCCCTGATCCCCTCCTTTATTTCTAAAAGGGAAAAATTATAGAGTTTCTTCCAAGTTTTTGTCACTGTTCTTCATCAGCTTGTAACCTGGGGTTGCTAGTTCACGCCTCTTTCTGATGAGCACTTGATGCACACTAAATTTAGAGGCTATGACATTTGAGCTCATTGGAGTCTCCATCGCATTGGCAGTGCGCTTGGCTGTGGTTCATGGCAACCCTTATCTGTCTTGGCATTAGAATAAAGCAGTCACAGACTTCTAACTGCCCTCCCTTCCTTGGAGGGAGCCCTGCAGTTTCCACACCCGGCCCTCCCCACCTCACTGCACCCCACCCAAAGACAAGGTTACCGAAGAAAACACTCTCTTTGAATAAGAAATCTTACTGCCAGTCCTATCCTAATTCCATCCTCCAAGACTGTAGAGAAAATAAAATTGCTGCCTAATCATCCTCATCTTCTACCAAGAGGAGAAACTTCTTCCTACGCACCCTAGTTCCACGCAGAGTAAGGACTGAGAAACCCCAGCCTTTATCATTCATTCACCGAGGGGTGAATGTCTACTGTGAGCTACTTGTTTAGAGATTTCAGAATACTAATGTGAACTCACACTCGTTTTCATAGAAATCCATGCTATAAGGTCTAACTCTTTAGCTATTCATGAAATGTTCAAGAATTCATCCATTCACCTCTTTGCTGGAGCAGACTCTTGGCCAAGCCCCCTTTGGAAAACACCACCGTGGCCACAGATTGCTCAGCCAATAAACATAAAGCAGTAATGAGGTTCAATCCGGCTTTAGCTGAGCAGAATCAGTCTTTTAAACGTAATTGTACTGTTTATATGTTGGCTGTTGTCAATTTTTTGTGTATTTCTCGTAAGTTGAGGCTAAATATTTAACATGGAAAAAGTAATACTTTTCCTATCAGAGGAAAACCCTATATTACATATATGTAAGGAAGATCCAAAATTGAAGGGGAAAACAGATTCCCTGCTCTGTTGAAAATTATTTAGCATTTGATTGTTTTTAAGCACTATATTCACTTAGGTGTAAAATCAGATTAATTGATTATTAAAAGGTGGTGCCATATGGTGTGAATTTTAACAATGACTTTGAGTCAACTATTGTTCTGTTATGGTTTTGTAATCCTTTATAAAATATAGAATTATTTTTTGAGAGTAAAACTCTTAAGTTACTTCTTCCACTGAGAAAAAACTGGAAATGATTACAGAAACAAAATCACAATCCAGCTTATTTGTAGGCAATTATATCACTGACAGTCAACTCTGATATAATGACAGTCAAAATCCCAAACAAATAAAAGAAGCCAGGAACTCATGCACACATATCTGCTCCTACACTCTGAAAGTGTGATCCAAAATACAAACTTCAAACCGATTCCCTCCAAAAAAAAGAGAGCCATTTTCTGCTAGAAACGCCCCTCTTAAAACTCCTGTGAGGCAAAGAACACAGACAATTTCATTTAAAATTATCTTTCCTGCCAATGAACTGTCCTTCCAGGCAGAAAGAAAAAGTTACAGATGGTTGGAGCAGGGTGACATACAAGGAATTCACATGCTTTCCTTCACACAACAGCGTTACCAGCTAAATCCCAACAACTTTCAAAAGTGCCTCTTTGAAAGAGGCTGGGGAAAGCAAAGATTAGAACTCCACACCAAAACCTCAAGGGATCGAGTTATGACTTGTTAATTAACACACACGCAAGCGACACTCAAGAGCTTCTGCAAACAGCAGGCAGAGGGCTTAGCAAGTGAAGGGAGGCTAGAAACGCAGGAGCTGAGCAGGACCCTACCTCTCTTGTCTGTTTCACAAAGCTGCCGATGGAAATCGCCCTTGTCCGGGTTCCGGGGGTGTGTGTGTGTGTGTGTCCCAGCCTGAGCTGCTGGGAAGGAGGCGGTCACTCAGCCCGCTGAGTGTGAGCAGGCCCTGCCTGTCTTCACAAGCGGCCCCAGTCAGATTTTCCAACTGCAGAACAGCGGCCAAGTCCCTGCCCATGCCTGAAGAATTTCCTGAACAGCATTCTCGTTCTTTTTCTGACTGCTTTGAAACCATACTCTGTCTGTACTTCAATCCAGCTTTGTCAGGCCGACTCACAGGCTACTGGGCTGTATCCAGCTATCAATGGGAAACACATGTGTCAGGCACAGGCTGGCTCTTGCCACAGTGCTCATGGCCTCTGCTGGAGCTCACACTCACAGAGAAGAAAACTGCTTCTAGAACCAATTCTGATTTTTTAGCCATTCTCCACACAGGCTCTGCTCCATGGTGCTTGATGATGAAGATAAGTCCTGCCTTTCTTCCGCTCCACACTGCCCCTTTTTAGCTTGCTCCTTCCACGTGGAGTCCCCAGCTGACCTCTGTTAGCCCCCTGAGTGCTTGCCAGTCTTGATAACGAACCTATTACAGCTGAGAGATATGAATTCTAATTTGATCTCTCTACCTGCTGCTTCCTAAGTCTTTGCTCAAATTTTCAATTGCTGGAGGGGTAACAATATTTTTAGCGTTTCCAGATTGGCTCAGTTCTTGAGAGTGGTCCCCTCAACCTGATACGTTCATCTATCACTGCAGCAACTAAAAATAATGCAATTATTTTTTTTCAGGCACTTTTGTTGTTCTATAACTGTGCTCATCCAAAAATGTAACATTTTACAGGCGATTGCAACGGTGTGTTATGGTGATGGGAAACAGGAACGAGAGAATAATGTACCTTGAATCAGAATGCATCCTAATTCTGTGCACCTGTGATTATTTCTGGCTGACACTCCTGCAAGATGTCCTGTGTACCTTCTCTAGATGTTGTGGTCTGCCTTTGACATTTTTTTTTCTTTCCATAATACAAGAGGAAATCTCAAGACACAGGAACACAGAAGGAGGACACCCCTCTTCTCCCACACTGAAAACCCCATATCTAAAGAACCAAAGCTAAGTTGTCAAGGTAACATGGTAGAAGAGACCATTTAAAGAGAGAGCAGCAATTATTTCGAGTTTTCTCTCTTTCTTTTTTGGTATTAACATTTTACTTCCAAAAAACACTCTCTTTAGCAGTTTTTTTTTTTTTTTAAAGAACTGGCTTGCTGGATTTTTAAAGTGTTGTGAGTTCCTAAGGGGCTGTTGTAAATAATAGGATTCTGTGGGTTCTGGGCTTAGCATCAAATTGCACTGGGGACTTTCAGCAAGATTAGGTTTGGCCCTGGAAAGTAATGTGAGTATGTGCACACAAATGTGTGCCCGTGTGTGTATGTGTGTGTTGGGGGTAGGGTGCATGTGTGTATCTAAGGTCATGATGCAATTATAGAATCAGAGAACTTTAGAGTTGGAAGGAACCCCAGAGACCATCCAATCAAATTGTTTCTAACCTTCATTTTACACAGGGATACAGAAGCCCAGAAAGATGAGATAAATCATCCAGAATTGCAAAGACAGTTAATGCCAGAGCTGAGGCTAGGAAAGGTGGTTGTCTCCTGTTCTGTGTGCTTTCTCTATTTCAGCATAATATGGGAGGGTGGCATAATCCAGCTTCAGTAGTGCAGGCTAACCCTCAGATGGCTTGGGTCAAATCTGGGCTTGCCTCTTTTGAGTTACCAACCCCAATCAGCTTGCTTAAGCCGTCTAGACCCAGGATTTTTCACTGTGAAATGGGAACAAAAGTCAAATCTACATTATATCGCTGTTGAGGATTCAATGAGCTAATCCACATAAAGTGTTTATGACAAAGACTAAAAGTAAATTTTAGTTTAGTTATTTTTTATTATTTTTTTTAGTGGAGCAAAACTTAGACCTCCTATTACTTCAGTGCAAAATTGTGCTTTCACATCTAGTCTGAGTTCTGGAATAAACAAGTTAAGTTTCCTGCCACCTTACCTTTATATAGCAGAGGCTTCTCACCTTCGACACAGAACATTGTCCTAAAGCTTTATTGGAGCATTAAACCAGCCACTGAGCCACTTTTCATTTATTCCCTAAACATAACTCTGAAGTCTTTCCTCAAGATTAACTCAGAGGAAAGGGAAATAGTGCCATTGAATCTGCAGTCAGTTACGTGAGGCTGAGCAAAGTGCCACTGACAGCAAGCTGGACTTCGCGTGACATTCCAAAAATAGAAGACCATTAACTATGTTCAGAAATGGCAACATCCTAAACGAACAACAGGAGCAGCAAGATAAAATGGAAAAGTTGGGAAAGAATTCCTTCTGAGAAAAAAGCTGCCGCAAATTCTAAAGAATCGGATTTCTCCCAGTGGGGTTCCACCGCCTTTGTCTTGGAGCCAAAGTGGTTATGGAACCACTCAGAACACATCAATCATTTGCTGTGCCCAGCTTCCTTCAGGAACCCGAAAGAAGTAGTTCAAGAAGTTCTTAATTTCAAGTGGTTTACAAATGTCTGCATAATCAAATAAGCAAATCACTGGAAAAAAACAAGCTTTGGTTTATACATAAGAACAACAGTGGTGTGATCCAGAAGACCCTGTCCCATTGTCTCCCCAAAGTCTTGCTAAGTGTTCCACTTCAGTGTGAATGACTGGAGACAGGCAGCTCTGTATGGCATCCAGCTTCATTGGAGTTAGCTAGAAAATCCAGAACAATTCCTTGGTTCATCTGATTTTTAAAAATATTATTTCATACTTGCAAATAAGGCCAAAAGGTAGTCAGTCATGTTCTTTCAACATCATATGTGGAATTGTTTAACAGACAATTTAGTATCCTAAGGGAATGTGCTTTGTTGAACTTGCTGTTTGCTATTGAAAAAAAGTTCCCAGGCTTAGTGAAGTTACATGGTAACTGGGAGATATTTTGTCTACTAAAGATACAAATAATTCCAATACACTAAAAAAAAATAATAACCTCAAATGTGATTGTGTGCAATCCTATAGGACAATCCTACTTTTGTGTCAAATCTAGCAATCTCACCCTAACATTTCTTTATGCATACTGAGATCCTCAAAGCCTTGGAACTAGTCTTGCCATCACACCAACTCTCTCATTAATGAATGAGTCAGATTTAAAAAAAAATATATTTTGACATATTTCATTTTATATTTGCACAAGTTAAGATTTGAATTTTCTCTTCATCTCTGAGTGTTAACTATTGTGAGATAATGCACCAGGGAGCATGCATACAGTATGTGCTCAAGCTATGCAAGTGCTGTCAGTATTTAATGCTCCAGCACTTGGATCTCAGTTTTGCAAAGGATTCTAGAGCTTGCCCCTCAAGGTCCCTCCTGTCACGACTTTTCTTCCTTACTAGTATGTTCTTAAATCCCCTCTACATGCACCAACCCTGCTGAAGTTCTCCCCTAAAAGAAGTTCTCTTTATTTTTCAGAGACTTCTTTTAATGTTCTAAAATTATAATGGGAATATGCCATGCTATAATACATACAAGTTCTATGTCTGCTAATCACATAGTCAGCTAAAAATTCTGATCTTGACAATCACATGAACCAGGAAGCTTCATTATTCTCTTGAATATAAGCTCCATGGGGCCAAAGATATTCATCTGTATTATTTTCTTCTATTTTCCAATGCTGAGAACTGGAATTTGGTAAGTTGATGTATTTACCCTGAATAAATTACAGCTTTGACTTTCTTAAAAAACAGAGATTCTGAAATCATCCTTTTAAAAGAATTATTTTGATGATACTTTAAATTTCTGGCACTATTGGATCATTTCTCACTGTTATGGTTGAGACTGTACTGGTTATTTGGTTCGCTTTCCTCTGGGAATAGTTCAGTTTGGTTGATTTCTTCCTTTAGTGCTGAGAAGCTGACAGATATTTCAGGTGTGTTGGGTCTGATGCAGGGGAAAAGCACCCTCTTCTCTTATTCAGAAACTACATTTCTATTAATGCAATCCATGATAACATTCAAATCATCTGGGCCCAGTGCATGAAGGTACACCTTCTGCATCATTGACAGCTGTGGTTCTCAAGACTGGCTCTATGTTAGAATCTCATGGATGGAGGGGCTCTGAAAATGAAAACCAGGGTCCTACACCAGGGATTTTCATTCTAATGGAATGTAGGATGCAATACTGTTTTTCTTTGAACTCCTTGGATAATTTTAATATGAGCCAAATTTAAAATTACTAAATTTAAAATTATTACAGAATCTCATAAAACATAGACCTAATGTTACAGTGCTGTGAACTGAAATCCTTAAACACCTGGCCATTACTTGTCTAAAAGGCACAGGCAGGACCCACAGCAGGACTGAGGTGAGAAGCAGTCCGTAGCCTACCCCCTCACCCATGTTGGCTACCCACCCTTCCCTTCATCCAGTTCTTCAAGTCATGTATCTTTCCACTTGAGGAGCTTGGAAAGTAACTATCTTTCCCTTCTAGAAGATTTTTACTTGTTCCTAGAAAGTACCCTAGTCTCTTGTTTTCATCTACTTAACCCCAACTCAGCCTTCAAACTTGTTTGCCATCATCACTTCCTATAGGATTCACATCTCCCTGAGCCCTGAACCCTCGAATAATAACTCCATGTTCTGTAGACCCACGGACTGGCACTGACTACGAACATATTACATGGTTTGTATTTTTGTTTGATTCATGTCAATCTTTCTTAATATTCTGCTGTCTGAGGTTGCAATCTCTTCCTCACTGGTAACTAGCTCACAGAAAATTGACAACAGATATTTTTAAGTAAGTGATTATGTTTTTTTTTTTATCCCAATGCAGCAATAGACATAAGATTCAGTGCCTTATATCTTGACTTTGTAGGTTTCATTTACACTTTCTAACCTGTTAAAATATTGCCTTGGGTGCAGGAAACTGAGTCCTCTTATAAGATACAAAAGTTGTTAAAAACAGATAAAGTAATTCCTACATTTATTCAAAAGACTTCTCTGTTAAAAGGTTAAGCAAGGTTCTTGGAAAACCATAAGGCCTATGACACGTAGTAGGTAGTCTATGGTTATAGGGATGGGAGTCTGGTGGCCATGGACATGGGGAGGAGGGCAGGCTACTGTGTAATGATACTGTGAGGTCCTAAAGAGAGAAGCAGCTAGAAGTTACAGCATAAACCTGAAGAGAGGACTTTTTGGTCATAGCAGACAGAACTCAAATTAACCAAAGGATGAAAAGGTGGGGGTTGTACTCTATGAGGTAACAGCAATTATAAGTGGTGCCTATCTGAAGATAGGCAGTGAAAAATATAATCAGGACTCCTCTACTTCTTCCAGAGCCTTCTCTTGGCTTCACTCTGACTTCTACTCTCTCTTTGGGTAGTAAGACATGCCCTGGTGGTCTCACTCTCACTGGGAAAATAGAAGGTCTTTTTCCAGGGAAGACTCTTGATAGCCCAGATGAAGCCACATGCTCACGACTGAGCAAATTCCAGGGAGACGGGGTCCTCATGTGCACCATATTTGACTCATAGGACAAGCTAGAAGCAAACAGGAAGGAGTCAGCTCCATTTATTCCATAGGGTTGAGTGTGATTATTAGGGAACTGACAAAAGGTGACAAGAAACTAAAGTACCCCAAGACACACAGCAGCATCTTGCCCAGGGAAGGCTCTCTTGGAAATATTAGGAGGCGATATTTAGTCAAAGGACAGAAGTTATTCTGTACAAGCCCAAAACAGTTGGATTAGATTAATGGCAGATGATTGGGAGATAACATGGTGCCACCCTTTCATTTGAGGTTTCATGTCACAAGTCATACCTGGTGGGAAATGACACCCAGCTTTGGCTCTGCAAAATAGAGTCAACTTTAGTTTTCCATGGTGAAGGACAAAATTACCTGGTTGACTATGAAGGAAATTTTTATGGAAGGACTCTGGACTGGGACATTTGGCTCAGTGACAAATCAATGACCCACACATTTTGAGAATCTCTACTGGCCAGACACACTGTCTAAGCTGAAGTCATCTTCAGTTTTGGAAATTCAAATAAATGCATCATATACAATGAAGGAGTCTGAATCTAAGTCATTATTTTCACAGGGAACCGGCATATTGGTGATTAATGTGAATAGTAATGAAACACTACAAACGTACCTTTTGAAAAAAAAATTAATTAAATGGCATGAAGAAAATACTGGTGTATTTGAATAGATGGTTTCATGCATTCTTTCTCTTTCACTGAAAAACAGTGATCAATTCTTTGTAAATTTCTTTCTAGTCCATAATCTCTCTTTGTATTGCAGTTTTCTGAAAGTAAAGTCTTGAGATATCACATTTTTATTTGAAAATAAAATTCATTGAACAATAAAATGGGCCAGACTCCATGAGAGGCCAGAAGGAATAAGATCTGTGCTTGAGAAATACACAGCATCACGGTCTTTATTTTTTACAATCACATCAGTGCTCGGTGGTACAAAACAGAACTGTTGCTTGTAGGAATTCCAAGCTAATTATAAGTTCCACGAACAAAGAGTTCTGCCTGAAAGTAAAGGCCAGGACTTCAAATCCAAATTCCAATTGCAGTAGTTGTGTTCTCTTTCTCTCAAAGGCTGCCAAAGACAGAAAATTTAATATTCTACATTTTAGATTATTTGATCATTAGAGTTTGCTAGATATGTGATGGAAGCATAGTTAGATAACTCCACAGGTGGCACAGTATGTGAACACAACAGTGGCTTCATGAATATCTGTTATTTTCCTAAAAATAAACACTGCTGCTAATAAAAATATTCTCCTAGCATTTTTTGCAGTAGGCCTACAGTCAACAGAATTGTATATGGTTTTTAAAGTTCACAAATGATGGAACATAAAATATTTTTGATCCACAAGGAGACAGTATACTAAGTCGAACATTCTCATGACTTGGAATTGAGAACTTAAGAGTGGAAATGACACGGCCAGAGACACAGAGACAGCAAAGAAAGTGGCCAGGAAATTATAGTTCTAGATACCTCACTGCCCCCTGGGGAAATGATTGTGGTTCTGGTTGATTCACTGTATCATTTCTTCTCTCAATTTGGGAATTTCTGCTGGGAATTTACTTTAGTATATTGTAGGGTTCAAGGGAAAGGCACTTTCCCCAGGGCATCCCTTCTGATCAACTTCAACAGCCTTTTAATATCATAAGCCTCATCTCCTGTAATTAGCAGAAATTGTTAGAAGCAACAGACTGGGACTGTCTGGCTGGACTGCATCACTGTCCTATTTTAGGATGAAATATTGATATAACAGATTCCAACAAGTACATGTTGTGCATAATGTACTTAAGGGTTGCAGTAACGTGTACTGCGTCTCATGCCCCAAAGCAGGAAAAGGCATAAATGGAGAAGAACTGAAATATAAAATTCAGCATGGATACAGAGGGACTACCTACATTTAACTCAAACTTGCTATGAATTTAGACATCAATCTCATGAGGTTGTTTAGTGTGAGTCTACCATTGAGAGAGAGATTGACTTCCTGAGCTGATAGCTTTATAGGTGTGTTTGCTAAACTCATGGAAGACATTCTGTGAGAAATCTATGGAAAGAGGGCTATCCATGGACAATGACTGTGACATCTATAGATTCCCAGATGTATCATATAGAATAATAAATTAGCAAATTTTTATAGCTAGAGAAATGGGTAAATTTTTTAACCATGTCATTTAACGCATTTATAGGAAATTACAAAGCTGAGACTTCATTACAGCCTTTCCCATGAATATACCATTCATACATCAATATTTTTCTGTAACAAAAACAAAGATTCTATTATTCAAAGAGTTAAGCAGTATTGGGGCTCCATATAAAAGTCGAAGTCAAACTTCACTTTGTAGCAACATAATTAGTATCAATAATATCTGTTTTTTCCCCAGAGCCAAAATCAAAATTAGAACATTTCCATATTGAAGAAATATATTTGGGGTTCTAGAGAAAATTTTGAATTCACTGCATTTCACTTTACCTCTACTTGATTGTAAAACTGTTACTTTTTACTTTTATATCATGACCTTGAAAATATTCTTAGCATCCAGGTGTAGGAAATTGTGTAAGGAAGATATTTTGTGATGCTACCATGTTTGTGATTTGCAGGAGGTAGAATTTCTTTGCCCTGGTGTGGAATTTAGCAGACCAAGATTATTGTCTTCTTAGTCAGCAGAAGATTGTGTTACTTAAATGCTCTTATCCTTGAATCCTCATCTATAAAACAGGACAGCAGCCATCTCATAAGATGTCAAGAGTTTCATGAAATAATCCCAGTAAAAGTGACTTCTATAAACACTGAAATAGGTAACATGCACTGAGAATTTATTTAGCTCTTATATAGTAAACATTCCAATATTAGTGGATATTAACAAATTATCTACTTTTTGAGCAATCTTATAAGTTGGTATTTAAATATATTCAGAACATAAATATGCTTCACTAGTAAGAGTCTACACTGAATCTGAACCAAAGACTATCCTTATGTTTGCTAATTGCCCATAGATTTAATTGTTACAATATTACTTATGATTTAGAGCTTACATACAAAGTGACATTAATCAAAGGTATGCCATCTTAGTTTCCTTAAGGAAGAAGACCATATTCAATACCACTGCTTCAAGGCAGCAGTCTTCAAAACCAATTAGCTTGCGATATCCACAAATAGTCACCTAGGTTTGGCCCTCACTTCCTGCCTTTTTTCCTTCAGATTCACTCATCCACCCCTTCACTCATCCACCCCTTCACTCATCCACCCCTCAACAATGTAATCTTTCATATTTGGGCAGTGTTGGTCTTTCAATTCATATGAACTATACAAATGTCCTCTCTCATCTTAGAATGGTTGAGTTAGCCAAATTTTCGCTACTGCGAAATTTTGGTAACTTTGTCAAAAGTTTAGTTGAACTATATGCGTGGGTTTATTTCTGGGCTCTCTAATTTATTCCATTACCCATGTGTCTGTTTTCTTTTTCTTTTTCTTTCTTTCTTTTTTCTTTCTTTCTTTTTTTTTTTTTTGGTTGTAGATGGACACAATATCTTTGTTTATTTATTTTTATGGGGTGCTGAGGATTGAACCCAGTGTCTCCCACGTGCTAGCAAGCCCTCTACCACTGAACCACAATTGCAGCCCCCCTTGTGTCTCTTTTTAATGCCAGTGCCATATCACTTTGATTAGTATAAATTTGCAAAGTAATTTGAATAAGGAAATGTCATGCATCCAGCCTTGCTCATCTTCCTCAAGACTCCTTTAGTTATCTGGGTATTTGTGGTTCCATATATATCTTAGGATTATTTCTATTTCCATTGAAAAAGCCATTGGAATTTTAATGGGGATTGCAGTAATTCAATAGATGACTTTAGATAGTAGGTACATTTTGATAATTAATTCTTTTATTCTATAAGCATGGAGTATCTTTGCATCTATTTGTTTTTTTTTCAATTTATTTCATCAGTGTTTTATAGTTTTCATTGTACAAGTCTTATTTCTCCTTGGTGATATTTATTACAGAGATTTTATTCTTTTTGATGATAGTAAATGGGATTGTTTTCTCAATTTGGGGAGGACAGTTCATTTCTAGTTTGTAAAAACAGAACTGATTTTTGCATATTGATATTGTACCTGAAAATTTAATATATTTGTTAGTTCTAACAGTGGGTTAACAGGTCTTTAGGGTTTTCTAATGTATAAAATCAGATCACCTACAGACAATTTTACCTCTTCCTTTCTGATTTCGAAGCTTTTTGCTTGTTTGTTTTCTTGCCTAATTGTTTTGGCTAGTAAACCATATATCCAATGAAGAGTCAACATTCAAAATATTTGAGGAACTTAGATTTATCACAATGTGATAAAAAAGCACAATTAAAATGGGCAAAAATAACTGCATATCAGGAATTTTCCCAAAGAAAACATACAAATGAAACTTAGGTTTACAAAAGAATGTTTCACATCACTAATCCTTTGGGAAATGCACAAAACCACAGAGATATAACCCTGTACCTCTTTGGGTAGCAATTGTCAAGAAGAGAAAAGAGAATAAGTATTATGAGAATGTGAAGAAAAGGGAACTCTTGCACTTCACCGGTGGAGTGTAAATTGACACAGTTATAATGGAAAACAATATGGAAGTTTCTCAGAAAATTAGCAGAGATATCACATGATTTGCATATGTACAAAATAAAATCACTGCGTTCAAAATTGCTTGCACTCCCTTGCTCTTCAAGCATTATTCAAAATAGTAAAGGTATGAAAACAAGTATCCATTGACATAGGAAATATAAACCAGGTGTGATTGACATGTACATGCCATTACATTTTAAAAAGTGTCCCACAAAGGATCATGAGTTCAAGGGTTGGTCCCTAACCCATCACGCTACTGGGAGGCAGTGGAACCTTTAAGAGGAGGAGCCTAGTGGGAGCCAGTTAAGTGACAGGGGCTGTGTGCCCTTAAAGGGGATACTAGAATCTCAGCCCCTCCCTTCCTTCTTTTCTTGTTTTTTTTTTTTTTTTGGGGGGGGGGGTGTACCAAGGTCATTAAACTCAGGGACACTCAATCACTGAGCCATATCCCAAGCCTTATTTTGTATTTTATTTAGAGACAGGGACTCACTGAGTTGCTTATAACCTCACTGTTGCTGAGGTTGGCTTTGAACCCATGATCCTCCTGCCTCAGCCTCCTGAGTCCCTGGGATTACAGGCAAGCACCACCACACCCGGTCTCCCTTCCTGTTTCCATCTCTCCTTCTCCACTTGCTTCCTGGCTACCACAAGGTGAGCAGCCCCCTGCCCCACACACTGCACCAATGTGTCCTGCCTAACCACTAGCCCAAAGTGCCAGGGCCAATGGACCATGGACTAAAACCTTCAAAGCTTTGAGCCAAAATCACCCTTTCCTCCTTTTGATTATCTTAGATATTTTATCAGTGCAAAAGAAAGTTGCCCAACCAATACACATGGTAAGATATTATTTAGCCTGAAAAATGAAAGAAATCTTGCTGCCATTGGTGGCAACAAGAATGAATCTGGATGATATTATGCTGAGTGTAATAAACCAGACACAGGAAGACGAATGCTGCATGATCGTAGTTACAGGTAAATTCTAAGCAAAAACTCACTCGGAGAAACAGAGAGTGGAATAGTGGTTACCAGGAAGCTGAAGGTGGCCTATAAGGACAGACGCTGAACCAAGACAGTGGCATTCTGTTATAAGATGACTGAGTCCTGGAGAGCTAATGTGAAGCATGGTGATTCTAGTTACTAACAGTGTATTGTGTACTCGGAATTTGCTAAAGGAGATCTCAAGTGTCCTCATCAAACACAATAAAAATGGTAACTATCGGAGTTGATAGCTATGCTAATTAACTTGATTGTAGTAATCGTTTCACAACATGTACATACACCAAAACATCACAATGCACACCTTAGATGTGCACAATACTTAATCACAATCACACCTCAATAAGATGAAAGAAAAAAAAAAGAAACACAACTACAATAAACATGTGAGAATTTCCCAACATTGATTGCAAGCTACTGAATAGCCAACACCCCGTACTTCCTGTATAATATTCAGCTGTAAGTCCCTTCTACCTGAGAGCCTTCTCTGCATTGAATTAAACCCAACTCTGCATTAAATCTTGTTATTTTCTCCACAAAAGTTTGTAGTGTTCATTGCACACTACTTGCCATTATTTATTGTCCCTGTCATATGCTGGTTCAACTGGATCATCAGCTGTTGAGTACAATGCACTGTGTCTTTCCCACTCATCTCTCAGCACCAGAGCCTTCCACACTGTCTGGGCTGGAGTAGACACTGTCATAAATGCTAGATCAAAGAAAAGGGAACCAGAGCAAATCTGAAAACTGTGCTAGGGAGGCTGTATGGGGAGACATAGTATGGTGGACTAGACAGCTTGCTACAAAACAATGTTTCCGTAGTAATTAATTTTGATTTAGCAAAATCAATCTTGAAGTTTGATTTCCAACCAGCATGATGTTGCAGACCTCCAATCCCAGCTCCTGGGAGGCTAAGGAAAAAGGATAGCAAATTTGAGGCCAGACTGGAAAACTTAAGAGACCCTGTCTCAAAATGAAATAAAAAGGGCTGGGAGGTGTAGTTTGTGTAGTGTCTGAGTTCAATACCCAGTACCAGAAAAAAAAAATTTTGCTTTGTGTTCTGCCTAGTGACCTAAAATGCTTACTGACCAATGAATTGTTCTTGTAAGCTTTATTATCCTGCTTAGTCTTTAAAGACTAAATTACAGAAGACAGAAAATATTTAGATGGCTATATTAAATAAAACAACCTTGACTATCACAACCTTGAGGTCCAATTGCAAGCAGCCTTCCTCTAAATTTAGTCTTTTGTTTATGCTTAATTAATTTTATATTTTTGACTAAACTGGCTTTTTCCTAAGACTCTGATGATGTAACTCTAAGGTATAGGAAGCATCTCATCACCATTGCAATGATTGTAGAATTGCAATTTCTCCCTATTTTCAGGAACTGCAAACCCAGATTTCCAGGATTTAGGAAAAGGCAATGATAGAAAAGATGCCTAAATATTTCACAAGAAAACATCAGGAATGTCCTGGCCTTGGGTTCATTCTGAGGCACATTTCCACAGAAACCAAAATGAACAGTACTTATAAATTCCAGAATGAGGTGGAGTAGTGGAGAATCCTAAGAGTTGAATGTGGAGTCTCCTCTCCGGAATGAAGAAATTGCTACCAGGATTTGTTTAGAGAAGACAGCTACCATGCTAACAGACCTGGATTCCAGGACCCAGAAACGTCACCAATCACGTGAAACCCTCACCAATCAAGTATAAAGCAACATCTTCAGCCCTGAAGACTCGGAAGTTCGATACCTCATCTCCCACAACTGTTCCCAGGTACCTGACTTGACTTCAGAAAACTCAACTTATTGGATGTTATCCTTTCTAACCGGAAAAGGAGACAATGCACAGCCCCTCTTTGCTAACATAATATTTACATATAAGGAAAACAACTGACAGGTATTGCATGCCACTGTCTTCCAGGTACTTCAATAACTGCATCTGTCTTTGTAAAAACTTTGTGCAGTTAGAACCATCTCAGGTGTTGGTACATTTTTTTCTGTAAAAGCCAGATAAGAAATATATTAGGATTTTCAGGTTATGTAGTCACTATTATAACTACTAAACTTAACTCTTGTAACGTTTAAGCAGCTACAGACAATGCATAAATGAACAGGCATATCTGGTTCTATTGCAATTTTGTTTATAGACTCTTACATTTTGTATTTTACACTGTTCATGTCATGAAATATTAGTTTTTCCATTTTTCAATTATTTAAAAATGTAAAAACATTCTTAGCAGATGAGTTTACAAAAACAGATGGAAAGTCAGATTTGCCCTGGGGGTAGAAGTGAGCTGATTCCTGCACTATTTAAATATTTAGAGCAGGGAATTGGAACTCAGAGAGGCTCCATCACTAGTCAGAAGCACACAGCTCACCCTACTTCTATTGTTCCTTTTCCTTTTGATTAAAATGTCTCTATCTGTGTGGAGTTTATAATCAATACAGAGGATAAGATTCCTCTAGCCAAGATCTTAAAATGACTGACATTTTAAAAACTTGTTTTAATTAGTTATACATGACAATAGAATGCACTTTGATACATCGTATATAATAGAGTATAATTTCTCATTCTTCTGATTTTACATGATGTAGAATCCCACCAGTCATAGAGTTATATATGTTCATAGGGTAATAATGTCTGATTCATCCATCCTTTCTATCCCCATGACTCTACCCCTCCCTTCATTTTCCCCTCTACCTAATCTAAAGTAACTTTATTCTTTCCTAGCCCCACCCCCATTGTGAATTAGCATCTGCATTTCAGAGAAAATATTCAGCTTTTTTTTTTTGAGATTGGATTATTTTGCTCAGCATGATATTCTCTAGCTCCATCCAAATTATGGAAAATGCCATAATTTCATTATTCTTTAAGGCTGAGCAATAGTTCATCGAATATATATTCTTAGGGGAAAAACACCCCTAGATTCAATCTGCAGTACCAAAAATCAATTAACTAAAAGTTTTTTTAAGTGAAGAAAATTATTATGTATAAAAATGTTTCAATTTCAAAATAATGTTAATGGCTAACAAGAGCACATAGTATGTGATGGACATTGCAATAAATGGATTAACTGAATTATAAGAAAAAAAATGGTTAATTGTAAATAACAGAGCAGGGAAACAGGTCAATAAATTATGAACTGGTCAGTGAATTAGTGGGCGGTTATTAAAATCAAGTTGATAAAGTCTGTGGTAATATTTCTAAATCCTTATGTTAAACCAAATAACAGGATATATAGTATAATTATCATTATTATTTTTAAAATGGAAGAAACAAAAGCTAAAAATAATCCTAATGAATTTTTAAGAGCTAACTTGTCAAGCTAATGCCACAGTAAATTTTTTTCTATATTATGTAATCTTCACAAAAACCCTATGACTCAGGTGTTCAAATTATCTTTATTTACAAGTAAGGAAACTGAGGAAGACTGGAATCAATACTCTAATTGATTATGTTTCAAGAATAAGGCATTTAATTTTAATTTTTCCATACTGCTAATTTTATAAATGTCCTCAATGAATACACATTAAATTGAAAAAATTAAATATTTTTAAAAATGGTTTTCACCAAAAAAAATAAAAATTAAAAATAAAAGACTGACAAATGAGTGCATCATTCCTGAGCTGATACTTTTCTTCTTTGGACAATGATGAACTCAACCTTGGATCATTATCTTCATTGCATCCTTTATAGAGTTTGGAAGGAAAGAAGGTCTGGAAAATCAAAACTAATAAATCATGCTCATATTTGTTCACTGGACCTTAAAAATACATTAGTTTTCCTAATACTTGTGTAGTTCTCTAATATAGTCTAGAATCAGTAAATGCCTCTTTTTAAATAATTATATTTTTGGTTAAAAACTCAAAATAGTATTGAAGCTAACTACTTTTAGAGAAAGAAAGAGGTAAAAAAAATAAAACAAGGTGGAAAGGGGGTAAGAAATTAACTAGAAATTATGCTCCACTTTATAATTTTCTTTTAAATTTCTATCTTTACAATTTAAAGATAAATGTGTTCAAAGCTTCAAGCTAAATGGATTTTTCCAGCCTGAAACCTCAGGTATCAAAAGTCAAAAACCAAGCATTATCCATTAAGTGAGCATGAGGTAGTCAACAAACTTTCAATTTAGAGGAGAAAGAGAGGGAAGGAGAAAGAAAGAGAAGAAATTCTTCAGCTATAAAGGGAAAATTTAGATATAGAGTAGATCCCCTCTCATCCCTGGTTTTATTTGCATGGTTTCTGTTACCCATGGTCAACTATGGTCCAAAAATATTAAATGGAAAATTCCAGAAGGAAACAGTTGGAACATTTTAAATTTCATGCACTTTTGAGTTGTGTGATGAGATTACTCGTGGTCCAACTCCGAAGCAGTACATAGTTGCCGTGGTTCTGTTTTATTAACACTATTAATAGTGTTGATATTAATCATTTATTTAA
The DNA here is from genome assembly GCF_001458135.2 of Marmota marmota marmota. Taxonomy (NCBI): domain Eukaryota; kingdom Metazoa; phylum Chordata; class Mammalia; order Rodentia; family Sciuridae; genus Marmota; species Marmota marmota. Next base: position 17,022,195 of record NW_025999869.1, read on the forward strand.
CACTGTTAATCTCTTACAGTGCCTAACTTATAAATTAAACTTCACTATAGGTACACAAGTATAGGAGGAAGCATGGTGTTTTTAGGACTCAGTACCATCCACAGTGTCAGGAATCAACTGAGGGTCATGGAACGCATCCCCAGGGATAATGGAGGGACTGCTGCACAGGGATCTGGGATGCACTGCTTGAAGGAGAAGAAAGGAGAAAGTTAAAAAAATCAAAGTAAGTACGGACTGGAAGACAGAAGTTCTTAAAAGGTTTACAAACCAATTATGCTTAAAGTGAGTTAAAGAATAAGAAATTCATTCAGTCAGCATTTGTGGAAAAATGGAACTTAAATGATTCTCTTAGCCTAGTTTAGTTAGTGTTGTTGAATAAGAAATAAAAATAATTCCAGTGAATTTTTAAGGGGTAACTTGTCAACCTAATGCAACAGTTTTAAATATTTTTCCTCTATTGTGAAATCTTCACAAAAACCCTATGACTCAGATGTTCAAATTATCTATTTACAAGTAAGGAATCTGAGGTAGAGAGAGGTTAAGTAACTGCCCCAAAGCACATAGTGGAATAATGGATAAGAGGGATTGGATTCAATTCAGGCCTGTCTAATGATATAGTCTGTGTCCTTAATTATTATGCTAAACTGCTTCTCATTCCTATTAATGAATATGAAATTGAAGCAGAGTGGTGTCATGATTTAATACTTTATATGAGTGATGGACTAATGCATTTTTAATAGCACTCCATGATTTACAAAATGCATCTGCACACACAGTGCTTCACTTGAGTTATAACATCCTTATGTGGTAGCTGTGAATTATCTTCTTCTAGTTATATCAAGTAAAAAATTATATTTAAAGAAATTAGTGACTTGTTCAAGTTCATAGGGTTGTTCAACGTGGATAGAGTGCAAGGGAAATGTCTGGATCTATCTATGTGTTTGGGAACTCTGACACATCCCTCACTAAACAAATGCTTTGGGGACAAACCCTTTTCAACTCTAGTGTCCACATCTGAAGAATGTAGATAAAATTCCACGTTCTCAGAGTCCTTGTCAGCATAAAACCATTTAACTGGTAGGAATGCATTTGAAGCATGTAGGCATGCAATTGATGTGGATTCCTCCACCTTCTATGACACTGGGCATTTCAGAAACAGTCCTGTTGTCAGAGACAGAAGATCTGTACTCTTTTCCCAACCATGCCCAGTAGGTTGTGACAGGTGCTTATATATTACACCCATCAGGAATGACCCAATGATTACTGGCTCTTCAGAAAATAAAAATTATAACCCCCATGTGTAGCATTAACTAAGTTCTAGCAATCAGTGTAATGTCACCAAACACAGAGTTGGGAAAAGATACACTCTATTAGTTACCATTAATGGGTAAGAGCTGATTCTAGCACCACATTAAGTTACATTCAAATTAGATCAGTATTTTTCAAACGTTTTGTAGGGAAAAAAAAGTTGATTTTTCACCTGATGCTAAAATCGCACAGAACTCACATCTCACATACAGAGATCTGATAAAATATAACTCTGCTGGGTAGAGCAGGGTAGTGGAGCACAAAGCCCTGCTCAAACCAAGTTTCTCCTCTCTTAAGCACAGCACCCTAAGACACATCTGAAAAACACAATTAACTGGATCATCTCTTAAAGTCCTTTTAGGTATTTCATTCCAAGATACTATATTGTATGAGAGAATAAGGAAAACTTTCCCATTTGATAATGCTTTAGAAAAGATTTACTCCTATATACTTGTATCATTTTAGAAAATCAATTGGATTTCTACCTCATGCAATACAAAAAAATTGAAGGACATTGAAAAAACAGTCTCCTGGCGATGACTTGCCAGATTGAATGGCCACTCTTGCTTGCATTCAACAACCACACTGGCACACAGTGTATTGAGTTTTTCACAGTGTAGTGTATGGATCTAGGCTCTGCAAAACCTCATCTGAAGTGACAGACTTTAAGACAGCAGGGAATCTAGTCTCATGCAGGGAGTGGTAAAGTAGCAGGTGTCAGAATTGGAAAGGAAAACATTTCTTAGAAAAACCACTTTATGTGGCATTACGCTTGGTGACGAACACACCTTCTCATCCTGAACTCCATCTACCTTTAACACAGCTCTGTGAGTTTTCATTCACTTTATAAGCTCATCATTTTCCCTGGGGCTTTGGCAGATGCTCTTCCCCCAACCAGAAGTTTTGCAGCTTCACTGTACCTAGTAGACACTAAAGGACCCTTCTCTGTGAAGCTTCCTCCCTTGCCACTCACTATTTATGCTCCCGGGTATGCTTTCAAAAGTTATCTGCAGATTTACCAGTGGCTAATTTCTGTGGGGTCATTTTTGTGTATTTGTCCCTTTCTATGAGATAGAAATTTCTGAGAGCAAGGACATATACTTCTCTCTTATTTTTTAACACTTGATTGCATACTGGGTGTCGGAACATATTAAGCTTTAAAATAATCTGGTCATTCAGCCTCAAAAAATTTAAATGAGTAAATTGAGACAATAATCTGGGAAGATGGTGGAGGAAGAAATGCCAGACACTTTTCCTCCAGCCAGGCAACAAATTCAATGATACAATATGTCTGATGTACATATTGTTGAATCTATTGAAGGCTTGCAACTTTTAAGGGAAGAGAAATTGTGGTTTCCCTTGACAGTAAATCGTGGTTCATTTTTGGTCAGTTTTAGCTCTTCCCACAGTAGCAGATACCCATCCCCCAACCCCTCAGCACCTTGGCAGGTAGCTGTGCATGAGCTCATGAAGACATTGCATACTGCTGGCAGGAGCCAGAATTGGCAAAAGGGACTCTGTCTTCAAAATATCAAGTAATCTGTGTTCTGACTGCTTCTCATCACAGAGAATTGGGCACAGAAAAAGCAGCAACTGTTGCTGCACCTGCCTCCTCTGTTGCCTTCTTCCTCTGAATGAAGTGATTTCCAAGGGGCTTACAGGACCAGGGGCTCACCTATTCATTTCTCTCTTCTGCTTGTGGTATCCAAGAATTGAATATTACAGGATTGAAAAGCAACACCATATATGGGGGAAAATAGAAAGCCTTTGTGCATGTCCAGGGGAAAATGCACATTTATAAAAGGCCTGAGAACACTTCAGGCTAATCCTACAATAATTCAAAAGAAGACAATGAAACAACAACAAAAACAAAGGCAACAACAAAGAAGAAAAAACATTAAACCCCGGAGAAGAGGAAAACTCTGATTCCAGAGTAACTACACCATATGATTGAAATGTCCAATTTTCAACCACAAAAACATCATAATGTACAGTCAAACAGTAAAATATAGTCTACTATAGAGAGGAAGTAAACAAACCAGCCTAATTTATTGCTTAAAAAGACCAGATAACACACCAACTAGACAAAAGCTTTAAAAACAGTGGATTTAAATATACTCAGAGAAATAAAGGATGATGTAGACAAAAACAAGAAAACAATGTAAGAGTGAAACAAAAATATCAATAGAAAGGCAACTAAAAAACAAACCAAAAAGAAATTATGAAACTAAAAAATGTAATCAATGAAGAATAAGATTCATTTGAGGGATTAAAAGGCAGAGTTGAGCAGGCAGAAGAAATAATCAGCAAGTCTGAAGCCAAACAGTAGAAATGATAATGATATTGACAAAAAGAGTCTAAGGGGAACCTGTGGTCACACCATCAAGCATATCAGTACATGCACAATAGGTTTCCCAGAAGGAAAAAACACAGAGCTTGAGGCAGAGAATATATTTGAAAACCCAATGGCTGAAAATAGCCCAAATTTGATGAAAGACATGAATATAAATATCTAAGAATTTCAATGAATTTCTAGTAAAATAATCTCAAAGAGATGCCCCAACACATTACAGTCTAACAGGTTCAAATCAAAGGCAGGGGTAGAGCATTGAAGCCATCGACAAATAACTGACTGGTCACATACAAGGGATCCCAAGAGGACTATCAGCAGATATCTCAGCAACAACTGAATGCTAAAATGCAGCAGGCTTATACATTCTATCACTGTATTCCAAGTGCTAAGACATACTTTTCCTTCCTTCCTTCCATCTCTCTATACTTCCTTCTTTTGTAATGCTGAGGATAAACTGCTAAGTGTTGAAAAAAAAACCCTGTAAACTAAGAATCCTATATTTCACAAAGCTATCCTTTAAAAGTGAGAAAGAAATTAATGCATTTCTAGGTAAACAAAAGACTATAGAATTCATTACCACCAAAAAATTCCTTGAAAGAAAGTGGTGCAGTTGTAAACTGAAAGGACATTGTGAGTACCTTAAAGATGTAGGAAACCTGTACTATTTTAAGACTGATGTGCAATTACATATTTTACTTTCTAAATGATTTAAATGAACAATACATTAAACATTATTATTCAAGAAGCAATTTTTATTGTAGCTTTGGGTTTTCAACTCTAAATTTTGTTCTTTGTACAACTTTACAATAAATTACAGCTTTTGTTTTTTGTAAAGCACTAAAAATCATCAGTTTATATTTTATGACACAAAAATAAATGTAAAGTTGTGACAGCTGAAAAATAGGGACAGACTGTTAAAGGAGAAGAGTTTTTGTGTTATTGATGTTAACCTTGTATATATTAAAAATAGACTGTTATTGCTTTGGGTTTTTAAATATAAACCCCATGATAATTTCAAGCAAAATAGCTAAAGAATATACACAAAAGGAAGTGAGAGAATAGGAATATTTCACTACAAAAACTCAACTATCCTCAAAGTGAAATAGTAATGCAGGAAATGAAAGACAAAAAAATCTCTAGGGCAGGCATGCATAAAACAAACAGCAAGATGATCAAAATGCATTCCTTTTTATCAGTACTTACTTTAAATGTAAATGAATTAAACTCTTCAATAAAAAGACAGAGATTAAATGGATTGAAAAACATGATCCAGTGATATTTTCTATGAGAGGCCCATGTTAGATTCAAAGACACAAACAGGTTGAACGTAAAATAACGTACCATGTATAAAGCAATGTTATATGTATGTAATGCATTAATATATATCCTGTATTAATATCAGGAAAAAATGGATGCTAATTTTAAAAGTTTATGAGACAACATTTTGAATTAATAAATTTCCATACAGAAAGATGTTATAATAATTAAAACATTTACATATGAAAGCAAACCATGAAAAACAAAAGCAGCAAAAATTGACAGAATTGAAGAAAAAAGAGGATGTATCTATAAGGGTAGTTGGACACTTACACACCACACGCCAAAAGAGAAGAGGGGTAGTTATCAAAATAAGCAAAGTGCATTCATTTGTGCATTATGTGATCCCCATTTATGAATTTAACATGTACCAGGAATTATGAGCAATGTTGCAATCTATGCTTGCCAGGACTGTATGAGGCAGGTAGAGTCAACCCACCTATTCTGGGAGTGAAAACAGTAGGGAGTAAAGGCAGGGAAGGTAGGTAGCCTGCAAAGTCTACACAGTCAGGTTAAGAGTCATGTAGCATCGGGACTCGGATCCTCAGGCCATCTTTCTTATGTTTTGATGTAAAGATACTACTAGGGAAGAATGACAGGTTCAGTTAAGTTGTGAGCATCCTGACAACTACTGTGTTTAGCACAGTAGCTAAAAACACGGGCTCTGGTATTGGCCATTTCAGGTTCACATCCTTCAGGGACTGCCCACAGGCCTGGGAAGTTACTCAACCTCTGTCTGCCTCAGTGTCCTCATCTGTCAAATAAAGGGAATAGCAATGCCTATGTTTTATGGAAGCTATAATAATTAAAGTACTCATGGTACTCTCAATGCATAACATCTAGCATTAAACCTTAAGTATCAGTTATTATTATGGTGGTTGATATTAATGTCTGAAATATTTTATATTATTGAAAGCCCAATTTAAGGCATTCCAAATATTCAGCCTTTCTCCAGTGACCTCTGCCTCTTAAATAGTCTTTTTTCTCTACCTACCAACCTCACTCATTTTGCAGCATATGAATCAGTTGATTCAATATAATTTGATATTATTCCCTTGTTGTAAAGATGTGGAAATTCTGGAAACTGGAAGCTCATACTGCTTTACACATGGTAGGTCCTCAGTAAATACTCACTGAATTACAACTCCTTGTGGAGCCCAGGTACTACAGAACAGTATCCCAAGGAATTCCAGCAGAAATAAAAAAGAAGGAAGCCAAAGAAAAGATTCTTAGTCAAGTTCATTTGAGAACTCAACTAATTACATGGTTCCCCACTACTGATTGTCTCAGAACTTTGTATCCAATGTGTTTTGTGAATCTCCATGAGGGGATAAGCATACATATCGTTTCCTAAGTTTATATGACTATAGATCCTTTGATCAGAACATTTTATAGGGCTAATGTTCTATAAAGCATATTTTGGAAAATCCCACAGCAGAAGAAAAAATGGTGAGCCAACATGGACACTTCCGCTTTAATCGGTACAGCTTAATCAAGTCATTTGCCTAGCATTGACAATGTGTCCAATCCTGGGTTAGGAGATCATGGAAGTGAAACATAATTTTCTGCAGCATAAAATGGACAGGTCATGTAAAGGAACGGTGGTGTATGGTCAGAAAGCAGGACCCATGGGGCTAGTCTGTAGACCCACCAGTTATTCAAGGAGTAACATTCTTAAAGTCAGAATCAAGCATGAAACAGACTTCTTAGAGCAAATACTGGATGTTAAAAAAAAATAGAGGGAAAAGTGAGCTAAGGACGTGTTTTTTTATGAAGTACAAACATATCTTCACTCATTTGTGGGAGTGATCCTCAGTCCCAAGAGGTCACTAACACACCAAGGTTGCCCTTCTTTGTTGTTCACTATGTTGGAGATTCAGTTCAGTCTGAGGAACAAAAAGCCTCAATGGTTCTCCTTTGGGCAAACACTGAACATGACAATTTTCTTTGGGGTGCCGCGTATTACTTACTATAAAATATAAACACTCAGAGTAGACAAAAGAAACCAGGAGGCTGCCAAATAAAGTTAATTTCAGGCAAAGAAATATCTCATCTTTCCTGATATCCTGTTGAGAAGAAAAAGCAGCCTTAAAGGTACAGATGAGTTAAACTGGTCTAGGTATTTCATGTGCCAAGTGATGGACTCAGAACTATTGGTTTCCTAAGGTCTTTGACAACCACTCACAGGACACAGGGAAAGAGAACTCAGTGGCAGGAAAGCTCCCAGGAGTTCTATCAAAACGATTGTTTCCAAACTGCTTTGTGTCCTGACAGCTTTCCTGGCCCACATTCAAAAGATGTTCTGCAGCACACAGCTAAGTGCTTAAGCCTCTTGGTAGAGATTTTATGCTTTTACATTCTCTCAGCCCTCATGGAACATTTTGAGAATTTATTCCTATTCAATATCTTATGCCTGAAAATCAAGACCATCATCATGATTATATGTAATCCAAATGCATTGCCTGGCACATGGGATAACTTTTCTAAATTATCTATTGCAGCCTTTAAAACAATACCAGCCAAGCGTGTGGCCCAGGTTCGATCCTCAGCACCACATACAAACAAAGATGTTGTGTCCGCCAAAAACTGAAAAATTAAATATTAAAAATTCTCTCTCTCTAAAAAAAAAAAAATACCAGCCAAAAAGATGTGTGGTGTGTGTGTGTGTGTTTGTGTGTGTGTGTAAGTGCACATATATACATACTTTCAGGCACACACACTATGGTTTCTCCAAAACTCATGTAGAAATTGAACTGCCCTTGTAAAATTGTTAGGAGATGGGGTTTTTAAAAGTTGTTTAAGTCATGAGAGTGTCCCCCTCTGGATGAAGTGGCTGCCATGATAAAAGAGCAAGTGTGGCCCCTTCTTGATTTCTTACCTGTATGCTCCTCCACCATGTGTTGATGCTGCATGCTGTCTCTGGCCAGGCACCAGCACCTTTATATTGGACCTTCTAGCTTCCAAAACTGTTAGCCAACACATTTCTGTTCATTACAAATTGCCTAGTCTTAAGTATTCTATTGAAGCAGCATCAAACACACCAAGATATAAATGTGTGTTTCCTTTTGATTGTATATGAAAATGAAGCCAGAATTAGACAGGCAGTCATTAGAGATAGGTAAATTGAGTCAGGTGGGATCAAGGAGGTCAATTTGAGTGAGTCCAGAAAGTTGGAGAGGGATTGAAATGCTAATGCCTGCAGAGCCCTTCCTCCAACCTTATCAAGATAACCTGCCCCTGCTCCAACCTGTTGCTAAGGTAACCTGTCCCAGGGATTGTCCCTCCCTACAGGAAGTTGTTAATTATGCCCCCTTCCTGCCAAGATCTCTCCAACTTGGCCCCTCCAGCCCTCTGCTTTTCACCTTTTGGCCACCCCACTGAGCATCTCCTGGACCTAGTTACTAACTGATTTGCAGGAAAGAGAGATATAAGGGAAAGAGAGCAGGAGATCAAAGGAAGCCTAGGACATATAAAAAAGGCAGAACACCTCCCTTCTTGGGATACCAGGGTACCAGCTAGGGCCCCCTTCTCCCTCCCAGGAGATGTCTATGTTACCCCTTTTTAAATAAACCCTGCTTTATATGCTTGCCTCAGCGTGCTTCTCTAATGTTATACTTCAACATGGAGGGAGCAGAACTCATCACCAGTAACTGGCAGTATAAAAAATATTCTTTTAAATATTGTAATATTGAGAAATCATAAGTCAAATCATCTTCAGACATGGTCTATCTACACATGTATACACACATCCTATGCATATGTATGTGTAGAAATGTACACATATATAAAATAGATATGTATCTCTATATATGTAAATAAACACTCACCCAAAACACAAATACATTCATCTTTCTTTCACATTTAGTACAGGATTCAATAAAACATGACATAAATTTATCACTTTAATATAACATAAGCTTTGTGTCAGATGATTTAGTCCAACTGCAGAATAATGTGTTTTGAGAATGTTTCCAATAGGGTGGGCTAAGCTATAATATTCACTACATTAGCTGTATTCAAAACATTTTCAACTTTCAGTATTTTCAACTCACAATAGGTTTATTAGGATGTAAACCCATCATAAGTTGAGATGCATACACATAAACATGTACACACACACACACACACACACATGCACACGTATATTTCTCTTTTCCAGATGTGGAACTAAGTGAAATGTCCATGGCCACTCACCTAGTAAGGAAGGGCCAGGATCCTAAATCAGCCCTGGGACATTCAGACCCATCACCGACCCTCTTTCTCCCTGCCATTCTGCGTCAGCTTCCCTATTTTCCCAGGTGGATTTCAGCCCTCACTTTTTCTTTTGGATCTTACCCTTCACCTTCAGACTCCTTTCCACCCCTGACCAGCTCCCTGAACCGTCTCATCTCCTCAATAAGGCTGAGAAGGCTAACAGCATTAAAACCACTTTTCAGATAATAGGATAAGCCCACCCCATGCCCCACCCCTGCTCCAGCCAGGTCTGTTGAGTGAGAATATCTGGGGTGACATATGGGAATCTGTATTTTCACCAAATTACTTCATGGCATTATTTGACACAGAAAGGTAAGTAGAGTGTTATTTAAATTATTATTAAAGCCTATGTGTGATGTATAGCACTTGTTATCACCAAATGTGCTACATGTTTGCCTTCTTTGCTTTCTGTATTTTCCCTTCTAGATCTTGTTCACTCGTCTATCATCTGGTGAGTGATTAATAAATATTAGTTGAATAAGCAAATGACAAGAAAGGGACTATTCTATGCCTAGTTTATCTCCTAGTTATCCCCCCACTTCCTGACACCCACTGGTCCTTTCTCAACACTCTCAATGCTTCTTAAATATTTTTCAGCACTCTGCTTCCAAATAGTGCTTCAGTTCTAATAAACATTTCCCATCCTTTTTTGACTTCCATGCTCACAAAAATCCCCCAGAAGTTATGCATGCACATACACAAATTAATGACTTGGAAAAGCTTAAGGTCATAACAATTAAAATTAGCAATACATTCCCTAACTGAAGGGACCATTTTGGGTTCACCTCTGTCTCCTCAATACCAAATATAAGTATACATCATAAGTATTCATTTCTTTGAGGTCAAGCAGTAGACCTCAAAGTGTGGTCTACCATCAACATCAGCATCAATTGAGAAATGCTTGGAAATTTGAATGCAGTCATTTGTCACTTATGGACAGAAATACATTCTGAGAAATCCATCACCAGGCAATTCATCATTGTGTGATATTATAGAATAGAAACGTACTTACCCAAACCTAGATATCATGGCCTACCACACATTTAAGTTATATAGTACAGTCTATGTTGCTTCTAGAGTACAGTGGCATAGGGTATATTACTATACTAAATACTATATGCAATTGTAACACAGTGGTATGTGTTTAAACATATGTAAACATAAAAAAAGCATAGTAAATATCCTCGTATCGGAGGATAAAAAAAAATGGAACACTTGTAGAGGAAACTTGCTAGGAATGAAGGTTACAGAACCGGATGTTGTTCTGGGTGAGTCAAGGAGCAGGTGCTGAGTGAATGTAAAGGCCTAGAACATTATTGTATAACATTGAAGACTTTGATCACCCTGCATATGTCAGCTACACTCAATTTATTTACTTTTTAAAAATCATTTGCACTGGGGATATAGCTCATTGATAGAGCTCTTGCCTAGCATGTATAAGGGTCCTGGCTTTAATCCCAGCACTGAAAAATATTTCTTTTCTCAAAAATAAATTAAGCTTAGCTTACTGTAACATTTTTAATTTATAAATTTTAACTTTTGAACTTTTTCACTATTTTGAAATTACACTTAGCTTAAAACATGAAAATATTTATACAGATTTACAAAACTGTGACTTTATGCCTTATTCTAAATTAATTTTCTCTATTCTTTAAATTTATATTTTTATTAATTTTTAATTTATTAACACCCAAGACACAAACATCCATATTAGACTAGGCCAGTGCAGAGTCAGGATCCTCAATACTGCTGTCTTCCACCTCCACACCTTGACCCACAGCAAGGTCTTTAGAGGCAAAAACTTGCATGGAGTTACCATATCCTATAATAGAAATATTTTCTTCTAGATACTTTCTGAAGGGCTTGCTCAAGGTTGTTTTACAATGAACATGTTTTTATAAGGATGAGAAGATCATGCTAAAATCATGATAAAAAGTACAGTATAGAACACACAAACCAGTCACATAATTATTATGTATTACACAATTACACATTTATTATCGACTATTGCATTCTGTATATAATTGTGTGTGCTATACTTTTACATGATTGGTAGCACAAGTTTGTTTACATCATTGTCACCACAAATACAATTTTACAACTGCTACAATGTCACCAGATGATAGACCTTTGCAATGCCATTATAATCTTGTAGGATCACTGTCAAATATGTGGTCAGTCCTTGACCAGAGTATCATTTTGCCATGCATATGGCCACACTAGGGCAAGATTCAAGATGTGCAGTTAGAACTCTAGGGAGAAGACAGAAATTTGTTTTCAAGTAGTTCAGGTAAGATTGTTGAACACACACATTTGAGAACATCTTAGTTAAGGTAATATACCTCTGTTAAAATGAAAATGCTACCTCTAAGGAAAAATGCACTGAAAAATAATCATGGTAAACACCACAGGTAAAGAAACCTCATGAGACCAGCAGAGATCACAATGGTAGTGAAATGTTGGAAACAATTTCTGTCCCATTTTAAAGATTTAGAATAAACCTGCTAAGAAAAATGGAAGACAGAATAAGTGCCAAGAAATAATAAAAAAGAAGGACAGGAGAAGCTCCTGGGATCTTATTCTAGGTGAGAATGCTCTGTTCATAATGTTGAACCACAGCACAATTCAACTGGAGGAAAAAGTAAACCTCAGTTTTCAGTTTCCAAATACCATTTACGAATGAAATGTTTTGTGGCTTTTTCCGGGGGACCAGCACCGATCACCTGCTCTTAGCAGACCACACAGCCATGGAGAAGCACTACCCGTTCCCCTCTGGAACTACCATCTGGGAGCTTGCTTCTACTTAGTTCAATGTCTCTATTGTATATTAAGGTCTCTGGGGAATACTTTAAGGAATACAGGACTAGAGAATTTGTTATTAGATGTAACAGAAAGGGCTTCTTTTCATCTTCCTAACAACACTGATTTAATCCCCTGGATTCATTTATGAAACACAGTATACAAGGCTAAGAATTTTAGCAAATGACACCACACACAGAAATCAGTTTTAGCTTTACTTTGCTGTGACAAAACACACACACACACACACAAAAAAAAAAAAAAAACAACTTAAAGAAGGCAAGGTTTATTTTGGCCCAGAGTTTCTAAGGTTTCAGTCCATGCTCAGTTGACTCCATTGTTTCTGGACTTGTGGTGAGACAGAGCATCACGGTGGATAGCATGGCAAGCAAGACTACTTATCTCATGGAAGCATGCAGGTGGGACAGGGTAGGAGTGGAAATGCCAGGGACAAGATATAGTCCTAAGGGCACACCCCCAAGAACCCACTCCTTTCAACTATGTCCCACCTCCTAGAGTTTCCACCACTTCCTAATAGTCCATTCAGATCATGAATGAATCAATGGGTTAATCCTCTGATGAGATCAGAGCGCCCATGATCCTTCAATATAAAAGCATTTGGGGGGGAATTCCAGATTCAAATCATAACAATGGCTTCAAAAACTATGCATTTTCTGTACATAAGGTATCTATTGACTGGATAATCCATGTTGTGAAAAGTAAACAAACGTTTTTAATTGAGGATATTCAACTGAACCGCTCAGAATGAACAGAGAAACATGCCCATTTTCTTTTTCGAAACAAGGAAATTCCCTTTTCCTTTCCACAAGAAGAATTTTAAGGGTTATGTAAACCAGCTACAAATAATTAAAGGATAAAAGCATTCCTTGGCCTAAACCAGTAATTATTCAATTAAGTATCTAATAGCATCCAACCATATTACAACTAATTAAGTCCCTTTCCTGTGCTGGTGCTATGGGGCAGGTAAGCATACCCAGCTGCTAGAAAATTTTCCTTATACCATCAATGATAGAAATTACTTATCACATCAGCCACATTCAAGTATCTCAGCCATTCATTCATTCATTCATTTTAGCATTCATTTATTTAGGAACTGTATTTGTCTGCCTCCTACATCCTGGGAGCTGAGCTCAGAGAGATATGATGTTCCACAAGAAAAATAATCTTTTCCCCTTACAGATAACACAAATACTAAAAGTTCCATTTGGTGTTGCTTTAGAAGGTAAAATCAGGATGTGCAGGTTAGAATGATGCTTCGCCCAAATACTCAATCTGCCTTTGTTTTATAGGGCAGTTCTCATTCCTCTTAAAGAACAAGCCTCTTCAATGTATCTAGTTCACACAGTTTGACCAACAAGCAAACTCCCTACCTTGGTGCCAGAAAGGGTCACATGACCCAGGCCTAGTCTATCTGCATGTTCCCTGACAGTGATGGGTTTATGCCACATATATGACCTGAATCATGCCAATGAGCACGAACACTTCAGACTTGGTTAGAGCTACTGGGAAACTGAAACTTTACAGGCTGAAATTGATGGCATGATGAGAGTATAAGCTTGGAACTTACTCCTAAGCTCTATTATTTTGGTAAGACACCCTGGGTTTGAATGAGGAAATCAAACATATAATAAAGAAATAAAAAATGTCAATGACATCATTTGACTCACTTCCTGGATATAGCCATGCCTATAACTAGCAATAACCTCCAGATTTAAATTATATTTGTTTGTTTGTTGTTTTTTGGTTTTGGTACCAGGGAGTGAGGATTGAACTCATGGGCACTCAGCCACTGAGCCACATCCTCAGCCCTTTTGTGTGTTTTATTTAGAGACAGGGTCTCACTGAGTTGCTTGGTACCTTACTGTTGCTGAGGTTGGCTTTAAAGTCACAATCCTCCTGGCTCAGTTTTCCAAGCTACTAGGATTACAGGCATCCGTGACCACACCCAGCAACATCATCCTTATTTTTATATTATTTTTAGTTGTCAATGAACTTTTATTTTATTTCCTTATTTATATGCCTTACTGAGAATCAAACCCAGTAGCTCACACAGGCTAGGCAATCATTGTACCACTGAGCTGCAACCCCCCAGCCCTCATCCTCATTTTTTTCACCTGATGTTCTATATGTTTACCTATCTATATTTTGTTTAAACCCTCCACCACTATAACATAAGGTTTATTATGTTTTTAAAATTTAACTTTGCATTGGGGAAGAGACATATTTTTTTACTATCACATCTCTGTATGTAGAATAATCACATTGTAGATGCTCAAAAATTATATATTGATAAAATGAATGGGCACCCTTCTGTTCCCAGTCTTCCTTTTCATTACTGCCACACATACACACATAGGATACCATTCAGGGACCCTGGCATAGTGCTCTACATTCTCTTAGGATCATTGTTCCCTATATTCAGTTTACAAAGTTTTATCATATGGTTTCTTGATTCTCCTTATCACAAAAAGATATTCGCCAAAAAAGACAGTAGCCCCCAAAAAATGCACAAATAAGGGAGCCAAGGTTTCTAATAAATTATTAACCTAATTAATAAATAAATCTGAAAGAAATGGAACTCAGTACTTACAATTCTAAAAGCAACACTTTCCCAAACACCAATATTTAAGTTCTTTTCACTTTTCCCCTCATTTATATTTGTGTCAACATAACCTAGATCATTCCTGAAATTCTGTACATACTCAATAGATATCTGATGAATGTTAAATAGATGCAAGTTATTTGGTTAAAATTCCACTTTGCAATAGTATTGCAAAGTTTCCCCTATTATCTTTATCTTTAGTTCTGAGAAGTGCCTCCTAATTAAGCAATATTGCTCTGTGGGTTTGCTCTAATAATGACTTTTCATTCCAATTAATACAATGCAGTGGGAAAACTAGTTCACTCTAAAAAAATTATCTGTGTTAAAGGAAAAATGGGTGGAAACAACAACCAAAAGTCACTGGTAGAAATTGCAATCTTAATTCCTTTTTCCCCCAACACTGAAATGTGCCCCCTCTAATGGATTGCTTGAGCTGTACTAGCTATGTAAATGTATCTATGATTGATTTTTAAAACAGCACATCAGGGTATGTTCAGCCTCTGAATAGGAAAAATATCATCCAACTGTAAATATCCAATGGAGCCTTAAAAACCATTTCTTCTCTACCCCACATAATTGCAGAACCCAAAGAGAAATGTTGTATTTCCTAAAATCTGGTTTCCCATTAGACTGAATAAACATCAACTTAAAAAGCAGGAAACAAAAATGCCATTAGGAGATCTATAATCTTAAATATTCAGAAGTCTTTGTGTCTAAGAAAGAATCCCTAATAATGTGAATCCAGCTTGAACCTGTGGGCGAAGTTGTCTGGAGTTTTCATTCTAATTGCACATGGTCACATGTGTGCCCTCGGTCCTGACAATGGGTTCATGGTGGTAATGGTATTGGATGCCTATAACACAGTGCACTGGAAAAACACATCTGCTGGACCAGCAGTTCTAAGCATCTGGGGCCACAACCCTGTGGCCAGTTTTTGGCCAACATGGGCTTTTCTACTCCCTTTTAAACAAACCAAAATGTGTGTACTGCTGAAATTGGTGCATAATATATGATCTTATCTCATTTGGTAAAAGAAAAAGACTGGACAAGGCAGCCAGCAGTAAGTTTTTTTTTTTTTTCCCCAATGTATGAATGTGTGTGGGAGGAATCCATATAT
>NW_025999869.1:17037990-17102217 GCF_001458135.2 Marmota marmota marmota
ATATATATATATATATATATATATATATATATATATATATATATATATATATAGTATTTCCAACATACTATATATATAGTATTATCAACATATATTATATTATCAAATAATACTATATGTAATATATAGTACTAAAGTATATATTATATACATGCAGTATTATATTATATAATATTACATGTTTATATATGTTATATATAGTATTATATATATATACATATATATATAGGGGGATATTTTGGTTACATACATACATGGATTTTGATAACACTATTTAGTATAAAACCCAGGCTCCAACAATTTTGTGGAATAGTAGATCCCTATTTGTATTATTTTGCAGCAGCCACCATGACTGGGTGCTGAGGCCATTGTTTTCGCTTGAACTTGTAGTGACACTTTCCTGTTTGTAATTTGGGGGAGACTCATCTGCAGGGGAAGTATTGTAGGGAGTGGCTCCTCTTTGTTCTCATTACTTTCTACATCCCTGCTCCCTGGTAATAAGAGAACTTTCAAAATAATATGGGATAGTTCTTGCTCAAGAAAAAATACCTTGAAGATATTTGCATTTTCCCAACACATTTTATGACCACCCTTCTCAAAAGAAAGAGAAACAAACATCACCCACAGCATGTAAAAAATACAGTAAGTCCATATGATGATACTTTTATTCATAAGAATCTAGGAAAATTGGACAGTTGAAAAACTGTTTACTTATATACATCTCAGTGAAATTCTTGAATACCTTCTTCTTAATGTTTCCTGGTGTTAAACATTTCTTCTTTGGTCAATTGTGTATTCATATGCTTTGAATTTACCCATTGCACTTTTCTGAGCATTTCTTGTGGTGTCAGGTTAAAAAATAAGAAAAGAGTAAAGACCTAATTTGGGAGAAATTGCAAGTATCTCTTGGGCATAAATATTGTTTACATGTGATATTTGTTATCAATAAAATCTAAATTTGAAATACAGTCAATTACTGGAATATTTAAATTGTCATTGAGTCTACATTTGATTTTCAATGTCTCTTATTTTTATTTACATTGTAAATTCTATGGAATTGAACATTCTGGACAATGTTGAATGTTGCTGCAGAGCTATAAGAATTTAGGATTTTTTTATTTGTTCCCTAACCTACCCAAAACAAACTACACTAACTGAGTTACTCTGCGGCAACATGCAAAAATCTCACATCCAGGAAGCATTCTTCTAGTTCAGGTCTTCTCAACCTTGATATTACTGAAGTTTGGGACTGTATAATTCTTTTTTGTGGAAAATGTCATGTACATTGCAGGATATTTAGCATTCCTGGCCTCTACATGCTAGATGCACTAGCAACTCTGAAGTTGTGGTCATCAATCCAGGCATTGCTAAATGTCACTGTAAAACAAAATTGTTTTCATTTAAAAATAACTCATCTAGTTGACACATGTAAGACAAATCTTTGAAAATCTCCAAAATGGAAATTCTGTCCCTCCCATAGCAAGGCATTTTATTCCAAATATAAAGACTGGTGACAACACAGTGCCTCCCGATATCTTAGCAAGCACAGATAAAAATGATCAGAAAAGTGAATATGCAATTGTCACTGATATTCAATTACTTTTACATCTCTAAAGTGTGTTACAGTCAGCTTTTCATCACTGCGACAAATACCTTAGAAAAACAACTAAGACAAGGAAGGATTTATCTTGGCTCATGGCTCCGGTCCATGGTTAGCTGGCTCCATTGCTTTGGGCATGAGATGAGAGAACATCATGGAAGAAGGATGTGGTGGAGAAAAGCCACTCAGCTCATGGTATTCAGGAAGCAGAGAGAAGGAAAGGAAGGTTATGGGGACAAAATATAGTTCCATGGGCATGCCACCAAGGCTTCACTCCTTCCCACTAGGTTACACCTCCTATAGTTTCCACCACCTCCCAACCGTCCATTCAGAATATGAATTCATCAATGGATTAATTCACTGATGAGGTCAATGACCTCACAACCCAATCACTTCTCCAAAGCCTCACTTCTTGCAATTGATACATTGGGGACTGAGCATTCAACACATGAGCCTTTGAGGACATTCCTATCCAAACCCCCAAAAGCAAATTAGGAATGGCTAGTTTGCTTGCAAAGGTAAACATTCTTCACTGAGGCTAAAACAAACTAATCATCCCAAAGAGGGGGTAGAATTCAGCCTACCCCCTCACAAGGTAGAGGCAGGAGATAAATGTGAGCTTGATGACAAAATTACCATGTCTCTTCCTTACCTCTGCAAAAGGTGAAACTGATCCACTATTTGTCATCCAAGTGCTCTCCTCTGTCCCTCTTCTACTCACCCAAGTTTTATTATGCTGTGGTCAATACTTCACAGAGAATCCTACAAAGGTTAATAGGCCAGCTTGGAGAGCCTACAGCCCTCTTTGCATTTTTATGTGCTTTATTACAAGTGGGCTATTTTTATACCTGTTAGCTGCTAACAATTGGCAAAACCTCAGGCTCAGAATAAAATATGTCAAGGGCCAAGAGAGGTAACAGTAACATTGCTTGCACTGCAGCCAGCCTGGCATTAATAATAAGAGCAGGAAGAAACAGGAAAAGGTGCTAAGCAGGAGTAAAGGCTTCTGGGATCTCAGTGAAGACACTATCCAGGGGAGAGAAAAATGTATGATCCGCCCAGCCAGACCAGAACTGGGACCCACCTCACTCCTCATCCCAGCAACCCTGCACCTGTAGCCTTCCTGCTAGCCTTAGAATTTGGAAAATCCCACAGTCTAGCAGGGTCCTGCATTTCAAACTTCAGCCAACCACAGGGTATTGGAATATTTCTTACAAAACAATAAACTCCTTCCTTTTAGAACTTTATGGAGTTCATTGGCAACAATATATTTGCACATGGGAGAACAGGCCTTCACAAGAAAGCTCAGTGAAGGGTGGTTTAATAGCAAAATCCAAACATCTAAATGTTTATCACAGGAGTGATGCTGCATAAATTTTGGTACACTTATGCTTTGGAATATTGCTATATTATTATTCTTAATTTTACATATCAATGATTATTGACATTTCATACATTTTTGTGATTTATACATATTTATGACACACTTAGAAATGGACTTAGTGCATGTTTCCATTTCGGAAACATAAGTGCCATGAGGCCAGAGACCTTGTTCCATGGGGCATGGAGAAGGTGTAAAATAAATGAGACCATACTATGTCCCCATTAAAAAATACAGTAAGTCCATATGATGAACTTAGGCAGAAAGAATTCTTTAAATGCTATTATTTATTAAAGAAAGAAAATACAGGGGTGCAATCTGGGAAACATCATTTTGAGCTTCCTTGTCTGTGCGACACTGAAGGGCAGGTCAGAAAGGGAAAAATCCTGTGGTGTGATCAACTACTTCCTCTGCAGCTTAACTTATCTACCCTGACAGGAAGTTAAGAACATTGGTTGGGGTTTTAAAATGTAAAACTTTTATCAAACCAAGTAAAGGATATATTTTTCTTTGGTAATTTTGATCTGCCTTTTGGCAGCTGTGCATTATCTCATCATCTAGTGTCTTCTAGAATAAAGAAGACAAATCCAGCAGGTTTGGCCTCCCTATGAACAGGGAGACTCCAGCTTCACTGCCACATACCTTGTACCCTTGCCCAATGTGCTGAGCTGCATGGAAAGTCAGGACTAGGGAGTCAGAAGGTTGAGAGTATCCGACACTTAGACAGAACCAAGTTGACTCCACTTCCTGTAGCTACAGGACCTTGGACAAGTCACTTCCCCTCGGAGGGTCAGTTTTACCATCTTAAAAATGGACATAATACTGGCAAAGCATGATTTTCAGAACAAGGTGATTATCTACAGGAGGAATGTAAGACAGTACCAACTGTTCAGAGAATCATTTTAAGAATTAAGTAATTTGTGTACATGAGGAACACATGATAGATAGTGTCTGACTCCACAGTGCCTGGCCCATGGGTTTTTATGAGGTCCTAATAACAAATTTTCTGTGCAGAGAGTCCATTTAGCATTGTTCCATTTTCAAGCTACTGACTGACTCAATATGGCACCTCAATAATGACACAGTGTGCTTCATAAAAAAGGGTCCACCATAGGTGAGAACAAGGAGGGCTTTCTTAAACTTCCTTTCATCCCTGAAAATTTATTCAAAGCCAGCCACCCTGGAGGAACATCTTATGCTTCCCAATCCTCAACTCCTTCCCATTCTGTATTTGAACTTGGAACGTGCTGAAGCTAACAAAACACAATGGAGCATTTCCTAACACTACACAATGAATAAAGAGGAGACAGACCCTCTGCAGAGCAGCACCAAGTGCAAGCATCATGCTAGCATGGGAGCATGCAGGCACTGGGAGAGATCTGATTTAATTTAGTCACCTTTGCACTTTTATTATGCATCACTAATAAAAAAAGGAAAACCTGTTTTAAGCAAGCATCTCTACTCATGAATATTTATTTAAAAATTATATACATGCCCTATGTAATAATATAGTACATACAGTATAAACTTTAAAAATAGACATTTTAAAGGGATGAGGAAAATCATCATAAATAAAAATCCTAGTAATTTTTTTTTTCTGTATTGGATGGGCTGTCTTTTGCAACCCTAGGATGTGAGCATCCCACTAGTGAAGAACAGTTTATAAAGTCTTCTCTGAGGCCTTCCCACCATTGTTAGGGAGAGTTACCTCCTTTTCCTACTCTCCCCTAATCAGAGAGGCTGAGCAGGGAAGACCAACAGTTAAGACAAGAGTTTTTTATGTGACTTGGGTCATACTTTTTTTAAAAAAAAAGTTTCCAACCTTTAGCAATTAGAACAATTTTTAAAGAATCAAAATTCAAGAAACACTGGGTCCCTGTGTCTGCAGCTCTGTTTGACCTGTTCAGGACAGTCCTTGCCAAACCTGCTTCCCTCACTGTGAAACCTGCCCTAATTCTATAGATGGTTAAGCTTTCAACTCCTCATAGACTCGCACCAGAGTAAAAGGAGAAGAGGAAAATCACGTATGAACCTGGAGAGATTTCCTCACCAGCCAAGACTTCTGTAGGCGAAGCTAAGAAGATGACTAAGGGACAATGTGGAAGCCATTCCTAAGTCTGCGTGCACTGTGATGTCTGTTGGTTTTTCTCTGTCACAGAAACAATAATTAAAGACAATTCAAATATTCTTGATACAATGTTTGTTCTCAACCAACTAAAAGCACAGCCATTTTTTACAATAGCAACATACAGCACTTTGGGGCCATATTGAAGTCTGAGGCAAAATAACAATTGTGTGTTCCTTCGATACTTACCAATATGCTCTCTCATATTTTGAAACAAGTGCAAAAAATGTTAATAGAAAACCTGTAAGTAGGGCCTAGGGTTGTGGCTCAGTGGCAGAGTGCTTGCCCAGCATGTGTGAGGTACTGGGTTTGATCCTTAGCACTGTAGACAAAAGAAATAAAAAAAAGACATGATGTTCATCTACAACTAAAAGAAAAAAAAAAACCTCTAAAAAAATTTAAAAACCAACAACAACAAAAAGAAATCCTATAAGTAGGAAACATGACTGTTGTGAAGTCTCATGTTGCCTAAGCTATTCCAAGGCCATTTTCCAATGCTAATAAATGGCCAGGAGGGCCCGGTGACTGCCAGCCAAAATGAAAACCAGGGATCCACTGTCACCATGGTACAATAAAACAGTATGCATAAAGCAAACACAGGAGGAAGAGCTTGGTACATATAATTCTGATGTTTCATAAATTGTAAAGTTTTTACTTTTCTTTTTATCAACGTGGTATTAAAAGGTTTCATCTTAATTGCTGAGGATTTTGGTGTCCCCTGATATTCTGTACTTGAAATGTATGCCCCATTCGCTCCCTCTAACCTTGCCCTGGTACCCACACTCCCTCTTAGGTTCATGCCATTTAGTGCCAAGTTTATTTTCTCTTGCTCTCTTTTAAATCTCACTGAAGAGAGGCCTGTGGCATTATCCCCACACTTAACTACTATGGTCCCCGTGAACATCAGTGGGGGACCAGTGGCCCCTTCAAGGTTCTGGTCTAATACGGTGTTCCAACACACATGCTTGGTCCACATTGTATGGAGCCTTGGGAATACGTTGAATCTAAACTAAGGGCAGAATTGAGTTTCCTCATTTACCACACTCCCCAAAAGAACAGGACAGTCTTATAAAGGCAGCAAGCAGTTCCTCTCATACTACTAATTTTAGCTATGGGTACTTTATTTTTATGTTTTATCAATTTTTCTCACCTTTCAGGCTCCTGTGATAACCCTCAAGTGACTCATCACCATTTTCCAGTAGTGACTTTTTTCCCACTTTTAAAAATTCTAAAGCCACATTTAGAAAGTGCCCTGCATAGAAAATAGTGAAGGCTCCAGTTATCCCATGGTAGAAAGGGTGCTAAAAATTCTTTCCTTCTGGGTGATGACATCCATTCAAAGGTCAGGGGAGAAATAAATTTAGCTCAGGTGGTAAAATGGAACAGATCCCATCGCCGAGTTCTAGCAAAGCCTGATTAAAGTGTTATGCTGATGGTAAGACAGTTCTATTGATCTAAAGGGAGAGGAGTCACAGGCAGCACGGAGCTGACAATGTGCCATGAACAAAATTTCCATGTTGTCAAAATCTCTCCCTGTCACTAATCTTGGCATTGCTTGCTGTTGACTTGCAAGGAAAACAAGTTCAACACGGCCTATTGGTGTTTTGTTCTCTCTTCTATATACAAGGAAAGATGTACTATAAATAAATACTACACGCATAAGCATAAGCAATTATTTTGTATCTGTTCTTTCAAGGGAAGGTGACGCTAAGGAAAGAAGGGGACTCTAAGACTAAAAAAATTGAACTGTGGGATGTGGATAAAAGAAGCAGTTGTCCTTGCTGTGTGCCCCATGCCTCCCCAGGACACTCTTCACTAACTACCTATAATACACCCAATACTTTCTCCCCAGTGCAAAGAAGCTGATCATGGAGCCGGTATAAGGAAATAAAATGTCAACTGTGTCTGTGGTGATCTTTGACCCTCTGAAGCATAGCTGAGCAAACTTTTTTTCCATAAAGGGTCATGCGTGGGTTTTTTTGTGTCCCCAATGCTCAGATGTTGGAAACTTCATCCACAATGCAGCAGTGTTGAAAAGTGCAACCTTAGGAGGTGAGCAGGGCATAAGGGTGCCACCTTCATGAGAGGATCAACGTCATTATCAGGAGAGGTGGTTGGTGACCACAGGAGTAGTTCCAGACATAGGTATGGGTTCAGTTCTTACCTTCTCTCTCTCTTTCTCTCTCTCTCTCTCTCTCTCTCTCTCTCTCTTTCTCTCTCTCTCTCTCTCACACACACACACACACACACGTAAGCAAATACACAAGCTGTCTTGCCCTTCTACCTTTCACTTCCACCTTGGGGTGACACAACAAGAAATCCTTTGCCATACACAGACCTTTCCCCTTTGGACTTTCCATCCTGCCTACTGGAAGAAATAAATCTCCGTTCTTTCTACATTATGGAGTCTCATTGATTCTGTTATAACAACTATAGGGACTACGAGGCCAGATATTAAATGCTTTTGGCTTTGTAAGTCACATCATCTCTATGAACTACCCAACTTTGCCACCATAAAGCTCAAAGGCACCCAGAGAAAAATCCGTAAGCAAATGGAAGTGGATATCTTTTGTTTTAAAGCCCCAAACAACAAGTATTTTTATAAAAACAGGCTATGAACTATAGTTTGCTTTCCTGTGTTCTAAAAGGTAACTAGACTGTATCCTCCTAGACTCTGGTACATAAAAGAAATCATACAAGCAAGAAAGCAGGTACCCTTCTCTCACAGAAATGTAGGCCTTTATGAAAAAACCCAAGGCCTTAGTTCTATGAGAGAACACAAGCACACCTCAGTTTAATAACTGAGTGTCCGCTTGTGTTTGGAAGGTGGTGGCAATGGGAAACTGATACTGGGGCCTCAACAGGACTCTCATTTGAATGGAAACTCAAAAGACAAGCAAGATTCTGCTTCTTCTAAACTAGAAAAAAAATCCTCAGTTTGGATTTTTCATTCTCCTTCTTTTTGATATAAGCCTCAAGTCAGAAGTTGTCAGAAATCAAGTTCCTTTGTCAGAACTGTGGGTGCTCTGTCTGGGGAGGAGCTCTCTGGAGAGTACAGCCAACACATGGGCTTATCCATTGCACCTGTTGCAAAGTTTGCTGGAGCTGCTGCATTTAGAAAGCTAAGTTTAGACCAGGAGCAAGGGGAGAAGAGGAATCCATCATATTCTCTGGGACACGTGCCCCTTGGATCATGATGTATTTACAGAAATAGCTCTGAAGGACTGCGCTCCTTGACGACAAAAAGTCACCATCTCTCTTGATTTTTCTCTCATATGCATATTTATAAATATACTAGAAGCACTGTATCAAAATAGATGATATTTTCATTGAGAAAAGAAATTTAATGAACTACATTCAGTCAATCTAATTTCTCGATTAATATTCTACTTTGGTGATATCAAATAGTTACTTTTTCCCAACTTCTTAACTTTGTTAAAATTGTTTCCTCCACAGTCAAGACCTTTTTGATTAAACTTTAAAGAGGGTTTTGTTGTTGTTGTTGTTGTTAAACCTTTTGAGAACATCAATTGTTAACTTCTGGTTTTCTTTTGACTCCAGTATTTCTATCACAAAAAACTTAGGTGGAAATCTTGCAGAACTAAATATTATATGCCAAGTCATCTTGGTCAATTTTGCTTCTTGATAATTATATCTAATTGTAATACTCATTATGTGTCAGACAGATGCTTGAAAGTTTGTTTTTGTGTACTATCTGATTCATGAGAATATTGCAAGCAATCACATCCAACCTCCCAGGATTTCTCTCATCAATAATTAATCCATTGGATTGGATTCACCTTTCCTGTACAGTTCTAATTCTATTATATTTGTGCAGATGGTGATATGTAAAGCAATGGAAGAATTCTGGTGTTCAAATGAAAAGATCACTACATACCCTTTGTGAACATGTAACATACTATTATAATTAATAATATATTTTCTTAATTTTAATGGAGGGAGAATAGAAAAGGCATTGAATTGACTGGCAAGGATTACATTAGGCAGCAAGTCCAAATAGTCAACTGACAACCTGAATTGGAGCCCAGATATCCAAAATTTTAGGCATATAAAACCATCTTCATATTTTTGTTCAGCTTCTCAAAGAACATGCAAATCCATTCTTGTAATTCAATGATTTGGAAGGAAACTTTCTTAAAGACCTTCATATACATCACTGTACAATTGGAATTCCCTGCAATTGGACTCTCTGGATTGGGAACATTTCTCCCCACAAAGACCAAGAAAGGAGAGTGTAACTATTCAGAGTGTCATCTTTAGAATCAGATGGACCTGGTGTTCTAGGAGAAATAAACTCCAGTTTTCACAATGGCCAAGGGCTGAGGCTGGAACTCAGAGGTGGGTAGGCAGCCATTGCATCTCTTTGCCCTTCAGTGGTAACAGAAAAAGCACATCAGTCATGACTCTGGGTCCTCCTCTGCTGCTCTGTCATGGTGGTAGTTGGGCTGCTCATGTCTCCCTTGTCTAATCTACCAACTGATAGTGGTACCTGGGTGTGTGTAAACACTTATTCTCCAGTTCTGAAATGTCCTGTGCTCCTCATTCCAAATTCACATTTTTCCTAAAGCATTTGCCTCTTTACCACTTCTCAAACATTCCCTTGATGTCTACTACATGTTTCAGACACTGTTCTAAGTGCTAGAGAAACAAGGATGGATAAACCTGGCAAGATCCCCGGCTCCATGGAGGTTACATTCCAGCTAACACCTGATCTCTTTGGAGTTTCCAAACCTTATTCTTTGTATCTGTGGTACATTTTCAGTTCCTCCTTGTTGACATTGGCTGTATTAAGCCTTTTAAGATATATTATCTAATTTAAGCCCCATAGTAACTGAGATAGGTACTATTTATACATTTTTCTTTCCAAAGAGGAAAATGATGCTTAAAATTGAAAGTAATTTGTTACAGGACTTATGAGCTAGAAAGTGGCAGCGTGGAGATTTTAATCTATCAGCATCTTCTTTCCAGAGACTATTATCTCTTTCAGTGGTGCTTTACAAACATTGGCTATATGCTTCTCTAGCCGTAGCTATATCAGGATCTTCATACTACTCTGTGCTTCTTAACTGACTTTCCTTTTCATTCTATTTTTTAAGTTCTCTAAGCTTTAGAATAGGGAAATTCACTAGAACTTCTCTGTTTGCTTGATTAGAACTCTCACATTGAAAATTTAATCTACTTATTGGTATTAAGAAAATTTAGAATCTCATTGATTTATTGAAGGTATTAGTTTCAATAAGCATCTCTCAATGTCTTTCCCAAGCTGAAGCCATAAAATAACTAACTAGATCAATGGAATCTAAGGTTCCCCAGCAGAGAGTCACGTAGTCTTCTATCTGGAAAGGAATTCTGTAAGACATCTGGTGATGAAACAATTACCCATCAATATTACTGTTATTTTAAAAATAAATTTAAGATAATTAAATAGAAATGTTTGGTATAAAAACAAATGAATGAAGATAAAATTAATAAAATAAATAGCAAAATGAGCATAGATAAGAAATAAACTATAAAATTTGAAAAACAGACTATAGAAATTTTAGAAAGTAGAGGGCTGGGGTTGTGGCTCAGTGGTGGAGCACTTGCCTCGCACATGTGAGGCCCTGGGTTCAATTCTCAGCACCACATAAAAAAATAAAAGAATAAAATAAAGCTATAAAAATGTGACCTCATTTTAAAAAAAGAAAATTTAAAAAGAAGAGAAACTTACAAAAATAGAAAAAACTTACAAAAATACAAAGGATATGAAGGATAGTAATAAAAGTACTAACATGGATAATTATAGCTCATAATAGAAAAACAATGAGGAATAAAAGAGGCTATTATTTGAAAGGGACAGGAAAAATAGAATTAATTTTACAAAATTTGGGGAAGAAAACAAAATCAAAGTCAACCTAGAGATGGTCCAGCCTGTTGGAATTATCAGATAAGCTCTTGAGAATTACTACGGTAAATTTTTGAAAAGAGCTAGTTAAAAAGATAAATATATGAAGAGGGCATAAATCAAGGTAGAGCAATTCACACTATAGATGGCAAAGAAGATGCTAGAAATTTAAAAATTGGAAATGAAGAATTTATTTATTTGGATTAATAGCATACTGGTCATAGTAGATTCAAAGATCAATGGATCAATCAGAAAACAAGTCAACAGAAATTATTCAAACTAAAACACAGAGAAAATTAGAGTGGAAAAAAAATTACAAAGATTACATTAACAAAATCTCTGGAGTAATATCAAATGTTAAAATATGCACATAACTATAGTTAAGAAGAAGATGAGAGGAAAGGTACAAAAAATATTTGAAGAAATAAAAAGAAAATATTTTTAAATTGATGATGTTCAGGTATAGATCCATGAATCTCAGTAAACATCAAGCAGGATTAATGCAAAGAAATCCACACTTTAATACATCATAGTCAAACTACTGCAAAATGAACGTAAAGAGAAGTATTTTAAAAGAAAAGGAAAGAGAAATGTTATGTGTCTGAGAGTACTACCATTTTCAAATAAAATCTAGTGGACAACGAAATGTCATCTTTAAAGTTTTGAGAGTGGGAAAAGAGTTAGATTGTCAATTTATAATTACATATGCTGTGAAAATACATTTTATATGGTAAGATAAAATAAAAAATATGACAAAGGTAAAAGATGTCATTTCTAGCACACCCAAAGATAACTGTGTGAACTTTTGTTGATATTAAACCAATAGGTAGTAGATATGACAATGAACTTTTTGAAAATATGATTACATGAATATCCATTGGTGCCTTGTACTTATTGATAATAATTCAACTGCTGTAATTTGGATATTGAATATTTTCCAAAAGCCCATGTGTTAAAAGTTTGGTTGCCATCCAGTGGCCCTATTGGGAGGCAATGCCATCTTCAGGAAGTGGAGTTGGTGAGAGGAAGTGAGGTCAGTGGGAGGCGTGCCCTCAAGGGGATATTGGGACACAGCCTTCCTATCTCTTTCCTCTCAGGCTACCATTAGGTACACAGCTTTGCTCCACCACATGCTTCCTGCCATGATATTCTGCCTCACCACAGGCCCTAAAGCAGTGGAGCAATTTTGCATGAAAAAACAAAGTGTATCTACAAAAATTTTGAGAAAAACCAGCATTTCCTGTATGTTGGGAATAATTTACCTCTGAAATCTCTGAAACCATGAGTCAAAATAAACATTTCCTCCTTTAATTTGATTTGTCTCATATATTTTGTCACAATGTTGAAAAGTTATTTAACATACGAACACATATTTTGTAACACCAAGTTATGATCATTTAAAAAACAAATATTGGTTCTCTGAATCTTCTACATGTTAACTGACCTCATTATCCAATCATTGAGCTGCACCACATTCATTAATATCATCATCAATCTCATCAGAAAAGAGCAAAGTACTTAAAAGCTCTTGAGGTTATGGTGGGACATACGTATTTTCTGAAATTCTATAAATTTTAACTAGAGAGTTCAACTTTTCTCACAACAAATTATAGTCACTAATTTTTCTTGATATAAAAAGCTTTCTTGGTTTATTTACAAGAAAGCATTTACTAGATATGCAAGTCTGAATAGTTTGTCAACTAAAAAAAAATATGCTTCATGACAAAACCAGCTAGTTGAGCCTGTAACTCAAAGAACACACAGGGGTTTTCCTCATGGCACCCATCATATTCAGTGTGCAGTGGGAAGCCTTTACATGTACTTCCCATTTATCATACAGATTATTAAAATATGAGTGCATAACAGTCAAGATTTCGGAAAGTTAATCCTCTTTACCATCATCAAAGGAATTTTTACTAGGAAATGAAATACTGAGGGTATGTGGTAGACATTACTAAAGTAATACCATGACTACTAGTAAGTCTTCATTCATTTTTCACTCATCATTGATTTTGTATCATTACTGTAAATGTCAACTCAGTGAAAAAGATAAATACCATGTTACTTTTATTACAAAAATGGTTTTGACCTTGTGAAACTCTTAGAAGGATCTTTAGATTCCCAGGGATCCATCGTTAATTCTGAGAACGATTGTTAAAAATTTAAGCATACATCCATCCCATGTGCCAGCACTTTCACTCCTAGATATTTGTGCAAAAGAAAGGGAAATGTGTGTTGACCAAACACTCATGATGGAAATGGAGAGAAGAGGCTCTTACAGAATTGCTAAGAACGGGAAACAAACAAAATATTAATTGAGAGAAGAAAGGGTAAGCATGTCATCATATATCTATAGAAGGGAATGATACTAGATAATAAAATGTAATAACATACTTATTGATGAAATAATTGGGTGTTTTTACCCAAAACATATGTTAAATGAGAGAACATGACATCAATCTATTTGATTCCATGTATATAAAATTCAAATACAGGCAAAATTGATCTAGGATGATGGAAAACAATGTTCACAGAGGGGTGAGACTGGGAAGTTCTGCTAAAGGGAAATTTGTTGGGGGGAAAGATTCACTCTAACTTGTTTTGGATGGATACTATTTTTAAAATGTATCAAATTGAATGTTTAAGATTTTTAGATTTTATTGACTATTAATAACATCAATGAAACAATAAATCAGATTTCCTTCTTAAATGAATAGAGAGCATAGACTCTACAGTTTGGGGATTATTCCTGCTTTCTCTACTTGAAAAGCCCAAAACTGGAAAAGTAGCTAGTTCACCATAAATGCTTTTGAATGAATGGATGCATGCAAAAATGGAAAGTGTATTTAGGTACAGTATAAAGAAAAGCAGCATGGCCTGTGGTATTAGGAAAAATTTATTTCATAATTGTATGCTTCTCCAAAAAGATATTTATTTAAAAAATCAAAATTATTTAACTAAGTGTTCAGCTTACCAATTTAGAAAAAGAGCCATACAAAACAATGGAAGTACAGAGGTTATTAATAAAACCGAAAATTGCAAGAGAGAAGATCATTCAAGTCAAAAGTTATTTCTTTGGAAAAGCTAACAAGACAAACCTCTGTGGAGACTGACTGAGAAAAAAGAAAAAAAATCTATAACTATAAATAAAAACAATTCGTAACAGCATAAAAATAGAGCTTCAAAAGAAGAAGTAAATAAATAAGAGAGTACTACTAATAACGACTTGCCAATTTTGAAGAAACCTCAATGAAATGTTTAGAAAAATAAGTCACCCAAACTGCCTCATGGGAAAAACCTACCTGTAAACAGCTTATAAAATCATGAGTAAGAACATTTGATTTCACAGCCCAGTGCTACCAAAATTTCAAGGGACAGGCCCAATTTCATATATGTTTGTTTCAATGAATAGAAAAGGAAGTGCAGGTCAGTATGAGCCTGATTCCACTTCCACAAAAATACTGTAAGAAAGAAAAATTAGAGGCTCTCTTTACTAATGAATGTAAATTTTAAAAGTCCTTTTAAAAAACTTTAGCAAATTGAGCCCAACATTGTAATATAATATGAGATGATATAATTGGATTTACTTCATTATGCAAGTAAATTTGAAACTAGAAAATTTACAAACGTCTTTCATAACAATGTGACATTTAAAGAATAAAAAGATCATATGATTATCTGGTCTTATCCAAACAAAGACAAACAACAAACAAAATAAGATATAATACTTATTTAAAGACAAAACACTCAATGTAGTACAAATGGTGAAACCCAAGGGAATCTATCATCAGCTACATTTCCAGCTCACTTTTAAATTTTTCTTTGTGATTTTGAGAGAAGGTCTACCCTCAAACTTGTGATCCTCCTGCCTCAGCCTCCCAAGTAGCTGGGAATACAGGCGGGTGCCACTAACTGGCACAAATTCTTATTTAATTATCATCATAAGGTCTCTTAAACTGATAGTGTCCTTTTAAAATGACCAGAGAAAGCAAAACCATAGTGAAATCTTTGCAGTATTCCCTTTAAAATCAGGAATAAACCATGAAGGCCAATTATCACTGTGTCATTCTGCAGCTGTATCATATTCCAAGGAATTACAAAATAAGAACTCAAAATGAAAGAAATGCAAAGGAAGAAATAAAACTGGCATCATTTGCAGATGATATCATTGTTTATATAAAACTCTCATCTTCCAAACACAGAAACAAATTATTAAAAGTTATAGAAGAGTTGAATGCAGTGCCTATTATTTAACTGACTGGCTATGACTTTATTGATCTTGTTATAATCAGCTTAACCATTCAAAGAAAGTTTGCATTTTCTCAGACTTAGGGGAAATATTGATTTTCTCCCTTGAATAAGTCAAGTGTAAATGGTAGTTACTTCAGAAGTGGTTTTAGACCACCACCCAGGCCCTGGACTGTCAGTAGAAGGACAGTTATGCTAAATGATCTCATTTTCCCAACTCTGAGTTGAAGTGACTTTTTTCATTTTAGCTTCTCTTGCACAAGAGATCTGAGTAAGAAAACACAGGCTAAACTTGTTTTTGATTTTTTTTTTGGATTGAACTCAAGGGCACTTAACCACTGAGTCACATCCCCAGCCCTTTTGTGTATTTTATTTAGAGAGAGGGTCTCACTGAGTTGCTTAGGGCCTCACAAAGTTGCTGAGACTGGCTTTGAACTCTCCTGCCTAAGAATCTTGAGCTGCTTGGATTATAGGCAAGTGCCACCTCGCCCAGTTACTTGATGCACTAGTTTTCTACTTGCTCTGCATTGCGGTGCTATACATAGTATTTGGGTGGTGGGAAGTTACCCAGCAATGGGAAATCCTCTCTGAACAAATGAAAGGCAACTGAGTCCATCCCACAGGAAGAGAACTCTGTTGGCAATGGGTTTTGTCATCTTTGTTACTTTTTGTTTGTCTTGAATTCTCATCCATGTTTGGGAACTTAATTTCTTGAGAACGTAAAACTAAAATTGAAAAAAATGCTATTTTTTTCCTCCTGGCCATTTGAACAGAAGGTTTGATAATTCAGGAGCTGTGAAGAGGCCCCACATGTTGGGTCTGGTGTGCAAAGAGAAGGAGAGTTACACATCTATGCTCAGAGAGAGTCGAGAGAGGAAAACAGCCAGCCCCAGGATGTGCACACCAGAAGACACCTGGCTTCTGTCCCCTTTCCTGTTCCCAGTGCTGGTCCTTTCTGACACAATGCTCCTGACAGTCACCCTTGTCTGCATTCTTGTGACACTCCCACTGCCCAGATAAACACACTGTTAAAACTTAAGGAAGTTTTGTGGGCTTCTGCTACTTACTAGCATAGAGCTTTGACAAAGACATATGTAAAACACAAGGTCTTCATGCATCCCAGGGCTATTCTATGTTAAAAAGGCAGGTGTAAGTGACTTTGCCAGATACTTCAAAAGCAGTAGTACTTTATAAAAGAGCATCCTATGTCCAGTTCTAATGGGGCCCATGAACTCCCAGGGCTTCCAGCAGCGCACATAATGGGCATTCAAAGCCAAAGGATAAATACACCACATCTTCCCAGACTGTCAAATGTACTAGATATTGTATAATCTAAAATAACTTTTTTTTAAAAAAAATAAGGCTTTGCATGAATATTTAAGATAAAATACCAGACTTCAAAGACATTTCCCTGTTTGCTGGCAGACTGCTTGCGGCTAAGTTTGAGCCTCATGGGGTCCTCACTGCTTTCCTTGGCCATTAGGGGTTCTTCTGAAGAAAAGTTTGAACAACACACATGCATTATAATACCAATAATCAGAAAATCCAAAAAGCAGTCCATTTGCCAATATATATAATTTAGTTTCTGAGCCGCTTCACAGCAAAAGTTCTTATTTAAAAAAAAAAATCAAAACAAACAAAAGAGGAACAAGGGACACACAAAGTGTCAGAAGGTCCACAGTGAGTCTGGGTCACGTTCTGTATGCTTTGTTCCCTCCCATTCCATATAGGTATATAATGAAGCCGAAATATCAGATGGATGTTAGATTAGTGGATTTAAATATTTTTCAAACTAGAGTTCTAAAGTAAAGGGAGGTTACAAATTTTATAGCTAAGCTTAAGAGCATTTTTAAAACCAATTTGTTAGTTAGAAGAAAGGTTAAATAGACAATGGTTTGTGGGTAATGAGGACTAGTACAATTTGTGGGGCAGGGTTCATGGTGGTGGGACCTGAACTCAGGGTCTTGCACATGCTAGGCACATAAATGCTCCACTGGTAAGCTATGTCCCAGCTTGAAGTAAGGTAAACTTTAACAGCATATCTCTAATACATAACATTGGGTATTTTTCAAGGAAAAAGATTTAATATAAATCATGTAAAGCATATTTTAAGCCAAGATTTAAAACATCAATAAATCTATATATTTTTCCACCTGAACTGATTTATAAATATAATACCGAAATCAAAAGGTCTGGAAAGACCCACTGTAAATCAGTAATGGCAATTACCTTTGAAGGAATAAAAGTGGGCCTAGGCAAAAGATCAGAGGGTTTCTCAGTATTGTGTTCCTCTTCATGCATTTAAAGGTCTTCCCTTTTAAAACCAATGAGTGTGCAACTAAAATTTTTCCAATTTTCCTTTTGGCACTGCTGGGAGAGGGACAGAAGAATCTGTAACCTTGCTACCTATAATAAATAAGGAGAAACTGTACACAGAAAATAAATGTGCTATTTGGTTGCTTTTTTAAAATGAAGAGATCCTTTAACGATTTGCTCTTCTAATTTCTACTAAAATTTTATTAATATAAAATGTGTTTATATTTTAATAACATTTAACCTAAGTTCCCTAAGATAAGAGTAATTTGGCAAACCATAAAACTGAGCTAAATTCAATAAACTCAAGTAAAAGAAATCATTAAACTCTCTCCAGAGCAATGCCTGTTTTCAAGCTCTTGCTTAAGTGTCTATAAAAAGACCAACAAGATACTTAGTTGTCTCTTTATTACCATTACTTCCCCATTGACTTGCACAGTAATTTCAGATATGCTGTATTTCCAGTCTCGATTCATTTTCTATTGGCATTGACTCCAAACAAAAGAGTTTTAATTTTCCCTGTTCACCAACTCCCAACTTTCAGTTCTGTGTCAAACAGTTAATAATCTGTAAAAAAAACACTAAAACACAATATCAGAGTTTTCCTTGAAGACATTGCAGGATATATTTTACACAAGTGAAAAGTTGGTGAATATTACAAACAATGTAACCTCTTTTCTTTTGCTTCTTCTCTTTATCTGAGTTTCTTTTTTATTCCCAAATCAAACTGAATGGGGATGAAGTGAGGCTGCTCCCAGGTCCCAGAGTTCAAGGCAGAATTTGGACACCAATTTCCAGGCTAAGATATTCTCCCTGTTCTCCTCTTTCTCTGCCATTATTTAGGAAAAAGCAAATTATTTGGAATTTTAAGTTATCATCTCTGACATCTTCAAATTGATGCCTCATTAATTTCCTCAGTGATTTTGGTGAGGTCTACACCTTTTCCACAAGGATCATTAGAAGAATGAACTGTCAGTTGTCCTTTGTACAAAAAAATCAGGTTTCATTTTATAAAAGTACCTCACTATCTTTGGGAAATATCAATGGTGACAAAGGTAGTTTGTGGTGTTTCTTTATAAATTATGTCTGACTTCATAGTAAATGCCAAGAAAGAGGAAATCAAAATTGACAGTGTTGATTTTTATGGGCATAGAAGGGGATACAAGCAAGAAAATGAATCAAAATTTCAACACTTCTTATCATTATAAAACTCTAGGAGACTCTCAAGATAGCCACAATACACAAAACAGTTCTTTATCATTTCATTTTTCAGTGTATAAAATCTACAGGCATGTTGATTAAAAATTTGTATGGGTGTTTGTCCAGGGAATTTTTCTTAAACAAATATATGGTCAGATCTATTTCATTATGCATTACTTATTTTAACATAAAGCCGATTGCTGTGAGTGATGGTACACACCTATATTCCCAGTGGTTTGGAAGGCTGAGGCAGGAGGATCATGAGTTCAAAGCCATCCTCATCAATTTAGCAAGGTGTTAAGCAACTCAGTGAGACCCTGTCTCTAAGTACAATAAAAAATAGGGCTGGGGATGTGGCTCAGTGATGAAGTGTTCCTGAGTTCCATCTGCAGAACCCCCCTAAAGAATAAAATTAAACTAAGTAAAGCTGATTAATTCCAGGTTTCCTCATATTAAAGGAGTAATAATAAACTTTTGAGCAATTTTCAAAAAAATAGAGAAAAAATCTAAATCCACAGTTGATGACGCTCTTTGTATATACCAGGCACTGAGGTAATAAATATATATTGTCTATTTTCCTTCTTACAATAACCTTAGGAAGCAATTATTTCATCCTGGTTCTTTCATGGCTGTCTAACTAAGACTTAGACAGAAAAATACTTATGAAAGTCACTCATGTGAAGTCTCTAAGCCTTAAGATAGAGCCTCTGAGATCAAGTCCAAAGATTTCAGCCTTGTATTGTTTGATGTCTTAAAACTTGTGAAAGTTCTAGAATACAGGGAACATATTATTTGTGTATGTGTGTGTATATATTAATAAATTAATACATTATTCTGTTTAATTTTTAACCTTTAGAACTAGGTTTTGGAGGAAAGCCATTCAATATGCCTGCCCCCCCCCCCGACCCCATCCTCAGGCCTATTGCAACACATGGCATTGCATGTATTCAATGTAAATTAAGAGATGAATCAGATCAAATGTCAGAGGGAAGGACAAGTTATGGAATTATAAATCAAAGGTTCATTGCTTCTAAAACTATTATTTTAAGTAAAAAACCTTCCTTTGAGAACCTTTTTGTAGTAACTAGTACTAAATCCTACCAAGTCATCTGTCAGAAGTCCAACCCTCATTTGGATCCATTCCTTCCTCTCTACCACCTGATCCTGCTGCTTCTGTCTCCCATGTGCAGCCACAAATTCTCTTCCTTTGAGCATCCCCAAAATTCCAGTCTACGCCACTAGTTATCTTTTGCTCAGATGACTACATAACCTTTCAAATGGTCTCCCTACTTGTCTCCCCTGTTTTCCTAAAAATATTTTTCTACTGAGAATCTGTAATAATTATTAAAAAATCAAAACATCAGATCACCTCAATTCCCTATTTAAAATGGCTTAGTTTTTTTAAACCCTCTCCTGATGCCATTACTATCATCTTAATATTTTATTCTTTTGATCATCATGTAGAATTATCTCTTTTCTTTCCATCTATGAAAAGAATATAAACTTCATGAAGTATAAGCATTTGCCACATACATCTATTGTGTCAGGCACACAGTAGGTGTTAAAAAAAAAAACTTGTTAATATTGAAGGAACTCATAGAAACATAATGCCATCCCGGGGCACCAGTGGGTGCCAAATTACTCTTTAAGAAAGAATTTCAGGAGATTGCTCATTGAGGCAAGTCAGGAGCCCCTTGTATCCTGAGTCTCGTCATGAGCTTCACAATCATCAGAAGCTCAAGAATTGGAATGACTTCTAATGATTAGGTCCCCACACAATGCTTCCTGTATCTTGAATAAATTCTACTTAGCAATTCATGACTTTGAGAATTTATATGGAAAAGAGCTAATGTGATCTCTAATTTCTGATTCTTTCCAGTCTTAAGGCTAAGTGTGGCTAACAGGGCAACAGGGCAATAATCTTCATTATCTCTTCCTCTTTACAAAATTGCTCACGAAGTGCCACAAATGGAAAGGGGCCCACTGGTGCCCTGGGATGGCCTGTCTAAGTGGTGCTTTTTTTTTTTGGTTTATGCTAATTAAGTAGGTTGCGGACTGGTTACTTAGCAATATTCTTCATTGAGATGCCTAGTGCTGGGAGCTTAATTATATGTTTTAGGCCTAAAGTGGTCATTATTAAGATGCGGGCAGGCGATGTCCGTGGATTGAATGCTGTTCTCAGTATTGCTGGTGTCTGGCACAACAAAAACTTCTAGAATGAGCAAAGGCATTTATGTACAGATGTGCTGAATTACACAGTGAGATTTCACTACTTTGTGGTTTGCACTGAGCATAGATACACAAAAAAAAGGAAATTATTTTTTAAATGAAATTATTCTAAAGTACACTTAAATACAGTGATAGTGTATCTTTTGCTCAGGGTTTTGAAAACTTTCTCTTAGCTTTGCATATTGCTTGTTTATATGAAGCAATTTCCACACTTGCCTTCCACTGGCGTGAATAAGAACTTCCTAAATCAATCTGTTCAGCATATGTGAAAGAACAACTTCATTAAAAATCGAATTTCTCACAGGCTTTAATGGAACCCATCAATATTGTGTTAGGAAAAAAAATCTATAACCTTATTTTTTTTTTCCAAACAGAAAACAAACTATTGATTTTTTCAATAGAATTTTACTGTTTTAAGAGTTCTTTTTCCCTTCACACATCAGTCTCCTGCCACTATCTGTGAGGCAGAGATGAAAATGTGCTGATTTTGTGCAACTACAGCTGACCAGGGAGCTCTCCATGGAAGCAGAACAAACAAATGTGAACAACATGAAATATTTAGATTGCAGAAACCTTAAGGGTGGTTGGGATGATGGTGTGAATTATGCCCAGTGGATGGACCATCCAAGTAACAGTGAGCAGCTGACAGCCAGCTTTCCAACAGACCACAGGATGACCAGAGCTCAGAAGAAAAACTAAGAGATAGCCGCCATTGAAACAAATCACATATTGTCATCTGAATCCTATCACTGTAGTTGTGTGTGTAATTTCTTTTTTCCCCAAGCTTAATTGATCAATAACCACTGTGGCACTAATGAAGCTTTTCAATATTGAATCCAGAGAGTGCATATGGCAACTCTTACCTTGAAACTGGGTGGAGGTAAGACATTCGGTTTGCTGTCTCCCCAAGTGAGGCTGACCACCAGCCACTGGACCAGCAGTGGAGAGGGCGGGCGGTTACTTAAGGAGAGGTAAGTAGACACAGAAGGGCAAAGGTCAGGAAGTGCCCTTTCACAGTTGTCGCTGGCATTTGTCCCACACTGCTTCCTGTAGCACCTTCCATCAATCTTAACAGCTGCCTTAACATCATGTGATCTCGAAAAAAAAAACTGATGATAAATAAAGGGAAACTTAAACATTGACTTGTATGAATGGCACACCTGGGTGATCAAATGATTGTTCAGGAAACGCTGTTCTTTACAGAAAAATTTCAGCCAGTCAGTGAGGGATGAAAAATGTGAATATCATCATTTTGCATTTCCTGTGGAAATAATAGGTCTGGGACATAATAATCAGTGGATTATAAAACAAGAGATGAATATCACGTGGGGTATTTTACCATAGAGGGGCGATCGCAAAAAACCAATGATAAAACTAACAAAAAAGAAAGACAGTCAATCATTGCAGAACCTTTAGTATGAAACAGCTAGAAATACACAAATCACCTTCAAAATCAGGGGCACGCTGGAACTCGAGTCAGACAAGACCTCTAGTCCAAAGCAAAGATGACAAAGAACTACAAAGAATAAATGAGTCTGTTAAATGATACCACATGTATACCACCAACAGAAACCCAGAATGTGAGAAAATGTAGCCCACCACAAATAACTAGATTAAAAAAATACAGAAAAAGAGGATGAGGAAACAAAGATTAAATTATATCTAAGCAATATATTCATTTAATACAAAACAAAGACCTTGATTTTTTTTTTTAATTTTTAAACTACTTTAGGGGGAAAAAGAAGCAACTGTCAAAACCATTTATGAGATACCCGGAGAAATGTGAGTAGAGTTTGAAAGTACTGAGGAATTAGTCTTTGCATTTAACATGTGATGCTATTATAATCACACAGAGATGTTATTGTGTAGAGGTGTATAGTATACCAGAACAGTTACTGACAATATGACATCTTGATATTCTTATAAGTCATCCTTTAGAGTTTCAGTCACCTCTTGCCAACTGTTAAGGGGAGTGATGAGTGTTTATTATACTACTCCCTATACCTATGATTTAAATTCTCCATAATTATTTAAAACAAGTGATTATTCTGATGAAGTCTAACTGTATCATAGGTTTCTAATTATAATGCAATGATTTGTTTCCTGATAACATTTTGATCATCAATACCTGAAAATTATCTGTGAAAATCTTTCTGAATAATTCTGGCTCTTTGAATTTTAGTATATTTTTTTAATTACTACAAAAAAACTAAAATACTCTCAAACTTATGGAAATATTGCGAACAGGAGCAAATTACTTTTTTAAAAAAACAATGAAACATTTAGGAGCAAATGTGCCAACCCGATGTTCTGTTACCATGGTGTGCTTTAGTGTGTATTCCTATACACTATTCAATCACATGAGGATATTCTATTATACAGCACAGATATATCAAAGCAAGGACATTAATACTGATACATCAGTACCATAAATAAAGGGGAAGTCAAACACTTACCATAAAAGAAAAAGGAACGGGAGAAAGTGTTGGACAAGTCCTTCTAGAAGGATGGGGCAGTCTGGAGAAGTATCCACTCTACTTCCTCACTGTCTAATACCCCATGCCAGGAGTACCTTTGTTTGGACCCAGTCCTCACCCTGATAAAGGTCTGATACCTTCTCATGTGCCCATGTGGAAAGTCACCTTTCACACATCTAAAGCCACCTATGAGACTATCCTCCTCACATTGCTGACCATAGCAGCCCACCTCCCTGGGGTAACCAGTCTATCATCCTTGGCATCCTGGTGCCTCACCAAGACACCCCTCTTGTTCCTTATTAGGCTCTTGCACCATATGCAGAACACCCCAGGCCAGGACACCACAGACTTCTCTCTCATCCCTTCTGGATTCACACCACGTACTGGGCACCCTGTGTATTCAGGACCCTCCGCAGCTCACTCAGTCCTGGCACTCTGCACTGCCATTCCTCTTACAGAGATACCCACCTCACCCTGCTCAACTTGTCTCCTTTTAATTAAATGTTTATTTTGAGCTAATTATAGATTTATATGCACAACTTTAAGAAAGATTACAGAGAGATTCCACATTTCATTTACCCATTTTCCTCCAGAATTAACATCTTACAAAATCCTAACTACACAACCTAGATGATTGGCAACCTTATTCACATTTCCTTAATCTGAAACTTACTCCTATGAGTATGTATATAGCTCTGAAATTTTGTTACATATATAGATTTAAGCATACACAAGAATAGTCAATGTACAAAACAGACCCATTGATGTCCTTATCCCTTGTGCTGTTCTTATATAACCACACACATCTTCCTCCTGCTCCACCACCAACTCTAATCCTTGGCAACTACTAATCTGTTCTCCATTTCTGTAATTGTGTTGTTTAAAGAATGCTACATGAATGAAATTATAAATTCATTCCCATCAATTCATTGGTTCAGTCCCTTTGGGACTGGCTTTTTCATTCATCTTAAGCCTCTGGAAACCTATCTAAGTTGTTGAGTTTATCAATAGTCCATTCCATCCCACAGTATAGATGGACTCAGTTTGTTTATCATTCATCCATTGGAGCCATCCAGATTGCCTCCGTTGGAAGCTACTACAAATATAACTGCTATAAACATTTGCATGTTGACATTATGTGTGAACACTCTACTGGGCATTTTACACCCTAGAGTGGCCGGTCCTCTTACACAGAAACCTTCCTCAATTGGGTCAACTCCCAATCTGGGCCAACATGCTCCACAGTCCATTTTCTTGATTGGAATCCTAGGTCTGTCCTATTCACTGGATTTTAGGCCAGAAGAATACAAACGGGAACATGAAGGATCTAAACTGACTGCAGATACAATGGATGGCTGCTCAGGAGAGCATTTTCCAGCACCTATTAAAGTAGTGACCATCACCAGGAAGGCTTTCCATAAACACCTGTGAATGAGGGAAGGTGTGTTAGAGAATGTGTCCTCAACAAAGTGGGCATTTCTAAATCTAGCAATTGATGAATGCTAGTATGAGTAAGAACATATGATCCCATAGAAGAAATAGGAATGGGAGAAAATGTTGAAAGAGTCCTTATAGAATAAAAGTTGTGTTCTATCTAGCTACTTCCTCATCCTGTCTTATATGCTCTATGCATATATGTCCTCTGTAAGCCCACAGAGAGTTTACACTTCCATACCCAAGTGGGAAGGACCAACTTTGTCAATGAAGCTTTCTCTAATTCTGAAATTAAATTTGTTCCTTAGAAATCAATTTTCTAAATTGTTATTTTCCAAACTATCTATAGGTTCAATAATTGAGGTTTACTCATAAACACATGAAAGTTTGATATCACTCTAAACTTTCAATGACCAGTTAACTGTGTGCTTTTTAGACATGCTTAACTGAATGTCAATTTCTTACATGTTCCAAATTTCAGTTGTTCAACACTTCCCAGTGGTTTATAAGTAATTGCAAAATTATTCTCCCTAAATATGTTTTTTTTTGTACATATGAGCCAGGTTACACCCCACCTCTCACTGGGGTGGTATTGTCTCAACCCAGTTTAAGGAGATTTTCTTGATACCTTCTAATAAGCTAATCTAGAGCCAACAACTTCCAGATAACAGAAAATTACTCATTCTCCAACTTCTCAAATACTGACATCTACCAGTGCTTTTCAATATAACCATAGTGAAGAAGCAGTTTTATTTTTTTAAAATTTGTCTTTTCTTTTTGTTTTTCTAAGTTAACCTACTACTGACCGACACTTTCACAAAATACATAAAGTGGCTGCAAATATCCAACAAGGGAGGGAGGGGAAGAATAGAAGTTCTGTGGATGAGACAAGGGAATGAAGAGAAGGGAAAGGGAATAGGAATAGGAAAGATGATGGAATGAATGTAACATGACTTCCCTACCTATATATATGAATACCCACAGTGAATCTCCACATCATGTATATCCACAAGACTGGGAACCTACTTAAATAAGACATACTTCATGTTTGTATAAATATGCCAAAATATTCTCCATTGGCATGCATAAATAAAAAAGAACAAATATTTTTTTTTAAAAAATGCATTAAGTATAAATCACCAGAGAAATGAAAATTAAAAAAGAAACAGAACAAAGACTAAAGTTTGTAAATCTCAATTTTTATTATATTAAATAGACAAAGAGCACTCTGTCAAATTGCTATGGAAGTTTCTAGGCACTGACACTCAATTTTGTTTTTTATCTCATCACAGATGAGTGATTAACAGTGCAGTCTGCACTTGGACTGCAGTGGTCTGTACTGACCCATCTCACACCTAATAATATCTTGGCTTTTGATCACTCTCTAAGATATCATTTATTTGCATACCTCTCCGGGGACCTTAAATACTCTGTGAGGTCAGAGACAGTGCTTTCTATTTTGTAAGCAGCCCCAAAGCATTCAGCCCAATAGAGTGGAATAAATTCTTATTGATCTAGGGAAAACAGCTTATTCTATTCATTTGATTCCCTTCTCTGCTTTTCTTCCCTATTGCATTTTATTTTTTAATATAATTCATTTTAAATCCCGTAAGGAAATTTGCAAATTCATGGCCTGCAGACAGGATGGGGACAACAAATGAACTTCATTTGTCCCATACAATATGAAAATATCTCTAACACACTGAAAAAATCCTGGCAACCCCAAGCCCACCTTCCCCTGTGACAGAAGCATGACTTGAACAAGCCTGCCCCTTCTAGATGAGGGACACTCTAGCCCCCCCCACCCCCACCCCCCCAGCCTCTGCTCTGCCCCTCCACTCACTGCAGGGACCTGTCTAGCATGGTTAGCCTTTGAAAATGCAACCCTTGTTCCAGATTAATAAGATTGAAGTCAATGAACTCTGCAAAGCAAAAATATGAAAGCACAATAAAAGAGCCCCAAGGAACTAGTATAGGAGCTTATGTTTTTCCAAACGGCTTAGAGGTCCAAAACCTTTTGGTTCCCCAAGAGAGCCTCATAAAACCACATGGAAGATTCCAAATGAGAATAACTGTCTTTATTTTATAGGCAAGAAAACAGGTTTAGAGGATAAGTAACTTCAGACACCACATCAAGTAAATAAGAAAGCAAGGACTCAAGAGATAGTGACTTTACATAGCAGCATATTGGGCCCCCACAAACTAATTCCAGTGATGATTTCCTAAGCATCTTGTATACTAACTACAATACAAAACAATATTTGTTTCTCTAGTGTAGAAAATCTGTTTTCATATACATGTATTTAAGATTGAGTGTGGGTCTCTGACAGGGGCATGTCCTTTGGCTTCATACCAATCAATACTTTTTTTAAAAAGTTTTTCTTCTTCACTCGTTTGTATAGTGCTGTTACCCTTTGCACAAACTAAATCTGATTCTTTATTCCCTTCAAAGATGCTCCACTGGGCTCAGATCCAAAGTGGACCAGTTCCAGGAATGAATGAGGTCCTCCAAGGAGGCCCATATTTTCACAATGCTGGGTCACCCTTCAGAATGCATTTGGCCTAATACCAGAAATGTCAGCATCCTGAACAGCCCACAGCCCAGTGTCCTACCCAGAAGCTCCAGGAGAGCCGTGTTAGAGGAGCGATTCTGTACAGCTCATACAATAGAGAATGGAGCACCTCCAAGCATCCATTAATGATGTTGAAATAAGCTGAAAACCATAACAATTTTCTCTGGTCGTGGGGAGACTTTTAGCCATGGGAGAAGCCTGGCTCTGCACA
This sequence comes from Marmota marmota marmota, assembly GCF_001458135.2. Lineage (NCBI taxonomy): Eukaryota > Metazoa > Chordata > Mammalia > Rodentia > Sciuridae > Marmota > Marmota marmota. The sequence continues at coordinate 17,065,687 of NW_025999869.1, forward strand.
TTTTACGAGAGAAGTGTGCTTTGTGACAAAGGGGTCTCCAGCCATATGTGGATGTTTACATTTAATGTGATTAAAATTAGATATAATTAAAAATTCAGGTCCTAGTTTCATTTCCAGCACTCAGTAGCCACATCGGGCACTGTTATATAAAGTCAAGCCTCAGCCTGATCCACAGGGAAAGAACTTGAGCCAAGGGCTCACCTTTGTATCCTAGGGGTAGCATGTGTTATTCTAGAGGGTGAAGGCAGTTGTCTAGGTGGGGACAACTGTGAGATATCCACCACTGACAGTTCTGGGGGATGGATGCTCTCTCCAGTGGGAAGACTCCCTCCTCGAAGAGCACCAACCACATAAGACTGCAGGGTGCATGACCTCCCCAAAGGAAACCACAAAGGTACAATCACAAATGCAGAAGGGGGGAGATAAAATTAATTGTTTCACTCTTCATTAGCCTTTCCTTTGCCAGTGGGAATTTATTGGATCTGAATTTCCTTTTTTCACTCTAATCTCTTTGAGGGTAAGGACTGTGATGCCTTGCACATCAGGTCTCCAGTGTCCCATACATATTAGAGGTTCATGAAATAATAGCTAAGTTAGCACTGACGTTAACAATTACCTTTAAAAGTGATATAACCAATCCTTGTTAGCCCCATTCAAGTGATGCTATTTGCTCTATTAATAGAATTCTCTTTTCCCCTTAACACATTCCCATATTATTTATAAACTATATAAATGACATAGAGACAAGGTGCCAGAAGAATGATGAGAACAGAATACGTAACTTAAGTAGCTACTGTAGTAGCTACTTAAGGGTATCCATACGTCTGGCATTTGATCCAACAGTTCAGGTGTTGCCTTTATGGGTAAAACATCCGCATTTAAAAACAATTTATTTGAAATTCTAGCTCAGCAGTCCATTATCCTATTGGTTACAACTTAATTTCTTTAGCATTGGGAGTGGGAGCATTTAAAATAAACATATTTAACAGTAACATCCATTTGTAATTCAGCTGTATGAGTAAAATAATCATTTATATTTTTAACTTCAGGTGGTAAAACTTTAACTGTGGTAAACCAAAGACTCACTACAGCTAAAATTACTGTTTTTAAACCCAGAGGGACAATATTGTGAACTAAATGAGGTTTGTCTCGAGCGTGTAATAGGGCACACACTGTGATCCAGTCCCATTCCTGAGTATAAGACATTTTGAGGGGAAAAAAAAAACTTTACTCAGAATATATTTTGGTGAAGTTATGATGTGTTAATCTCTCTGGAGGGAGAAAGAACTAATATAATATTAATCATACCATTCTCCTTTAATCATTTTTCTAAATTTTTTTTCTAAAAATGTCTTGAATAGTTTACAGCATTCACACACACACACACACACACACACACACACATGCACACACAAAATTTTATTTTTCACAAGGGAGAAAAACCACCACATATTTTCATCCTATGCATTAAATCATATTTGTTTATTTCAAAGATCATTTGACTAGAAAGTAAGGCAAAACAAACTGACCTCAGGAAGACATTTATTTTCCTCTATAAATTTCCCGATTTTCTTACCCAAAAAGGAAACAGAAAACAAGTCATTGAGCTCTCAGATTGCTAGGAATTTAAGAAAAGAGTACTTCAGATAAAACCAAACCATATTCAATTACAACCTTGTTATTGGATATATATCCAGCTTCCTAGTGAACTTTTATGTACTATTTATAATAATAGAACTCCTTATGATGTATAATCATGATGGTTTCAATGAGAAGACAGACTGTGTTTCATTTTAAACTAAATTACCTGTAAGGAAAGAATAAGTCACAAGCTTCCTCTTTCATTAAGAAATGAAGTTAATTCATAATCAATAGAACAGCAAATCCATCTCTGGCAAAACTCTGAGCTGCATTTTTTTTCCTCAGGATTAGCACTTGGCGTTTGGAAGCATGCACAGGTCTCCTACTTCTCTGGATCCATTTCCTTTCTGCCCAGTTGGCAAGTAGTTTGTTGAAGTGACATGTCAGAGCAAAGACCAAAATGCATCTTTAAAAAATGTAGAACTGTGTTCTTTGCTTGTTTGTTCCCTTTTCCTTTGTTCTGATATGAATTATCCAAGAGTCATGTGGTTCAGTGCAATTGATTTTCTGCCTCCAGAAAACATTGTACACCAAATGGAAGTATAAAGCCCAGGTCAAAAACGACATGTGCACAGTTATCCACATCCGATTTGTAATAATGGGCATGCATTATTTATACCATCTTCATTCTTTAGTCATGCCATTGATGGTTTCTCCCACCAATTAAAATAGTGGATTCTCTTCTCTATGTAAATCTCACACTCTTGAAAGTGTTAGGGCAGGGGAAAACCACAAATTTTCAGGTTCCTTTCTTTGATTTTTTCAGATGATTCTGATGGGTTTCATTAAAAAAAAAACACTTTCAGAATGTAATTTCCCTTATCAGAGATGAATTATATACTGGTAGAATAGTCTCATCCTCTGTTGTATCAGTTAGGATTTTCTTGGTTCTAAGTAATGGAATGCCCAGATAAAGATCTTTTATACAGTACATCTTGACCTACAAAATTATGTGATGATAACATTACCTGGTTCCTCAGTCTCCTGTTTTTTTTTTGACCCATACTGATATTAATCTAAGATTCCATGAGGTAACATTATGACTCCCAGCATTACATGGCCAGGTCTAGGAACTGGGGTTGTAGTTCAGTGGTAGAGGGCTTTCCTAGCATGAGTGCAGCCTTCGGTTCAATTCCCAGCACCACACAAAGCCAGCATTGCATGCCCATATCTAAATCTAACAGACAAAGAATAGTTCTTTTAACTTTTTCTACCAAGAGTCTAGAGATTGTCTCTGGTTGACCATATTCCCATTTGTGAGTCAATCACAAACAAGTAGAACAAAACGCTCACATGGGCCTCATGGAAAAAGAGTATACATAGAGGACACTTTTCCAAAGCAAAATCATGTTTTTATTTAAGGAATATTGTTGTTAATTGCTGTCCAATCTTTGTGGCAGTGCCCTGTGTTCTAATGAGCCCCCATGGAGGTGGTGGAAGGAACACTATGGATGAGACTCAGGCCTTCTAGCTGTGCTTTAGTATTTATTTAAATTTCTGGGTTAAAACTTATGTTTTAAGATGGGAATAAAATGTTTGAGTTAAGAGAGAGAAAAAACAAGCCACAGACTAGAAGAAAATAGTTTGAAAACATATATTTGATAAGTGACTGGTATCTAGTATAAACAAAGAGCACTTAAAACTCAACAATAAGAAAATAGACAATCCCATTTAAAAAAGGGCAGAACGATACGGAAACATTTTTGCCAAAGAAAGTAGATGTGTAGATAGCAAATAATGATATGAAAAGAAGTTCTATATTATGCCTTTAAGGAATTAAAAAAACTGGAAAACTCAATGAAACATGACTGTATATCTTTCATTATGGCTGAAATCCATAATACTGACTACAATCAATGCTGACAAGAAGATGGAGCAATAGAAATTCTCATCCGTTGCTGGGAATGCAAAATGATACAGCTACCTTAGAAGACAGTTGAGCAATTTCAAAAACTTGTGTGGGGGGGAATACATTTGTCTTTAGAAACTTGAGCATTTAACATCTCAGCCCCTTTGAAGCAGGACAACTATAAACTCCTTGGGAGCAGGACAACTGTGCTGTCGTTTATGTGAAACAAACCATGCCCATGTGTTACCATTTAGCTGCACTCAGAAATGTTGTTACCATAAGATTATTGTTCCCACCTTCTATCTCCCAAAATTTCTCTGCATCTGTCAGTGCTGTAACTTTTTTAAGTTGAGCAAATGCCCAGAGGAACCTTTAATCATGCCCTCAAACTTCTATTTCCCTTCATTAGTACTAAATGCTCTAGCTTTTAGTACCTGCCTTTAGAACACAACCTTGTTCATCAACAGATTTACCAAAGTAAGTGGAAATCCATACAGTGCAGAACTGACAGGCAAGCTGCATTACAGCATTCCTGTTATGACGCTTAATTACTAGAAGTTATGGCAGCTTTCAAATATAACATTTATTACTCCCTTTTATTATGTTTTACTGCAAAGACATTGTACAAATAATTGGTTTTCTCTGGATAAAGTCTGAAGCATCTCTTGGTATTTTACATAGGCAATGGATATAGCCTCCATTTATTTTTCTTATGCAGTATTTTTTTTAACTTAGCTACAAATTTTATCATGGCTCTATTAGGGGAGGCAAAATGAATTGTAATTTAGCAAGCTTCTCTGGTTTCTTGTTGTGAAGAATACCTATTCCCCCAAAAAGCAAAACTGTGCATCAAGAATTCCTTTCAGCCAATCTCCTGCCAGCTCTTCATCTCTAGCAACCATACACCAGAGATGAGTTTAAAGATATTTGTCTTGTGAATATAAAAAGAAACCTTCTCTATCTTTGTCTCCAATCTTTTATGATGGGATAAATGGTCCTTTTAATGGAAGTGAAAACACCGAGGAGCTAGGGGGATATACAGGAAGAACTGCAGACGATATTAATAAATATACATGGAATGAACTGTGAATAAGGGCAATGCAGAGTCCCACAGCTGCCTAAAATAAATGTGATGTGTTCATTGCAGAAGATGCCTAATAGACATGCTAATATACTCAGAGGGGGCTATGATCCCGGTAAGATTTTATGGTCTGCCAAACCGTTCCAGGTTTGGAATAAATAGAGCCTTAATAATGCACATTGCAGATGTCAGTCCACTCGGCACTTAGGAGTTAAAGAAACACAGCCTACTGCTTTCAGTGTCCTGGGGAAGCAGAGGTAAAGAGAGTTAAGTCACCAGATGGAATGTGCAAGGCTTGCACATTTAAAATGGGTCTTAGCTTCTTTCTGGCTTCAGGAATGGTAGAACAATAATCCAGAGATAAGTGCATGGGTAGATGGGTTTCTGCCTCACCTTTGGGCAGCTATTCTAGTCTTAGAATTATCTGAGAGCAAAAAAAAAAAAAAAATTAGAAGTAGATGTTAGGGGTGTCAAAGCAAAAAAACTCATACAGGGGTACTAAAGGATTCCCCTCAACAGAGAGGTGATTCATCTAAAGGAGTTCTAACCCATGTCACTATGGATGGTCCCTCCCCCACCCCGTGCTAGGGAACAAACAGAGAGTTTCATGCATTCTAGGCAAATGTTCTACCACCGATCCACATTTCCAGCACTCACTAATGATTTTTTTTAAAAACCATAAACTCTTAAGCTATTGCAGCAAAGCCTAAGGGCATTGCAGAGGCCTATGGGAATATACAGGCAGATTCAGACAGTGCTGAGTAAACTCTTGGCTTGCATTTCTTTCATAGAATCACTTGAATGACTCAGTCTACTGTTATTAGTCAGGGCTGGGGGACTGATATTTTTCAGTTCCCTAATCTAATACTCTGCTAGCTACTGAATTTCCTCTAAGGATTAATCCTAAAGCTATACCTCAAGCGGTCTTGCTGAATGGATCCTCACCAAGAGAAGACGGGAGATCTCAGAGACCTCATGGAAGGAAGCCCAACTAGGAGGAGCCACAGGAACTGAGAGGGGTAAAATGGTGTTGCCAAACAGTCCTTACTTCCTCTGTCTTCCCTCACATATCTGTATGGCACATGAGTTCTTCTCCCCCAGAGAAGAGAGCCTGTAATTTGGGATACCATGGTACCAATCCTCCTCCCATCTTTATATAAACCTCTCATCCTAGTACTCTAACCTATGAATCCAGTATCTAATTCTTAGTTCAGATTATGAAGGTGGCCTGAGTGGCTCATACTGAATCAGTAAACTTTCCAGTCCAATAAAGTTTTCCAAGGTCACCTCATGATCTCCTATATTAATAATTTTCCAGTGAACAAAAACTCAGTGACCCAGGTTGGAATTCTCCTCACCTTTGAACAGGGCATAGTAAGCACACTTCCAAGGGAGAGAACCAAGCAACTTCCATTATGCCAATTTGCACTACCTACAACCACCTACTAGGTTTTTCCCCTTAGATGTCATAGTGGCACCTCTCACTCACATCCAAAACTAAATTTGTTGCTCTTCCTTTTCTTAATTTTTTTGAGTCTTCCCTTCTAAAATAGTTCCCGTGAAGCTTTCCATTAGTTTCCTTGTCAATCATCACTTTTCATGATGTGAACACCTTTCAGAGGATGTTTAGATATGCAAATATTTTATATAATCATTAAGGATACTGATAATATAAGTGATGATCAATAAATACATGGGCTTTACAGAATCCATTTATGTAACCACTATACCATAAGCTCAACATGTGTTAGGCACTGAAGACAAATCAAATTAATGTTATAGATTATATCCTGTTTTCAATACTTGCATACAAAATGATCTCCCCCCGACAAAAAAAATAAAAATTCTTAACTGTGCAACAGGTTTTCCTTTTGGAAGTAGAAATTGGGCAACTGTGTTCATATAAGTCAAATGTTGCTGCTTTTCTGCAAAAGGTGAGGCAAACTCCTGAGCAAAAAGATGAGCTCATCTCTCCTGTCTTCTAGTTTTTTTTTTAATGTCATCTTTGCTTTCCTCCCTGCTTTCATGTTTAAATCACAAATTCTCTTCTGTCACTTCCAATAACTACTTCAGTAAAAATACTCATTCTTGCTCCGTTTAATTCAGTAGGGATTTTGAAGATACTATTGGTAGAAACAAAATTAAACTGTATTTTCACAACTGCAGGCAAACTTGGCATCCATTCTTTTAATGAATTGTTTATTCTCATCACAGAACAGCAGCAAGCACTTAAGGATGCTGAGTAAATGGTCCTGGAGACAAAATTATAGGAGACACGGAATGTCATTTCATAGTTCTGCATATTCTTCCACTTTCAATTCCCAAATGGCAGTGTGCATTCTTTAATATCTTACTGGGATAAATGACTGTAATTCTAATAACAATAAAATAATAATCAGTCTTTTAAACAAATCATCTCATAAGAGCTTTTGTGTAAGTAGCTTCATGTGTTTAGTAAACACTCTATTAATCTTCACTCTGTACCAATAATTTTTATGTCTATTAAGAAACTAATACTCCAAGGTAGCGTGATAGCTAGGTTTCTTTTTGCCAAAAATTATTTTCAGTCAAGACATAGGTTTTTGTATTAGATACTAAAGTTCAACTAACTTGAACTCTGAAATACGCAGGGAGAAATTGTTTTCTAAAGGCCCTTTCACACCTGTGTGGTTCCATACTGGATTCTAGTAACCTGAAGATGCTTGTGTTGGGTTCAAAACAATGCTTTTGGTGAGAACGAGGTTCTCGTTCCTGTTCCAGGGATGATGTAACAGATACAAGAAGGTTAAACAACTTGCTGACAATAATTGAAAATGCCAGACATAAAGTATACCTTCTATAATAGCTAATTCTTTTTGTAAACCATCATTACTCAATTTTCTTAGAACCCTAAATATAGGAAAACTTTTATCTATTACATCTTATATCATAGATACCAAGGGGGAAAAAAAAACACTTCACATAGTTTAGAAGACTATCAAATGAACTTATAGAAGCAAAAAGCATTTAATCAAAAAGGCCTGATGCACTGCGTGCAGTGGTGATGCCTATAATACCAGCAGCTTGGGAGGCTGAGGCAGGAACACCACAAGTTCAAGGTCAACTTCAGCAATTTAGGAAGACCCTAAACAACTTAGCCAGAATTGTCTCTAAATAAAAAGGGCTAGGGATGTGGCTCAGTTGTTAAGCACCCCTGGATTCAATCTCTGGTATCAAAAAAAAAAAAAAAAAACTTGAAAAAAAAAACACCCAATGCATAGGACAAATGCACATGACCTATTGATTTGTTTATGATTTTTTAATTAAAGCAGGTTCTGTGATTAGCCTTGTTTGAGCCCTCACTGAGATATAAAAACTACAGTTAATGCCTACAAAAGTAGTCCTTTTGTTGTGGTTTGATTTTCCTTGATATTAACCTTTACTTCATTGATCTTTCTTTGGTTGATTTTAGGTGGAGTGTTCACATCAAGACCTCTTGGTTCTTAGAAAACTGCCACTCACAAAATTTTAAAACATAGTCAACTGGAGCAAAAGTTAATTTAGAAATAAATCTAAGAGTTTGGTTGTCAATGAAAGTGATAACGTTGATGATGTTACAAAACTAAATACCTATGTTGACCCCTGTTTGTACCCTTGTTTTTGATCAAATGTCTTTCCCATTTATTTGTGTCTCTTTGTCTTCATGCTCTGTCCACTTAAAGGCTAATTAAGGAGTCACGGTTCTGCTCCATGGTAGGTCATGATCAGGAAGCTCTTCCTGAGGTGGGCTGCCAAATGTTTAAGAGAATGGGCTTTTGGCCTGGGGATCAGAATGGAATCCTGACTTTAGAATTCACCATCCGTGTACCCTTGGGCAAGGTTCTCCATCTCCCTAAATCTCCATTGCCATTAGTGGACTGGGGCTGAAAATTGTTTCCTTGAGGACTAAGTAAAATGATATGTTCATATACTTTGTACAATTCTCATTATATAATTAGTGGCCAATCAATAAATGAGAGCGTTTGTTATGCTAACACAAATCTGCTACTTCACTATGTTGACATTGGTTACGAAACAAAGCACAAGTCAAAGAGCAGATACATCCTCGAATTGGATGTATTCATTTATGGGTCAATTTAATGTTACTTTCATCAAATGCATACCTTATCACATAAGTTGATTTATTTAGAAAGACAGGCCCCATTGTTATCACTTGTCATTTGTAATTGTCCCTTGAGAGAAAGCAATTGTCAAACAACCTACATTCTGCTATTTTGTTGTCACCTAAGCCACAAAGCCAGTAATTTCATTTAGGTCCCTCTTCTGTGTTCGCTCTGTTACCATATCCTGCGGTGCATTCTTCCAGAGCATCACTAATATCAGCTCCACGCTCTCCAATCCTGTAGAGATGGCATTCTGGCCACTGTCTACACAAATTTGAGCCAATTCCATCCTATCACTCATGAGCCTGCCTCATTTGCACCAACTGTTTACTTAAGAAATCGAAAGACCTGTGGCCTTGCCAAGGGAACCCAAGTTCTGCCCTAAGAACTACTAAAGCCAAACACGAGCAGTAGAAAACCTCTATTCACATAGTTCTCATTGGAATTGGGGTCATTCTCCTTTCTTGCATGGAGACCATGTAACTCACTTCACTTACTGTGTTTGAAGAGACCACCATATACATTAGCCATCTTTCATAGGAACCAGTTTCTAGATGCCCTTGTTCCTGTGACTGTACATCTGCATTTCCACCTAATAGCATGCAGTTTCTAAAGATTGACCTATCCTACCAGCCTGAGTTTTCACAAGTCAGTCTCACAAATTTTATTATTTTCAATTCAAAGTGCACAAATCCCTTATTTCCTATTAATATTTTCAACTCTTTATCCCTTATCTGATAAACTAATACATCCAAGGTAGGAAAATACTGTCCATTGCTAATCAACCACTCCATAATCATCCAAATGAAAGACTTACTTTCATATTCCTTATGATTATGATCTTATTTCCACCTAGAGAAGTGAATCTTAATATTGTTTTGGGGGTGAGGTAGATGGATGAGTTTGGCCAGGGAGGCACAGTAGAATTGCCAAGGTAAGTGCTGTGGTTTGAACATGCTATCGTAAGTTTATATGTGGAAAACTTAATACCCACACAATAGTATTGAAAGGTTATCTTCAAGAGGTGATTAGGTCTTGAAGTCTCTGTCCTTACGAATAGATTAATGCTGTCCTCATGAGAGTCATTTTATCTTCCATAGGAGTGGGTTCCTGATGAAAGGACAAGTTCAACTTACTTCCTCTTCTCCATCCAGCCCCTCCCCCATCCCTTGTGCATGCTCTCTCTTGTTCTTCCACCTTCTGCCATGGGATGAGGAAGCAAGAAGACCACAACAGATCTGGGGCCCTCAACTTTGGGCTTCCCAGACACAAAATTTCTGAGAAATAAATCTCCATACTTTACAAAAGACTCAGATATTTTGTTATAGCAACACAAAGGACACTAAGGCAGAAGGGGAAGTAAATGACTCAGTAAAATAAGATTGACAGGAAAGATAACTTGAATGATATTGTAACTTGAATGCCAAAGGAAAGATTATTTTAAGCAAGCAGGTGAACCCCAGTTTCCACTGAAATTATATCATTTAAGTTTTAAAATTATATATCTCTCAAAATCAAAGGAAGATAAAAAAAACTATCCTCCTGCCTTTAGTAGGTGTTTAAGATATATTATTTGCTTTAAGATTCAAATAACATTAAAAGAGCACATTTCATTTTTATGCTTCTCAAGATACTGGTTTTGTGAAAATTTGAGAAAAGTCAGAAATTTATTAAGCTTGAAAAGCTAACCACTTCATTACTTAATGCAAGGACTCTTTTGAGTCTTACCTGAATTTTTTGTGACTAGAATTAGCAATTATACCTCACAATCCACAGTATCATCCCCAATAAAAACTACTACAAAATGTTGAGCTTAAGAGATTCTAAAACCTTGTTCTTCTTCCTTCTAAAAATAAAATATTAAAAAGTTCAAGAGACAAGCTAGTATCATATGAACTCTATTTAAAAAAGGGGGTGGGGGAATCTCAAAATGCAGAGAAGGAAGATCAATAGAGTAGAAGAAGGGTACCAGGGAATGAAAGTGACCAAATTATAGTGTTCTATTATGTGTGTATATACAATAATATAACAACAAATCCCCCTATTATGTATAATTATAATGCACCAATTGAGATGTATAAATAAAAATATCAGAAAATGTAGAAATTATTGATATTTTCCATCTTGCCTCCATAATCAATAGTCACAAATAGTTCAAACCAAAAATATGGAATCCTAGCCATGGACAGAAGTTTGGAAATCATATAACTCAAAAGCTCTGTCCCCCTTAGAATTCCTGTTACTTGGCTTTTGTTTGAATGTGCAAGTTTAATCATTTCTAATGACAAGAAGTGCATTTTTTCCTCAAAAAGCTTCTTCTATTTTTTTAACAGACCATAAATAAAATTTTCCTGATCTCAAAATTATTTGGTCCTAGCTTTGCCACATGGAGTCTCATAAAGTAAGAGCTACAGAATATATTCTCAATACTTCCAAGTTCACACAAACCTCAAGATCTTACATTTTCTATGATAACAATTGTTTTAACCATTCATTTTAGAAAATGGAGAAGAGTTAAAATTATGACCCTGAGTCATGGATCCTAGCTCTTGATGCCAGCTCTGTCCTCCACTAGTTAGTTACAACTTCTTAGTAAGCTATTTAATCTCCATAAAATTTAAGTTGTATTTGTGAGTAAATTCACAATTTTGTTATGAGAATTATTAGAGAATGCATACAATTTGCTATTATATAAAATATTCCCCCCCCAAAAAAATGCTATTATCATCAGAATGCCTTACCATTAGCTCCAGGTATTTTATTCCCATAATCCAACAAATCTCCAATTATAAAAATGAGACTAATAAACATAACAAAATCATCACTGTGTTGATTGCAGTTAATGTATTGGTAAAGCGATGAGTTTTTCTCTTTGAATTCTCTCAATGACCCATAAGGTAAGGGCTGTTCTCCATATACAGATGGGAAACTTTAGGTTTCACAAGCCTAGACATTTTTCCCAAGCTCTACCTGGGAAGACATAAAGTTAAGTTGGAATTTTGAATCAACTTTAAACTACATGCTGCTAACTATATTGTATTTCTAAGTGATTCTTGTTACTTTCTGCCAATGTTTTTCCATGAGATAGCAATGCACTGGGCACATCCCCTTTCCTCATATTGACACAGGTACAATTCCTAGGCACTTGCAAGTTTCACTATGGAAAAACACTATGCAAGTTTCATTCACTAGAACAATTATTCCTGTACACAGTTCTTTGGGTAATCACTGAAAGCAACAATCATTGAGCAAAAATGAGGCAGTTCCAAAAGCTAGGATAAGGAGTGACATCAGGAGGAGTGAAGGGAATGGAAATTCCTTTATTGGCTACTCTTTGCCTTATGCTTTAGATTCATTCTTCTAACTTGATCTTCCTGGCAAAACCATGGAGTTGGTATCACCTCCGTTTTATAGAAAGGAAACTAACAGTGACCATATAGCTAGTCACAGGTGGAGATGCAACTAGAACTCAGGCCATAAAACCCTAGGAGGAATGGCACAGGGAATAAAAAAGGAATCTATTTTTAGCTCCAGTTACCAAGACTAGACTAAAGAGGCTCAGCACTCCCTGGATTCTGTTCAAATACAAGCTAGTTTCCCTATGCCTTATATCACTGCTGCGACTACACTGAGTACTGCCATCACCCTTCCTTGGTCACATTCCCTGTGGGTCTAGCACCCTAACAAGTATTTCCTGTACTTTATCTCAACCTCAGGCGGTGGCATCAATGCTTCATGTGATATTAACAGAGAAAATGAAGATAGATAGACTCAATCATACTCAAGTTCATACAGGCAGTTAAACTGATAGAGTCAGGATTTGTTCTACCAGTAACCAAGCTCCAGCATATGAGCTTTTAGCCACTCTATTATACCACCACTTGAAACCCAAATCCCAAAAGCTCTCCCTGGATCTGGTAGAAAAATTACACATAAGTGCCAATTAGTAGGTATCTGAGAAAGGTCCTTGTAACTAATTATTAGGGCAGAGGGTTGACAGAACTCCAAGAGGATCTGAGGGCCCAGGTTTGCAAAGACCTGGGCTTCAGTACTTGTTGGCAATCCAAAGTCTCCAGTATAATGTCCAGTGTGTTTTGTAGGAGCAGACATAAATATGTAGGTGAGTTTGCCAAGATAAGTGAGCCTGAGAAAGCTGCATGAATTTCTCCATAGCCAAGAGCAAGGTAGGAATAATATATATATTTTTTATGTTCCCAAGATAGCAAACACACAACTTAGAGAACTTGAAAATAGCTAACTATATCAAGTTATGAAAAAGGAGATAAGTGACAACTTAGGACCTAATATGGTTAGAACATGTCCCCCAAAGTTCACATGCTGGAAATTTGATCCCCAATATGGCAACACTAGGAGACAGGGTCTGATGGAAAATATTTGTGTCAAGGGGGCGCAGCCCTGACGAATGTGTGAATGCTGAGAGCATAGTGGGTTCCCAGTAATAGGAGGCGTTCAGCTCTCTTGCTTTCCCTCATGCCCTGTGGTCTGCTATGTTTTGACTCGAATACTTGCCCCTCAGCAATGCTTGCTCCTCTGGATTTTTGTCCCTCAGTCTCAGATTTCTTTGCACCAGAACTATGAGCCAAGAAATTTCAATTCATTATACATTACCCAGTCTGTGGCATTCTGTCCCAGAAGCACAAAACAGCAGAAAGTTACCTCCACATATAGTATGGCATGATATAAGCTTTTCTTGATCATCATCTAAATATTGGAGAACAAACATTTCCAATGGCAAGAAACTGAAATAAACATTTCCAGTAGCAGAAAATCCATTCCTTCTACATAAAACCTTTTAAAATTGATTTTAAATAAAAAAGAACTAAAACCTCTTGTGGAATCCATCCATGGGTCCTGGTTAATGCCACAAGGAGCCACACAAAATAAGCATATACAGTTTCAACATTGGGAGCCTGAAATGACTAAGGATGACTCCTTGCTGATATCCAGAACAAGTATTAAATACAGCTAAAGGAAGAAATAAAGTTACAAATGGAGTAGACATCAGTTTGAGGACCAAGATTGACATGCCCCAGGTGCGAATGTTGCAGGAAAAGGTGGAACTGGGGTTGAGATCTAATCAGATGTCAACGCAATTATCTTCACAGCAATTATTTTTCTGCTTTCAATTACCTAGTAGGTGTTTGTGTTTTACCAGCTGTAAAATAATTTTCTAGTCACCCATCCAGGCAAGACTGGCCCTAGGACCCTTCTCATTTTCCAGTAAGGTTGATTTAGGCCATGAGAGATTTTCTTCCATGCCCTTATATTGAAACCATTGGCATTGCCAGTGGACTATTCAAGTCATTACCTTGTAATGCTTTCTTTTAAGATGAAATTCTGTTTTCCAAATGTCTATTTTCAATAGACATTTCATATTTCATGCCCATACCTGGAGCTTTTGATTTATAAACTCAGCAAAGCTGGTCTACTTAATAGACTCTGTTGGATACATGAGTGGATTCTTCATAGCATCAGGAGATGGTAAGATTTAAACACACACACACACACACACACACACACACACACACACACACACTCAAAATAGAACAAGCACCAAGGTTCCCAGCTAGTACTCTGAAGTGTAAATCAAAAACCAGAGGAGCAGCACTTCAATGGAAATAAAATTCCAGAAATATATACTCATAAAGGTAGAGCTTTGCAAAGCAAATAACAAATAAAACTGGAAATGTCCTTCCCCAAACTCTGAATCACCAAGACAGCTCCAGTGTGTGTGAATTCTTAAATACTTATAAAAATGATACCTGGTTTTAACTGAAATGTGCAAAGTGTGAATATTTCTTTTCTTCTGTATTCTGCCTCCAGTATTCATCAAAATCTGTAGAGACTGGGGCTGTGGTTGTGGTTCAGTGGCAGAGCGCTTACCTAGCGTGTGCGAGGCACTGAGTTGGATACTCTACACCATATAAAAATGAATAAATAAAATAAAGATATAAAAATGTATCTGTTTAAAAATTTTAATAAAAAAATCTGTAGAGGGGTTGAATTAATCTCATACCTTATACATTGGAAATCTAAATACAATGATCACATTCTAAATTGGCATTCTTGCTACCAATGCAATATATGCTTGACTAGTTTTGGTGTTTCTGCCAATTGTACCTCTGCATATCTTGATCTAAAATACTGCTCCAACATAGGGAAAAACCTGAATGCTACAAAGAGAAGAATAGATTGTAAAGTATTTCCACCTTTACTAAATCTTATGATGGCCTCAGCTGTCCTGAATCAACCAAGGAGTAGAGGGCAGAAATGGCATTTTTAGCCAAGTCACTAAGACACGGCAATATAAAAAGATTTTGGCTTCTATATTTAATCTGACCTCAATAAAGTATTGTAGAGTTACAGTCACTTCTCAATGAAGCTTCATCCATTCAAATCACAAGGTCTTTTTGAAACAGAATTGGTGATTCTGAAGCATGTGAAAATACTTTTTTCTCAATGTAGGCAATATGCAAAATCACACATTGAAAATGTTTCCATGATACAAAAGGTAGGTATAACATGGCTGATTACAGGAACAGAGAATCTGCCTCAAAGAAGTGCATATATACACAAACGTATGCATTTGTATATTCATCTATATTTGTATATGATCAATTGTTCATTTTTCTAATCTTACCAAATGGAATCAGCATCATTAAATATTTCATGACCATTTCATGCTTAAAATGGTCTTATAGAAAAGTTGAAGGATGTTACAACCTTTTAAAGATGAAAAACTCCAGGTACACTGGTGCATATCTGTAATCCCAGTGACTAGGGAGGCTAAGGCATGAGGATCACAAGTTCAAAGCCAGTCTCAGCAACTTAGCAAGGCCCTAAATAACTTAACCAGACCCTGTATCAAAAATAAATAAATAAATAAATAAAAAGAGCTGTGGATGTGGCTCAGTGGTTAAGAGCTCCTGGGTTCAATCCCTGGCACCAACAAATACATATATAAGAAAAACTGCAACAAAAATATGATCAATTTTACAAGGTAACAAAAAGAGAATTCACATTTCTTGAACTATAACTTTGGAAGTCATAACTGAGTTAAAAAACAAACAAACAGGGCTGGCCTTGTGGTCAGTGGTAGAGTGCTCGCCTAGCACGTGCAAGGCCATGGGTTCGATCCCTAACACCAAATAAAAGTAAATAAATAAAATAAAGGTTTTGTGTCCAACTATAACTAAAAAAATAAGTATTTAAAAAACAAACAAATCAACAAAACAAATGAACAACAACAACAAAAACACAAATAGGATACTAAACTACCCAGAGACAGTGATATGTTTAGAGTGCCTTTCTTCTCTATGAGTGTCTCATTTTTCTGAGGTGAGGAGACACTCCTGCGGTCAGTGACAGGAGTAGGCAGAGAGCCAGTCACTGGGTGGATGGGTGTGGCTACTCTGCAAAAAACACTGTACAAGGTCCTAAGGAATGGACAGAGAAAATAAAGAAACTGGGTTAAAGTATAAATAAGTGCCACTTACAGTATTAAAAACTAAATTGAAATGATTTTGAGAATTGAATTAAGCCTGACATCAAGACACTTCACAAACGTATCTTTATAATAGCATGCCACTTTCAGAGATACCATTAAGAGGCACATACACTCTTTTCAAACATGCTAATACATTTTTGGCCATTGAACTCTTCCTATTAACATGTTACATTCATTTTCTCATTCTGATTTTCCAAAATGCAAAAGTTATTAAGTATTCTTATTTTCCTTATAATTCCTCAAAATATTTTTTTTTTCCTCTTGTCCATACCAAAGCATTTCTAAGGATTTTAGATTGGACCAAAAGAAAATAAATTGTAAAATTGTATCGAAAGCGGGTCTCCATTTTTGGGGGGACAAAGCTCAAATTTATTTCAGAGATGCTATGTTTGATATATGAGACTCATGGGTGGCAACATAAGAGAAAATGAGGAATAAAATAAGTATTACCTTTGCTTTATAAAGAGGCTTACATAAATCAATCAATCTAGTATTTCAAATTTATGACTTTATATTTATTTTTAAAATTGATAAGTAAAATTTATAATATATGTCATGTACATTGTTTTGAAGTATGCTTACATTGTGAGATGACTAAATTGGGAAAATCAACATGTGAACTACCACACATACTATTATTATTTGTGGTAAGAGCATTCAAAATCTACTCTTAGTAAGTTTCAAGAACACAATACATTGTTGCTAACTATAATTACTCTATAGTACAAAAATCAAAGTTTCAAGAATTAGATACATTGTTATTAACTATAGTCACCCTATAACAAAATAGATCTCTTGAACTTAATCCTCCTATCTACCTGAAATTTTGTAACAATTGATCAGCAACTCCCCAGCTACTACTTTCTATCTACCCACAATTGGTAACTCTGTTGCCAACATTGAGTCCAACATTTTTATATTCCATGTATAAGCGATATTATACAGTATTGTCTTTATGTGCCTAGCTCATTTCACTTGGCTTAATATCCTCTGGATTTATCCATTTTACCACAAATAACAGGATTCACTTATTTTATAAACCTAAATAGATTCTGGTTTTTTTGTATATATACCAAAGTTCTTCATCCATTCATCCATTAATGAACATTTAAATCTACTCCATACATTAGCCATCATAAACAATGCTGTAATGACATAAAAGTGGGCATATCTATTTGACACACTTATTTGATTTCTTTGGCTATTCATATTCAGTGTGGGATTGCTGGATCACACAAACATTGCATTTTTTAATTTTTGAGGAACCCCCATGCTGTTTCCCATAATGAGTGTACTAACCTACACTCCCACCATTAATTTGTGAAGATTCCCTTTTATTTACATCCTCCCTAATATTTTTGTGTTTTTTTTTTTAATAATAACTACTCTAATATATGTGAGGTGATATTTCATTGTGGTTTTAATTTCTATTGCTCTGAAGATGAGTAATCTTGAGTACTTCTTCATAAAGCTGCTGGCCATTATTATATCTTCTTTTGAGAAAAGTTTATTCAGTTTCTTTATCCATTTATTAACTGGGTTGTTTTCCTTCTGTTGAATTTTTAAAGTCATATAAATTTTAGACATTAATCCATTATCAATTTTGTGGTTTGCACGTATTTCCTCCCATTTCAAAGGTTGTCTCTTCGTTCTGTTTACTCTTTCCTATGCTGCACTGAATTATTTTTAGTTTAACACATTCCCATTTGTCTATGATTTGGGGGTCATATCCAAAAACAATTGGCTAAACAATTGCCATGGAATTTTCCATTGCATTGTGTGTGTGTGTGTGTGTGTGTGTACCATGGACTGAACTCAGGGGCATTCAACCACTGATCCACATCCCCAGCCCTATTTTTATTTTATTTAGAGACAAGGTCTCACTAAGTTGCTCAGCATCTCGCCATTGCAGAGGCTGGCTTTGAATTCGAGATCCTTCTGCCTCAGCTGCTGGCATTACCGTCATGTACCACCACACCAGGCTCCATTACATTTTTATTCTACTAGTTTTCTAGTTTCAGATTGTCCATTATTTTTACTCCATTTTAACCATATGGTGAGTGATGATGATTCTTCTGCATGCCGTTATCCAGTTTTCCCCACATTATTGATTGAAACATTTCTTGTGTGATCGTGGCAGCTTTGTTGAAAACAAATTGACCATTAATGCATGGATTTATTTCAAAGATCTTTATCTTGTTCCATTGGTCTATGTATGTGTGTTTATGCCATAACATACTGTTTTATTATCATAGTTCTATACTATAATTTGAAATCAGGAAATGTGATGTTTTAAGCTTTGTTCTTTTTCCTGAACATCATTTTGCCCATTTCAGATCTTTGTGGTTCTACACAAATTGCTTCCATGGGATTTATTTTATTTCTTTAAAAAATATCATTGGGACTTTGATAGAGATTGCACAAAATCTGTTGATCAAGATAATATATTGCCATGTTTTCTGTTACTATAACAAAATACTTGAAGCTAAGACTTAAAAGAAAAAGAAGTTTATTTAGTTCCCAGTTTGTGTGGCTAAAAGTCTAAACAGTATAGTACTGACACTTTTAAGTGCCTTACAGGTTTTGGTATGTTTTGTGTTCATTTTCATTTGCCTCAAGATATTTAATTTCCATTTTAAGTTTTTCTTGACCCACTGATTAAAAGCATGATGTATAATTTCCAAATTTGTGTATTTTCAGAAATTCTCATTATTGACTTCTAGATTTATATCCTTCTGTTCAGAAAGAATATGTGCATGACTTTAGCTTTTCTAAAGTATGTTGGGACCTGCTCTGTTGCCTAGCACATAATCTAATCTGGAAAATGTCCTGTGTGCTCTTACAAAGCATACGTATTCTGTCACTGTTGGCTGGGATATTCTTTATATATTTGTTAGGTCAATTAGGTCTAAACTAGCTTAAGTAAAACATGTCCTTATTTATTTTCTCTGTTTATGGTTGAAAGTGAAGTTTTGAAGTCCTCTACTGTTATTGTTTTGTAGTCTCTCTCTTCCTTCAGATCTACTCATATTTGCATTATATATTTAGGTGCTCCAATGATAAGTATATATTTAGAATTTTTATTTCTTCCTCATTAACTGCTCCTTTATCATTTTATAATGACATTCTCTTTTTTGTAAATTTTTGACTAAAGTTTATTTTATATGATGT
Source organism: Marmota marmota marmota (assembly GCF_001458135.2). Classification (NCBI taxonomy): domain Eukaryota; kingdom Metazoa; phylum Chordata; class Mammalia; order Rodentia; family Sciuridae; genus Marmota; species Marmota marmota. The sequence continues at coordinate 17,085,099 of NW_025999869.1, forward strand.
GAGTATAGCTGCATTTGTTCTCTTTTAGTTTTCATTTGCATAGAATAACTTTTAATCTATTTATGTCCTTTATGGAGAAGAGAGTCTCTTGTAGGCAGTATACAGGTGAGCTTTTGAAAATCTGTTCAGACTCTATGTCTTTTTATTGCAGAAATCAATCCATTTACCCTCAATGTAAATATCAAAAGGTAAGAAGTTAACATTATTATTCTCTTCCTTGTTTTCTGACTACATTATATCACATTTATTCCCCACCCCTTCTCACCCCACATTTTTGTTATTTTTTTTTTTTTTTTGGTGATTTGGGTGATTTTTCTCTAGTGATATTCTTTGATCTTTACTTTCTGTCTTTTGTGTATCACCTGTAGATTTTTGCCTTGTGCTCAGCATGAGGTTTACATAAAGCATCTTATAGTTATAAAAGGCTATTTAAAGCTATTATCAACTTGAGTTTTATTGCATGCAAAATCTCTACATGCATATTTTAGACCAACCAAATATATTATATTTTTTTCTCACAATTTGTATCTTTTATATCATATATAAATTAGCAAATTATTGTGGCTGCTATTATTTTTATACTTTTGACCTTTCACTTTCCTATTAACCTATTTAGTCCCCAAGTCCCAGATGTAGAACACTGACAGAAACTTAAATATAGTACATAGTATATACTATATAATTCAATTATATATCAATTATAATATAATTATATTCTCATAATTGTGATATTAAATAATATTTATTTATAGAATATATAAGCTCTGGATTATGTTTTTCAACCTGTTTTAATATACCTGGATTAATTTCATTGAAATATTCATAGACTTGAAAACCTGGGACTTAATGGTTTATAGCTATAAGTTATTTACATACCACCATTATATTATTAGAGTATTCTGAGTTTGATGGTATACCTACTTTTTCCAGTGAGTTTTATGTTTTCATATTACTTGATCAGCATTCTTTTCTTGCAGCTTTAAGAATTCCTTTCATCAGTTCTTGTAAGACAGGTCTGGTGGTGATGAACTCTCAGATTTTGTCTGCGAATAAGGCATTGCTGAAGGAAAGATTTTCCTGGTACAATATTCTATGCTGGTAATTTTTCTTCAGCAGTTTTAATATATCATCCCATTATACCCCGACTTGTAAGATTTCTGAGAAATGTGCTGACGCCCTTGTTGAAGCAAACTTATGCATTGTATGTTTCTTTTCTGCTTTTTGGATCCTCTCTTTGACTTTAATATTTGAAATTTCATTACAATGTGCTCCTGTAGTCTTGCTTGGATTGCATCTCATTTTATCTTCCTTTGCCTAAATATGCATATCTTTCCTCCTATTTGAAAGTTTTATGCTACTATTTCTTTAAATCATCTTTTTACCACTGTGTTTTTCTCTTGTATTTCTTGAACTCCTATAACTCAAACCTCTGCTCTTTTACAAGCTATCTTTTAAAAATGTTTTTCTTCTTCTAGGACTGTTTTCACATAACCTGTTTTTGAGTTCAGAGATTCTTCTGTGATCATTATGTACTGTACTGGGTCTCTCTTGAATTTTCCATTGTACTCATTACATTTTTCCACTCCAGAATTTCTGATGTTTGTAAAAAAAAAATCCAATCTCTGTTAAATTTATAGTTTGGGTCATTTATTACTTTTTCTGACTTGATTGAACTATTTCTCTATATTTTTTAGAAGTTCACTAAGCTCTTTATTCGTGAAGCAGTCAGTCTATATATCTATTTTGCTGGGGTCAGCCACTACTGTTATTTGGTGTGTTATGCCTCCTTTGTTATAATTTTTGTTGCTTCATATTGATGTCTTTGAATTTTTTAAAAGAAAGAACTTATTTTACCTTTGGAGGACTGGAAATACTTTTTTTTGTCTAGATAATATTTTATTGATTGGCTTATACAGAGATTTCAGGCAGGTTTTCTGGTGTGGTCTATAGGTGGGTTTGCTACTGCAGTCTTCAGACAGGCTAGCCTGGAGCCTGGGTCAGAAGTGGGTAGGATGGCAGACTCTATTTGTACAATTGGGCCTTGAACCTGAATCTACTACACTCAACCTTTTTAATGGAACCCTTTTGGTGGGCCTGAAGCCTGGGTCCCCAAGGGGTGACATGATGCTGGGTGGGCATAAAGCTTGGGGTTATATGTGCTTATGTAGCTGTAGGCTGATCTGAAACCTGACAGCGTACCTGGGAATCCAGGTTCTAGCCTCACTCTGGGTGAGCCTAGAATCATCCTCAAGGACCAGTCTGAAAGATGTGTCCATGAGTGCTGGTCTGATGAGTAGGGCTACAGATGCCGGCTTAGTTTGGGGTGGTCCTGAATGTTATATGAATGTTACCTGGTCTGAAACCTGGTGCCTTTGGGGACAATCTGGCTATGTGGCAGGCCTAAAACCTGAATTCATGGAAGATGATCTGATCTAGAGGCTGTGGTGACTGGGGAGGGCCTGGCATTAGGACAGTAAGTTTGCTGAGCTATTCTAGATCCTGGAGCTGCAGAAATCTGCCTTGCATTGGAGGTGCTTTAGAGCCTCAACCTGTGAGAACTTCCTTTTTTGTTTGTTTGTTTGTTACTGGATTTTACTGAGGCAGACCTAGTGCTGGAGTCATGGCAAAATCCTTCTCTTACTTCCTTTCCCTTCCCATATTCACACTGGATTTCTTCATGCTGCACTGCTCAGGGTTGGGGACAGGGTGAATGGAATTATGTAAAACTGTCTTTACTACCCTCTTTTATTTATTTTTCTTATGGATGTGATAAATCCAGGTGAAGTAACATGTAACCTGATTTCTTTAGCTCTGGTGAAGGTATCTTCATGTTTGTATAATTGTTAAATTGACATTTACAGGGTCAGGGGAATCATGCTGCAAAGCCATCTTCCAACATCTTGTAGGTTCCCAGACAGGAGTTAATCTTTACAGAAGCAAAATAGTATAGATACTATAGATACTAAAAGTATATATACTAAAAGGTTGAGTGCAGAAAAAAAATTGTAACAGAAAAAAATGAGTATGTTATTCAATAGAGAAATAGCTGAATATTTCATGGCACATATAAGGATATATACATAAATATATCCAATGATTATATTAAAACTATATCAGAAGAATCATAAACATGAAATCTAAAAAACATAAATTATAATTACTGTGTAAGTTGACATTTAGTGTAGGTAGAATAAATCCAATAAATCTTACTGAAAACAATGTTGGTGCAAAGTCAATCTGTTCCACATTGCAGACTAAACTCCATTTGGTGTAGACAGTTACCTAACCCTTGTCCTTCAAGCAGATCAGCCAATGTTTTAAATAGTACCAGAAAGTTTCAGTTGTTCTGGATGGCTGACAGATATACTTAAGATCACTCTCCTCCTCCTGCAGCTCTCCAAGGTGCTGAACCATGAGTGCTTCTAATCAATCCTAAGAGTCAGAATGAGGGCCTGTGGCAGTGAACCCCAAAGCACAAGAGGTAGAGGACATTACCTCAGCTTCAAAGTAGCCTAGCACACATGACTTTGAGTACTGTCTCACTATATAATAACAAGTATATAAAATCTCAAGAAGGTCTGAAATTTATCCCCTCTGTTTCCTACTAGGTCACTTTACAATCAACTTCTTTTGTAAATGTGTTTATTAGTGCCTTATATGTAATAGTGGGGTTCATTTTGACATATGGGATATAATTTACTCCATTTCAATCCCCAATCTTGAAGAGAGAAAAGTGGAGTTTAGTCTGCAATGAGGAAAAGATTGAATTTGCACCAAAATTGTTTTAATGTAAGATTTTTAAAATTAATTCTATCTACTCTAATACTTATATACACAATTATTATAATTTTATTTTTATAATTTATGGTTCTGATTATTCTGATATGGTTATATTTTATCTTTCCAGTTAAATTTGTGCTTACCGGTAAAGTTGAGTCCCATGTTTGATTTTTATATATTAAAAACATGTTTTTTTATATGATGGGTTTTCAAAATAATGGTTTAATGAATAAAAGAATATAAGCAGACACACCACCACTTCTGCCTCACACCTCACTTCGCCTGCCCTCTTCAGAGAAAAGAAGCCTATCAGGGTCATCAGTTGCTATAGAGATGAGCACAGCAACAGAGGCAGATAGGTCAATAGTGGAGTTTTCTCCTCCCTATCTCATTTCTACTTACAATTTTAAAACAGTGGCTTCTTTATTTCACAATTTTTAAACACCTGTGGTATGCAATGATCAATATTATATATGCAGTTGGTATTTTCAATATTTCAGGAAATATTTGGGAAATTCAAAAATAAGCAAATTATTTTTTCTTTGATGGCACTGAATCCAGGGCTTTGTGCTTGCTATGGAAGCACTCTACCACTGAGCTACATACACCCCCAGCCCCAAGGACAAGCTGGTTTCAATGCAGATCTATATATTCCCTATGTAAGTACCAGGTAGTATAATTAGAATCAAGATAAATTTTCAAATCACAAAGAACATTAATGATCAACCAGCTCAAAGTGCTGGGACACAACATTTTAGATGTGAAAAAAAATGAGGTACATAAATATTAAATGACTGTATTAGATTATAAAGGATACTGCTGGAACCAAATGCACACACTTTATTGCTATTGTACTAAATTCTTGTTTTGTTAAGATTTGTTGCTTTTTAAAAATTACATGGACAGACTCACAATCACCTTGGAGCCATACCAGTGCACACATAGTGATCTTGTGTAAAGAGTAGGAGCTATACCCTCCCATTTAGTCGGCTTTTGCCTGTCTTAAAAAGGTGGTATCATCTGCAGGCAGGTATTTTTCTCATTGAAACCACCATTTTAAGATATATTTCAAATAAGAAACGTTAGCACACTCCAAGGGATATGTTCACCAATAAAAATACATTTTATTAAGATCTTCTTGATACAATATACTTTTCGGTGTAAGTCTTATCATTCAATCATCTGATGTTGGATCCTGCAAGCACATAGCCAAGTGCATAGAAAAAATTATCATTCTTTTTAACAGCCTAGAGAGTCACCTTTGAATAATGTGATGCATTTTAATGTAAAACATTGCTTACTTTCTTTAGAAAATATACCTATAAGATTTAGCCATATAAACCCTCTAAGAAAAAGTAAGACACAAACAAATAAACAAACAAAAAATAAAAAACCCTTTTTTTCAGGTGAACCAAATCATCCATTGTCAAAAGTACAGTATCTTATATCTAACTCTTACATCTTTTGGGTTAAATGCCAAGGAAACCTATACTTGCTTGGCCAAAAGTTTATTTTTAAAATGTTATATAAAAGCAGACTCTGCTGCCCACTGAGAGGTCTTTTCCCTGGGCAAGCTGCACTACCTCTGAGGTCACTGCCACTGATATCGCTGATGGCACCCCAAGGTTGCCTGGAGGACTTCTTTCTGGGTGTTGCTGCCCATGAAGCTGCAGCCACCTGCTGTGGCCCCTGCAGCCACAGTTGCAGCCACTGCAGCAGCTGCCACTGCCACTCTCCTACTATAGCTGCCACCCACCTGCCACCTGCTGCTACCAGTCCCCCACACTGCTGCTGCCATCACCACCCAGAGGTCTACTGTTGGTTAAACATGGCCACATCCATCTTGGGATGCCAGCCAGGGCCTGGGAGCCAGGGTGGCACCAGGTTAGCCACCATAACCGCCTCTTCCTGGGGACTCCTGCCAGGAACTGTAGGTTCAGCATGGGGTTGCCTATGGATTAGGCGGTACCTGGGGTCTTGTTGCTGCTTTTCTGGGTAGCTTCTTTGTGTCAGCATATCCCTGGTGGTCTCTTTGCAAGTAGGAGCAGAATTGTGATCTTGGGACTACGGTGTGGTCGAGCCTGAGGTATCTGAAGCCCAGACTGGTAGGACAGTGACTGGGTCTGTGAGGGCTTTTCTGGGCCTGGTGATCCTATGAGTCATCAGAGACAGGGCTGAGAAACTTCTGAATCCTAATGCAGATCGCTTTATTTTCCATAGAGATTTATCTTATCTTATTTTATTTTATTTTCCTATTTGCTAATATCTCTACCATATTTGGAACAGGGTGTTTTTTGTTTTTTGTTTTTTTATGTATCAGTTTGTGGAGGATGGTGTTATATGAATGGTGTTTTGCAGTTTTGTTGAATTCTTATATTTTTTTTCTTTGCTTGTATTCTTCCTCTCACTTGTCTGTTTTCCTGGATTTATTTTCCCCACCTTTTCTTCAACCAACAGCCAATCTCTGTTGGCTCCTCTTCCACTCTTCCTGTGAATTTTTGCATCTAGCTTCTCTCTTCTTCCCTTGTGAACATCATGTACTACACTATTTCTGTTCTCTCATCCACCATTTGAAATTGTAAACCATTTTAGCCAATTTTCTGTTTATACTATAGATAGTTATTGAACTCATCATTTTTGTTTATTGCGTGAAAGCAGTAGACACCTTAATGGGAGCTATTAGGTTTAAGGTTATATATTGTTTACACTGTGCTATTGAAATTGGTCTCACTGTTAAAAGTGAGGCACTGGAAACTCAGAGACACTATAAGTCTGCAGGGTAGAATTTGTGCTGCCTTAGATCTATTCTGCTAGATGGGAAAACACACGAACAACATGAAAAAACAAGGGAATAAAGTGCCCTAAACAAATCAAGATGCTCCAATGACAGAATCCACTGATAACACAGTAAAAGAAATGTCCAAGAAGGAATTCAGAATGTACAAAATTAAACTGATCTGTGAAGTATAGTATATGAAGTAAAATCAAAGAAAAAAAAATACAGGAAGTGAAAGATCACTTCAATAAAGAGTTAGAGATTGTTAAAAAAACAAGCAGAAATCCTCAAAATGAAGGAATCAATAAACTAAATTATAAATTCAATAGAAAGCATCACCAACAGACTAGAGCACTTGGAAGACAGAACCTCAGGCAATAAAGACGATGAAGATATATAATCTTGAAAATAAAGTTGACCATGCAGAGAAGATGGTAAGAAACCATTAACAGAATGCCCAGGAACTATGGGAAAACAAGGAAAGACCAAGTTTATGAGTTATCAGAATAGATGAAGGAGCAGATACAAACCAAAGGAATACACAATATTTTCAATTACATAATATCAGAAAATTTTCCAAACCTAAAGAATGGAATTGAAAATCAAATACAAGAGGCTTACAGGACCCCAAATGTACAAAATTACATCAGACCCACACCAAGACACATTATAATGAGAATGATTAACACAGAAAATAAAGAGAAAATCTTAAAGGCCATGAGAAAAAAAATTATGTATATAGGGAAATCAATTCAGATCTCAATTGATTTATCAACCCAGACCCTCAAATCTAGGAGGTCCTGGAATAATATATTTCAAGCTCTAACAGAAAACGGATGCCAACCAAGAATTATGCATCCAATAAAATTAAGTTTCAAAATTGAAGATGAAATTAAAACCTTCCATGATAAAAAAAATTAAAAGAATTCACAACTAGAAAGCCTGCACTACAGAAAATTCTTAACAAACATTCCATGAAGATGAAGTTAAAAAAATGCAAATCAGCAAAGAGAAGAACTACAATAGAAAAATAGAAAAAACCAAAGGAGAAACTAAGACAAATTTAAAATTAGAAATAAATCAAAATGCCAGGGAATGCAAATCATATCTCAATATTAACATTGAATGTTAATGGCCTAAACTTATCAATCAAAAGACATACACTGGCAGATTGGATTGAAAAGCAAGACCCAAAAATATGCTGTCTCCAAAAGACTAACCTCATAGGCAAAGACATCCACAGACTGAAGGTGAAAGGATGGGAAAAAACATGTCACTCATATGGATTGAGTAAACAAGCAAGGTTTTCCATCCTCATTTCAGATAAAGTGGGCTTCAAGCCAAAGTTAATCAGAGGGGACAACGAAGGACATTTCATATTACTTAAGGGATGTATATATATCAGCAAGACATAAGAATTGTAAATATTTATGTCCCAAACAATGAAGTATCTATGTACATCAAACAAAACCTTCTCAACTTCAAGAATCAAATAGACAAAAACACAATAATACTGAGTGATTTTAACATACCTCTCTCACCACTGGATAGCTCTTCCAAACAAAAACTAAGTAAAGAAACTACAGAACTAAATAATACAATCAATAATTTAGACTAAACAGACATACATAGAATATTTCATCATCTATGAATGAATATATTTTTTTCTCAACAGCACATAGCTCCTTCTCTAAAATAGAGCATATCTAACATCACAAAGCAACTCTTAGTAAATACAAAAAAAACAGAGATAATACCCTGAATCCTACAGATCATAATGGAATGAATTTATAAATCAACGATCAAATTTAAAAAATAGAAGCTATCCTAACAAGTGGAGAGCAAATAGTACCCTATTGAATGTTGGATGGATAGTAGAAGAAATCAAGGATGAAATAAAAAAATTCTCAGAGATAAATGAGAACACCAATATAGTATATCAAAATCCCTGGGACACTATAAAGACTAAGAGGAAACTTTATTGCATTTGAGCTCATTCATAATAGAATAAAAAGTCAACAAATAAATGACCTAATACCACATTCCAAAGCTGTAGTAAAAGAAAAGCAAATCAACACCAAAAGTAGTATGAAACAGGAAAAAATTAAAATCAGATCTGAAGTTAATGAAGTTGAAAAAAGTATATTCATTTATAGATGGATGAAATATTCTATGTATGTCTGTTTAGTACAATTTCAAAACAATTGAAAAATTTGATAAAACCAAAAGTTGGTTCTACAAAAAATAAATAAAACAGATAAACCCCTAGCCATGATAGTGAAGAGAAAAAGAAAGAAAACTCAAATTTACTAAAATATGTGATGAAGAAGGAAATATCACAATAGACATTTCTGATATACAGAAGATAATTAGAAGTTATTTTAAAAATTTATATTCCAATAAAATAGAAAATATCAAAGATATTGACAAATTTCTAGAAACATTGACCTACCCAAATTGAATTTGGAGATCACACATTATTTAAACAGATCAATTTGAAGTAATGAAATAGAAAACACCATCAAAAACTTACCAATCAAGAAAAGCCCAGGACTAGACAGATTCTCAGCCACCTTCTACAAGGCTTTCAAAGGAGAATTAATACTCCACAAAGTATTCCATGAAATAGAATAGAAGGGAACCCATCTAAACTCATTCTATGAGGCTAATATCACCATGATACCAGAACCAAATACACATCAAGGAAAGAAAACTTCATACCAATATCTCTGATGAACACAGAGCAAAAATTCTGGCAAATTGCATACATAAACATATTAAAAAGATAGTGCACCATGATCAAATGGGGTTCATCCCTGGGATGCAAGGTTGGTTCAACATATGGAAATCAAAAAACATAATTCATCATATTAACAGACTTAAAAACAAGAATTATATGATGATCTAAATAAAAGCCGAAAGAACATTTCATAAAATACAGCACCCCTTTATGTTCAAATCACTAGAAAAACTAGGGATAGTAGGAACATACCTCAAAATAGTAAAAAGTATATATGCTAAACACAAGTCCAGAATCATTCTAAATGGAGAAAAATTGAAAGAATTTCCACTGAAACCTGGAACAAAACAAGGATGTCCTCTTTCACCACTTTTATTCAACATCATCCTTGAAACTCTAGCAAGAGCAATTAGACAGAAGAAAGAAATTAAGGGGATACAAATGGGTAAAGAAGAACCCAAACTATCACTATTTGCTAATGACATGATTCTATATCTAGAAGATCCAAAAAAAAATTCCACCAGAAAACGTCTAGAATAAATAAATTCAGCAAAGTAGCATGATATAAAATCAACACCCATAAATCAAAAGTATTCCTATATATCATCAATGAATCCACAGAAAGAGAAATTAGGAAAACTACCCCATTTACTATAGGCTCAAAAAAAAAAAAGAAAAGAAAATAACTGGGAATCAATCTAACAAAAGAGGTAAAAGACCTCTATAATGAAAACTACCGAACACCAAAGAAAGAAATTGAAGAAGACCTTAGAAGATGGAAAGCTCTCCCATGCTCCTAGACCAGCAGAACTAATATTGTCAAAGTGGCCATACTGCCAAAAGTGTCATCATATTTAATAAAATTCCTATTAAATTCACAATGACATTCTTCATAGAACTAGAAAAAGCAAACATGATATATATTTGGGAAAATAATAGACCCAGAACAGACAAAGCAATCCTTAGCAAGAAAAGTGAAGTAGGAGATATCACAATACCAGACCTTAAACTATACTACAGAGCAATAGTAACAAAAATGGCATGGTGTTTGCACCAAAACAGCCACATAGATCAATGGTACATAATAGAGGACACAGAGACAAACCCACACAAATACAGTTATCTCATTAGACAAAGGTACCAAAAACATTCACTGGAGAAAAGATAGCCTATTCAACAAATGGTGCTGGCAAAACTGGAAATCCATATGTAGCAGAATGAAATTAAATCTCTAACTCTCACCCTGCACAAAAATTAACTCAAAATAGACAAAAGACTTAGTTAATAAAATAGGAATGCTGCACTTAATAAAGAAAAAATAGGCCCAAATCTTTACCATGTTGGCCTTGGATCTGACTTCCTTAACAAGACTCCTAAAGCACAAGAAGTAAAATCAAGAATCAACAAATGGAATGGATTCAAACTCAAAAGCTTCTTCTCAGCAAAGAAAACAATTAATAATGTGAGGAGAGAGCCTACAGATTGGGAGAAAATCTTCACCACATGCACCTCTGATGAAGCATAAATCTCTAGGATATATAAAGAACTCAAAAAACTTCACACCAAAAAACCAAATAACCCAATAAATAAATTGGCTAAGGAAGTAAACAGACATTTCACAGAAGAAATACAATTAATCAACAAATATATGAAAAAGTGTTCAAAATCTCTAGCAATTAGAGAAATGCATATCAAAACTACACTGAGACTTCAACCCACTGTAGTCAGAATGGAAATCATCAAGAATACAGACAACAAAAAAAGTTGACAAGGATGTGGGATATGGGGGAAAAGGTACACTCATATATTGCTGGTGTGACTGCAATTTGGTGCAACCACCATGGAAGGTAGTATGAAGATTCCTCAGAAAACTTAGAATGCGAAAACCATTTGACCAGGTATCTTACTCTGGTTTATATACAAAGGGCTGAAAATCAGCATACTAAAGTGAAGCAGCCATGACAATATTTATAGCAGCTCAATTCACAATAGCTAAACTATGGTCCTTCTATAGATGAATGGGTAAAGAAAATGTGGTATATGTATTCAGTGGAATATTACTCCGCTTTAAAGAAGAATAAAATTATGGCTTTTGACGGTAAATGGATGGAGCTTGAGAATATCATGCCAATCCCAGAAAACTAAAAGATGAATGTTTTCTCTAATATGTGGATGCTAATTCACAATAAGTGGGGGGCACTAGATAAAAATAGAGTTACCTTAGATTACGTATAGGGTAGTAAAGGGAGGGATGGGGAGAGGGATATGGAGAGAGGACGGGTAGTAGAATGAAACAAATATCATTAGTTTATGTATATATGTGTCTGCATGATCAATGTGATTCTACAAGTACAATCAGAAAAATGAGAAATTATATCCCCCAAAATGCATTCTACTGTCCTGTATAACTAATTAAAACAAATTTTAGAAATTAAAAATAAAATGTTATATAAAGTCATTTGCCACATTATTCTTGCATAAATTACCAACACACTTTACATTGAATTGCACAATGCTTCCGCTCTTATGAAGAATTTTGCAATATATAATGAAATTCTATATGCATTCATTCTACTGCACAGCTATCTAGCAATTTACCCAAAATATATTCACACAAAAATTAAACTACATAACTACATGTTTATGGTGGTGACAACAAAATCATGGGAAAAACTTAGTCTCCCAGTCACAGAAGATTACGTTACTAGGTTACTTGAATACTCTAGTACAAACACACATTGGGATATTATATAAACATGCAAAATAAAAATAACATTTCTTTAAATAAATATAGAGTAATCTTCAAGATAAATTGTTAAGTAAAAATACCAAGGAATATAGCTCCAGTCAACCTTTTAACCTTGCCTACTATTCTTTAGCATAAACTCTCACCTTCGTGTGCTTTATTACATCATTGTGCCTTTATTACATTATTTGTCATTTGTTTGCTATGTGTCACTGCTTTACTTCAAATATAGCCAGTATTAGTAATTTTCTGTTGCTTCCAAATAAAACAAACAAAAATCTTAATTTTAACCTAAACACACAAGAAAGTTAGTCAAGGTAGTAGAGTTGTCCTTGGAATTCAAGGCTTTGGGAAAGATAGTAACCTCATGTACAGGGTTGATCTGCATGTGGAGAAGTCCTGGAGAATCTATTCTGGTTCTCTACTATGAGCCCTTGATTTTCTATCACTACAGTGTAGAAAGAAGAGTTTCCCATAGAAGAGGAGAAAACGATTCTGGAGTAAACAATGAATGTCCATCTCATTCCTGGTATTCTGAAATTCAACAAGATTGTCCTTTGTTAAAATTTCCCTGTCTTTTGAGATTGTGGTGCTGTGAGAACTTGTATTTCTCCATTACTCATTGCTAGACAATGCATCTGACCCAAATTTAATTATAAATCTCTTCCACTGATTAAGTTGTTAACTTAAGCCCATAATTGTTATCTCATCCAGATCTTGTCTCTACAACTCTGGAGAGATTTGGGAATTAAAAAAAAAACACAAACCAAGATGTGCTTAACACCAATTACCTAACATGCTTCATATGAGGTGCTTCGTAATTTTCATTACTCCTCACAACAATTTAATGACATATTATTGTCAGTTCTCACGAGAAGAAACTAAGGCTCAGAAAGTTAATAATAAGCTGCCAAGGTCCCATACACTGTCATTCACACAGATGGTTTTTATAACATCAGAAATAGTAATTGACCCACTGTCTACACCATTGGTGTGCTATATAATCATGTGGTATTAATGCAGGATTCCCTCAGGTGTGTGTAGCATTCTGTGTGTTTTTCTCTGGGTCAAATTGTAATCTATTTCATTAGGATATGTTACAGCCCTATTTGCATCACCCACCACCATATATAGCACATTATTATACACCTCACAAGCCCTCAAGAAGTGATCCTGAATGAATCATATCTGATTCTCAGGTGCCACAAAGTCATCAACCTCATAATCTTTTTGAAACAATGTTCATATAGCAAATCAGAAACAATGTTCATATAGCAAATCAGACCAGTCATGAGTCAATGATAAAAAAACTTGTCTTTCTGATGCTATTCTTCATCAATGTCTGTGTCCACCCTGCAAGAGAGTTTGTACTCCTTTCTCTAAAGTAGATTAAACTCCCCCACTCCAAGTGGGTTTTTGTTCTGAACATGCAGGCACAATAATAGCTACTTAGGAGTTAAAATCTACCTCACTGCCCACACCCTGGTAAGTCAGGATCAGAAACCCAGGAAACAATGGAATGATATGCTCCACAAACCATATTGATATTAAGGATATCTTAATATAGTCACAAGTTTCAATAGAGTCTACAGTTGTGAACACCATGGAAGTCTCTGGAATATAAACCTACTGAGAATATGGTCACCAAATACTAAACAGGATTTAGCATGTAATAATTATTCACTGAATTAATACATCATATCACAGGATTTTGTTCAATATATTTAACTTAGAGACATTTCTAGCCAAACTCAATCATGAGTTTAAAAACATTACCCCTCATGTTTATGTTATAATTTCACCATCTGGTTCCTTTTTCTGCATTAACACATAGGTACAGTGACAGTGGGCAAATTATTTCACTAACTGGCCTTTAAGTGTCCCATGGATAAAATGAGACATTTCATTTTCACACACACACAAAAAAGATAGGAAAAAAAATCTTACTTTCAGCTGGAAGTCTTCAGGAATTCGTACATATTAAGGAAACTCAAGAATCAGATAAGAGCAGAGATGATAGCTAACCCATCTTTGTTTCCTCACAATAAAGCATAATCTCAGCAGCATGGAGGAAGTAAGTGTGAGGTGAATGAGAAATGAACCAGTTCTGGGACATACAAGCCTTAAAGACTTTGCAATCCAAAGAAGTTGTAGTTGTCTACCTTCATGTGAGTCATGAGTCAATGACATAAAACTTGTCTTTCTGATGTTATTCTTCATCAATGTCAGAATCATACATCAGATCTAGTCCCTTACTTGTGTGGCCAATAGGAAGTCACATTTTGTTCTTCACAATCTTAGTAATCTTGAAGAATTTAAATGTTAAGCTATTATAGTCTAGACTTGATATGCAGAGATTTATAAAAACAAAATATAGACAAAATGTAATGGAGCAAATGGTACAGAATATGCCACAGCAAATAGATAAACTAATATAAAGTATACATGAGCTTATATCCAACGTGATGGAGTGTGATTGTCTCAGAAGATTTCTATATAATGTTAATTCTAGTAAACTCTCAATTAAAACCATTTCTTATTATTGAATCCTTGGAATAGGATGTATCCTTTCAAATCCTCCTAAGGAGTCCCAAAGCATGTATTTCAAAGCTTTGAGAAATCTCACTTTGTTAAGTCCTGTATTTCTCAAACTTGCTTGTCCACAGAATCCAACTTTGATAGAACAATTAAAGCCTTTGTAAGTAGTGTTTCACAGAACACACTTTGGGAAAATACTATTTTGGAGCATGAGATAAAGAAAAACATAGCAGAGCATCTCTGCTCTTGGCCAACTCTGTTAACTGCCATTATTTCCAACCTGCACTCTTCTTAATTAAAAACAAAAAGAACCTCTTCTACTTCACTGTACTATCTGTGATCACATCACTTTGCATCATACCTTGATTATGGCACCCCCAACAAGACTCTTCACAAAGTGTCAGTTGATCTGCATTTTCAACAATAAGAGGCATAACCTTATTTGGAACAATGAATCATTTTTTTTTCTAAACAAAATGGCTTTACAAGGGGCTTTGAAGGGCCCCTTTCATATGAATGTTTCTCTATGGCCTTTGCTTGTCTGGTCATCCAAGGTCAAGGAATCTCAGTGCTAAAAACAAACTACAACCTCAATGGTTTCTCATTATAAATCCAACTCATTTAATTAATCTACAGGCCATAATGAAGCTCAGACTCATTTAATCAGAGGCCATTATAAACAACAGCAGAATCACATTGCTAAACTCAAAACTATAAACCAGCATGGCTTCCACTCCTTCCATTTGTGAGCAAATATTTTAAGTCTACTATGTATCAGGAGTTATCCTGATACAATACTAAGTTCAAAGTAGTCAAAGAAAAATAATCCAGGGTGAAGAAACTATCTAGGAGGAGTTTATAGCAAGCAGAGTCATGCTCAACTGAGAGATTATTTTAATGAAAAAAAAATCTGTAAAATCTTTCCTCAAACAAGAAAGCAACCAGGGTATTAGAAAAATTGGGGGTGAGAATTCAGAGAACGACTTTGCTTAAACCTGGATGCTTGTTTGCAATTTCACAACAACAACTACATGAAATTCCTCTTTTGCTGAGCAGACCCAGAGAGTTGTTCTCAAAGTCAGGACCACTCTGGGAGACGCTTAGATGGCTGCTCTCCTGTGGCCTCATTAACTGACTCGTAAGGTACACACTGGAGCGGTGCCCTAGATTCCCACACACCAACTCTGACATTTATAAAGCACTTTCAGTCCTGACAAGATGAAAAACTCAGCATTCTTTCAAATCTCATAATAACTCCCAAACATCCCTGGTTGAGGCTAAGAAAACTGAAAGTGATAAAGCACTTATTAGATTAAAAGAGAGAGAGAGAAAAACTTGGGGGCTATAGGCTCACTTCCTTCTCTCCTGCAGAAGGTAGCATTCATTTAATTTTAATAATACATTTTCCCCTTAGAGAACCACCTGCTGTGTTACTTCTTATCTGGTATTCATTTACAATGGCCATGGTCCTAGGATATTGTCAACTTTATCAATATTCTGTGGTTTCCCTGTTAAACTATAGATTTCCAAACCAAACCTCCTATGGTTATGCTTTAATGTCGACATAAGACATCTTGGCACTGTGTGTCAATTGAGCCTTGCTCAAGGCTACAGGAGAGTGAAGAAGGATTTCTGCATATTTTGCTGAGACTGTAGCAGGCTACAGTGTGCACAAATGTGATACTCTCTAGTCCTTTGTTTTTCAAAGGATCAAATAAACCATTTTTTTAATATTCATAACTGAGCACATTAATGGTGCACAAGGGTGCCATGTTTCATTGTTATGGTTTAGATATGATGTCCTCCAAAATCTCATATGTGAGACAAGGTTTGGGGGAGGAATGATTGGGTCCTATCCTTTACCTAATCAGTGATTTGATTCCCTGATGGGATCAGCTGAGGGGTTACTGGAGGCAGGTGGGGTGTGGCTGGAGGAAGTGGTCTAAGTAGGTATGACAATTTCCTTGCCAGCGTACCCCATGTTGCAGTGACATTGAATGTAGGTGACCTTGCTCAAGGACCAAGGCGGATTAGGGCGTTCCCGGTTTAGGTTCCAGGTTTAAGGTTTAAGATTATTCCTGCTGGGAATAGGGCGTATCCTGCTGCCTGAGTTCCCCTTGAGTTCTCATGGGATTCAGACAGTATATTTTGGGAGATAGAAGCCCAGTGGAGGTGGATTTGGGCAGAGAACTTGGATTTCCCCAGAAAGTGATTGTAGACGGCTGGTGTGAGTTCGGGAATAAAGAGTTGCTGTTTGAATCTACAAGCTGTGTGGTGGCTCATGATTTTGTGCCCAGCCAGACTGCGGCATTTGGCGGCTCGTACGGGGAACATCTGAAGCTTGGAGGTAAGTGAAATTGCTCGTCCCTGAGGAAGAGCAAAAGAATGGGTGACCAATTCAAAAAACAATGTGTTATTGTTTTGATTTATCTTGTTTTTGTTTCAAGCTGCCTATCCCTAGAAATTTCTCAGGCAAACTGGAAAAAATGGTTGACTAAAGGTTTGAAGTTTGTCGGCCCTGAGGAAGAGAAAATTGATA
>NW_025999869.1:17104218-17124456 GCF_001458135.2 Marmota marmota marmota
GGTAAGAACCATATGTTGAATTGGACAACCTACCAGGCACGGTCCTTAAGCCACATTAACCTCACTCCCCCACTGGCACCAAGGCCAAATTTGGGGGCCAACAGAGGTGAGGCAAAGAACCTCACCCCACCACTGGTGCATAGACCTATCCACAAGTATGGCTGTATGCTGGACTGGTAGTCAGTGACGGGTATGATTCAATTGCAGTGGTATCAACCTAAGACAGGAGGCTGACGCCTAAAGGTCAGTTTTCTGATGACGGGTAAGAACCATATGTTGAATTGGACAACCTACCAGGCACGGTCCTTAAGCCACATTGCTTGTTGTTTAATTAATCAGAAGTGGGGAGATGCTGGGAGCCATTAGCCAAGTAGGTATGACAATTTCCTTGCCAGCGTACCCCATGTTGCAGTGACATTGAATGTAGGTGACCTTGCTCAAGGACCAAGGCGGATTAGGGCGTTCCCGGTTTAGGTTCCAGGTTTATGGTTTAAGATTATTCCTGCTGGGAATAGGGCGTATCCTGCTGCCTGAGTTCCCCTTGAGTTCTCACGGGATTCAGACAGTATATTTTGGAGATAGAAGCCCAGTGGAGGTGGATTTGGGCAGAGAACGTGGATTTGGGAAGAGAACTTGGATTTCCCCAGAACGTGATTGTAGACGGCTGGTGTGAGTTCGGGAATAAAGAGTTGCTGTTTGAATCTACAAGCTGTGTGGTGGCTCATGATTTTGTGCCCAGCCAGACTGCGGCACATTCGGGGTGGGGCAAAGGGACATATATTTTGTATTTGGAGAGTGTAGCCTCTCTCTGCTTCCTGATTGCCATGTGAGCTGCTTCCCTCTACCACACTCTTCCGCCATGTTCTTCCTGACTCACTTGCAGCTCTGAGGAATGGAGCCAGCTCTCTATGAATTGAGACCTCTGAAACCATAAGCCATTAAATAAACTTTTCCTCCCCTAAAACTGTTCTGGTTGGTTCTTTTAGTCACAGCAGTGAAAAAAAAAACTGACTAAAACATTCATCATACTATTTTTTTTTAATTTGGCCCCAAACATAATGCATTCAATTTGCCATTTCTAAATGTAGAGTTCAAAAGTGAAAGCATATTTGCCTTGTTGTATAACAGATCTCTAGAACATTTTCCTCTTAGAAAACTTAAACTCTAAATTAATAAATCATTTATTTCTCCTTTCCTTCCTTGGCCCTTGGCAACCACCTTGCTACTTTAGGTTTCTGTGATTCTGACCGCTTGAGATATTTCATATGAGTGGAATTTTTCCTTTCTGACAGGCTTGTTTTGCTTGGCAAAATCCTCTTGAGTTTCATCTGTGTTATAGTATGGGCCATGGTTTCCTTTTGAAAGGTTGCTTCATATTCCATGGTATTACACGCTGCATTTTGTTTATTCACTTACCTGTCAATGGGCATTTGGGTTACTTCAACATATTAAAAAAAAAAAGTCATTGTGAACAATGTTGTGGAGAATACAGATGTACAGATATGTCTTTGAGATTCTACTTTAGGGATTCCTGCTTTTCTTCCATGTTTTCTTCTAAGAGCTATATAGCTTCACATCATACAGAGAGGTCTTAAATTTTTTTATATGAACCTAGAAATGGGATTCCTGAATTGTATGTGAGTTCAATAGTTAGTTTTTTGACACCTCTCCATGCTGGATTTCATAATAGCAATAGCACTTTACATTCTCACCAATATTCTTCAAAGGTTCTAATTTCTCTACAATCTAACCAGTGCTTATAATCTTTTTGCTTTTATGGCACCCATGCTAGTCAGTCTGAGATGATATGTTTTGGCTATATTTATCTTACGATGTTGAACACATCATCATAATTTTCTGACCATCTCTATGTCTTATTCAGAAAACAAGTACTTTGCTCATTTTTTAAGAGGTTGTTTTGTTGCTGTTGCTGAGTTGTAGAATTCTTTAATATATTCTGTATACTAATTCCTGATGAGGTTTGTGATTTGCAAATATTTTCCTCCTTCCATAGGTTTCCTTTTCACTCTGTTGATCATCTCCTCTAATGGAGAGTTTTTACATTCAATGTTGTCTAATTTATCCATTTTTGCTTTCATCATCACATCCATGAGATCTCACCAAATCCAGTGCCCTGAAGCTTTTTTGTTATGTTTTCTTCTGAGAGTGTTATAGTTTTACCTTTTACATTGAGGTCATTTTTAATAAATTTTTACACGTGGTATTAGGTAAGTGTCCAACTTCTTTATTCTCCACATGGATACCTACTTTCCTAACAGTTTTTTTGAAGAAGCTGCCATTCCATATCATGCAATCTTGACCTCTTTCTCAAAAACCATTCTACTGTATATGCAAGCATTTATGTCTGGACCTCTATTCTGTTCCACTGGTTTGTGCAACCATCTTTGTCAGTGGCACAATATCTTGATAATTGATGTTTTGCAGAATGTCTTGAATAAGGAAGTCTGAGTACTCTGCTTTGCTCTTCTTTTTCAGTATATTTTGGCTGTTTGGTGTCCTTTGACATTCCATATGGATTTTAAGATGTTTTCTTTTTTTT
The DNA here is from genome assembly GCF_001458135.2 of Marmota marmota marmota. Classification (NCBI taxonomy): domain Eukaryota; kingdom Metazoa; phylum Chordata; class Mammalia; order Rodentia; family Sciuridae; genus Marmota; species Marmota marmota. The sequence goes on from NW_025999869.1 coordinate 17,106,779, forward strand.
TTTTCTAGAATGAATGCTATTGGGATTTTGATAGGGATTAGATTGAGTCTGTAGACCACTTTGGCTGTCTGGACATTTTAATGACATGCAGTACTACAATGCACAAGCATGAGGCACCTATTTGTATTTCTTGATTTCTTTTACATTATACTATATTAGACTATATTAAAGGGCCTTTGGTAGATTCCTAGAACATTAATGCTAAACGAAAACATGTGGATATTTTATTCTTTCACCTGAGGCCCAGACCTGAAGTCCATGAAGCCTGGGGATGGGTGAAAAGATGAAATGCATTTGTTATTTGATGAGTCATTATTTACTCAGCACAAAATCATCCAATACTTATCTGGCACTGGCAGTATTGCAGCAAAATTGAGAAAAGGCACTGCCTTCGTGAAATTTATAGACTTCTGGTCTGTGAATGATTTGTAAAAGCTCAATATTAATGTCAATCCAATGTCATTATTTCAAGAAGAAAGGAATCAAAGCATGACGAGGAAATTTGCCAAAGGCAAGAAAGCCCAAAGATGGCAACTGCATTTAAGTTGAGAAGTCTCCAGACTCACATCAATCCTCCTTTTCCTTCTACAGTGACACTATTGACTATGCACCTTGAGGTTGAAACACCTATAGTTTCCAGTTCCTCAGAGCCAAGTAAGTGTGAGGCACTAGGTAAAGGGCTTTGCCTGCCTCATTTAATTTATCCCTTCTAAAAATCTGTCAGGCAGATTCCATTTTTGTTCTTGTTTTTATGTTTGTGTATATATATTTTTAGTTGTAGATGGACAGAATTCATTTATTTTATTTTTCTTTATTTTTATGTGGTGCTGAGGATCGAACCCAGTGCCTCACACACACATACTAGGCAAGTGCTCTACCTCTGAGCCACAACCCCAGCCCCAATTTGTGTTATTGTTGGCTGGTTATGAGCCAGTAGACATAGTAAAGAAGTCAAGAACCTCTTTGGGCTTCAACTTGCTCTTCTGATATTGAAGTGACTTGACAACATAAAGGAAAGCAAGCTCTCGATTCATGGAAGTGGCAAGGTGATCTAAAGTTAGGTACAAAAGAAATATTTATCAATCCAGGTGTAGCCTCAGCAGGCAGAAGGTTCAGGTTCATGCAGTATTTTCATGGAGGTAGAAAAGGATGTGTGAGTGTCCAGGAGGTGCAGTAACAGGGTGTTTTGGTTGGCTTTTTCACTGCTATGACTAAAAGACTTGACCAAAAATATTGTAAGGGAGGAAACATTTATTTGGGGGTTCACAGTTTTAGAAGTCTAAATCCATAGATAGCTGGCTCCATTCCTTAAGGCTCAAGGTAAAGCAAAACATCATGGCAGAAGTGTGTGTCAGAGGGAAGCAGCTCATATGATGGTCAGGCAGCAGAGATACTCCACTCTTCAGATACAGAATATGTACACTAAAGCTATGGCCCCAGGGACCCACCTCCCCCAACCGCACCCTACCCACCTTCAGTCACCACTCAGTTAATCTCAGGGGATTAATTCACTGATTGGGTTAAGACTCTCATCACCCAATCATTTCTCCTCTAAACCTTCTTGCACTGTCTCACACATGAGCTTTTAAGGGACACCTCACATCCAAACCATGCAACAGGGTATATGCCACTCTTTCCTCATCCACATAGATGATTGTTATTAAAATGTCATTGGTTGTAAAGTTCTCATTCAGAACACTCAATATGTCTCCAGTTGTTCCTCTAACATTTGAAGCACAGAAGATGACTCTGTCATATCTCAAATAAAAAAAGGATACTGCAAGAGATTTCCCAGTGTTGTCCATTAAATCCTGACAAGAATTATTTGAACCATTTGCCTCCATAAACAACCAAGAAGAAATGATCAGTTCTTTCCATACAGCCACCGTCCATGGAGTCACTTCTGAGAGGGATGAGGATCAAGGGAAAAGGGTAAGGACACTGGAGCCAGAGTCAATACAAATCCCCACTGAACCATTCCCCCACTGTGTCACCAACCATTGCCACATGATTACTTTTCTACACAGCAGGGGACATAATAATACCTATTTCAAAAGACTGCTGGGAAAATTAAGTGACTTAATAAACACAAAATGCCAAACCCAATGTCTCACAATTCAAGCACTCGGCGAATTATTATTACTGAATGAAAGGGAAAAAAAAACATTACTTTAATTTCTTATATGAATACCAAAAATAATCATCTACACAATTCCTGCAAGGCCACATTTCTACTTGGACTTGCTCCAAGAACTACCAGGCTACTTATCTCTCCTGTGCACCTGCCCTTATTGATAAAGATAATCTTTTATGTTTCCTTTGTTCTACACACACTTGGTGTCCTAAAAATGAGTGGAAGAATAAACACAGTTGTGAGGCAGAAAAGAACAGATGTTGGCAACTCTCAACACGAGGATATCTACCTGAATTTTAATATTTTGGCTATATTTACAAAGGGAGTATAATGGAGAGTGGGGGGTGGAAGGATAGGCCCTCCCTCTCTTCTCCTTCTAGGGTGATCCTTAAAGTAGGTGAAGTGATGGAGAGGTTAAATAGCTTGATTTATTCGTCCTCCAATATATACATATATCAAAACATCACACCCTAACACATGTTTGTCAATTTAATAAAAAATTTAATAAATAGGGAAAAAATTAACTAAAAGGGAAAAAGTATCCAGAGGAGCTCAAAACCAATATGCTCGAGTAACAGGCATAAAAACAATCACATATGATTAATTTCCAATCAAAAGAACAAATACAAGCCACAAATCCTCATGGCTTTTAGCTTAAAATTCAGAGACTAATATGGTGCTTCATCCTATTTTGGACCTTTGTTTTCTAGGCTCCCTGTCTTAATTACTCACCTTTATACCTTGGGCTCTCTTTCAACCATAGTTCAGCTTTAGAAGCCAAGTTGGTTAAACACACAGGCGTGTGCACGCATACACACACACACACACACACTATCAGAAATAAAAATGAAAACTAATTCTAAATTATTAATAGAGATTTAATATGTGGGTATAATGAGAAATTCAATAAACAATTTTTTTTAAAGCAACCAAGAGAGTCCTGTTACTTAGATGAGAAAACCATTTTAAATTCTTTCTGTTATTTTACAATAATCAGGGAGGACTGGAAAATGTATCTCCTCATTCACCAAAACACAATTACTTGAAGGCCATTTTGGTAACAGGTTAAAAAAATGTCACTATACTTTGACCCCTTAATGGCAATTTTAGGCAAATTTTCTAAGGGAACCATTAAAAATTATGAAAAAATGTATTTACAAGGTTTCAAATGATTTATTTTCATATGGGACAATTAGAAACAGCATAACTAGTTGACAAGAGGGGATTAATTAAATGAGTAATGGCTGATAAGAAACATTCAGTGGCAGAATGATTAAAAGCAGGTAAGGTGTTAATAACAGATTAAGCACAAAGGCAGAATAAAAAGTGCTGCAAAGTCCATACATCATTTTAATAAAACAATTGCAGAATCTTCTCACATAAATGCAAAGTGAATGGAAGAGTATAGCCATAGTTTAGTGTGCTAAGGAAGCCTTATTCCCAAAGACCTAAAGCGTACGGTATGTCTCTAATCATGTCCAGTCTTTTAGATGTAATCTTTAATAATGTTTTCATAGAATTGAGTACACAACATTTATCTTTGCTCACTTCCATTATGCTGTAAGTACTGATTGGCTGAAGACCAAGCTGTGAAAGAGACATCTCCAACTTCCCTGATGATCAATGTTTTTTTCCCCAAGTTATATGGAACTTGTGACCAACAAGTTGTGTTTTTAGCATCAACAAGTTTAGGTTTCTTTTTTCTTCTTTTCCTTAATTTTCATAAAATAAGGACCAAATTCCTATAAAATTAAAAATGATATAAATAAAGTTTATGTAAAGGTAATTAATGATACTGACAGGATGGATCAGTTAGCTGGTAGAGGACATTCAAGTCAGAAATGTCTGTTCTTGGTTGATATATAAAATCTGTTTCTAGCTTGTGAAAGATAATTTGTGGTCTTAGCAGCAATAAATAAGCACAGGGTGGAGATGGAATATCAAAGTCAAGAATATCTTGATATGTGGGCATAAATGTCAAGGCCACTTAATTATTTTAAGGGATGCAATTTAATACAGAGAAATGGGTGAAGAGATACAGAACTGAAGAGACCAAGGGAAATAGTAACATGTCACAGAGGCAGTGACTGGACTGTGGATATAGCTCCTAGGGATGCAGGAACATATGAATGAAATTGGAATAATTAGAACTCAGAAGCTCCAAAATGGTACCCAGGTACCTGGGGCTTAGACTTCTGGGAGGGGCCCAGCTTAACTGGCATTCCTACCTTCAGACATTAGGGAAGGCCCTGTCAGGCAGAAGCCCACCCCCATAAAGAGATGATGCCATGATTTTCACCATGGGAGTGTGAGCAGTAAACGGAAACTGACCCTAAGCAATATAGAACAACCCGCCCCCTACCTCTGGCAGTGAAGCTTTGCTGAGGTTCAGCTACCAGCATAATGAGCAAGCACCAACAGCAGTTCTCCTGGCCAGCCTGCCATCTCCCAATTTCCCTCTACTCCTTTAGTGGGCGAGACCTATCAACCAACCCAGCACAAACTTGGATGACTTGTGGAGCCCCAGCTATAAATAACATCATAAAGCAAGTACATAGGAATATTTTCTGACTTGAAGAGCAACAGCTTATCCAAAAAGAAATGATGTTCACATGTATTCAGAGAAAAAAAAATAGACATAACATATATGCTAACATGTTAACAGTGGGTATTACTGGATGGTGGGAGAAGATGGGGAACAATTTTATTCTCTAAGTGCTTTTCTGCACCTAAAATTTTCAAATTATTCTGCAAAAAATAAGTCAAAACAATTTTCTTAGATTATAAAAAAGAGCTGACTTCTGATTAAAAGAATTTTAAATGATATCATCCAACATTCAGCTGTGAAAGCCAGTGGTAAATTTGTAGGGCTTTTTAGAATGAAATTTCTCATTTACTCTAATTTCCCTAATGACATCAAGAATAAAACCCCAACTCCTGTTTACCCAGCTAAACAATGATTAATGTGAAGCATATGGAAGCATGTGGGAAGAATAATGAATAGTTCTCTCTGTTTGAACCTGGTAATGGTTGTGTGAAACACGCTAGCTCAGGGCTTAAATAAGGCAACTACATCAAAACCAAATATGAATCAACTGGTTAAAAAAATGGCAACACCATCTACACTGAAGTGGAGTAGAATAACTGTTGGAGGAAAAAATATCCCCTAAAGAACATTAACGTTTAACAATAATAAATGGTACATTATTATATATCTGCAGCTTGCTTCAGTTTTCCTCAAAGCTTGAGGATTGCATTCAATGTCACCACCACACTCATCATCACCAGTATCATCAACACAGCTATTATTCATTAAGCTCTGACTATGTGCTCAATATGTGCTATATGCTGGCCTGACTCTATTCCTCACAACAACCCCATGGCATTTATGTTATTCCATTTTTGAGTTCAGAAAACTGAGCCATAAATGGTTTAACTATCTTGCCCAAGATTAGATATGATGTGAAGGCCAAGCCAAGATTTCAAAGAAGCATAACTCTTAAGGGCATCTATTTTTATCATATGATATTATATAATTAATAACTTTAAGGCATTCTATAGCTAATTAATTTAAGTTCTACTATATTGTTAAATACTTCAAGGTATTACGTTAACTAATTCAAATTTTTATTATTTATTTGGCCATTGAGCTACTTTTTCTGTAGCTCAGATATGTAAAATAGCTTAAATTCCTAAAATAGAATTGGGTTTTCCTCGAAATGTGTATCATTTAAATTACAAAATGCCTCATAATTTACTAACCATAAGAAAAATAATAAAGTTTCACCTATTGATAATACTGTTTCACAGAATGTTCAATGTGCAATTAATTTATTTTAAATAATTAAGTCTATTTAAATTTTTAAATTTTCAATTGCTCAGGGAAAGGCCTGTCTTTAATATATATGACCCTACCTACAGTTGCTGCTTGCTGTCCTATAATTGTGATAGGAGCAAATCCCGAGGCTGTGGTTAGGGCTAGAATGTCAATGACATGAGTGTGCCAGGTTTGCCTCCCACAGCCATCAAAACCAGTCCCTGAATTCCTTCCCATGGACCAGTAAACATAAACATCCATCAACAGGTGATGCAGGTTCCAGAAAAGCACTCTGGATTAATCAGAGTCTATAAAAAAGAAGAAATTGCTTGGTTGTTGCTATTCAAGAATGAGGCTCCCTCTCTGTGGGTAGGTGGGTGTCCACTGAAGGCAGTGAATATCCTGACACCAGTCTTTGCATAAAAAGAGAATCCAGTGACAAGACTAGGAAACAAAGCCTAGTAGTGTCCACCAAGGGGACACCACGCTCTATCAGGTGTCTTCTGTTAAGTCTGGCCTAGAAGAATGTTAGACATGCTGCAATATGGCAGGTGAGAAGGAGGATTGTGTTATTTGCCTCACAGAGGCAAGAAGGGGGATAACTGTCCAATGGAGGTCACTAACCTGAAGATGCATAGACTACCTTGCATGCCACATCTTTTATTTTCACAAAGCAATAAAACTCTAGAAGAGAATAAAGTTCACCTTAATTGTTCAAACCTGGACTCAGCTATGGCATAAGGCAAGCTGGAGGATGTCCTGTGTTCCTGAGTGGCTCAAGTATTAAGAGGAGGGCTGAGACTGATAGTCACACTGGTGACTTGGGAAAGTGCTTACAAAAAAAAAAAATCTTAAAAACCCAATCCAGCTGCTGTTCTCCCTGTCCGTGCTGGAGCAATTTGGCTTTGATTATATGAAGAGGATCTGTTGATTGTTTTAATTAGATTGCATTAGACAGGGATCAGCAAACTACTGCCTGAGAGCTAAGAATGGATTTTACACTTTAACTAGTTAAAAAACAATCAAAAGAATAGTTCATGGCAATCGGAAGCTTTATGAAATCAGAATTCCAGTGTCCATAAATCTCATTTTATTGGAACATAGCCAGTCTCATTAGTTTGCATATGGTCTATTGTTGATTTTACAATGATAGCTTGGTGGTAACAGAGACCACAGCACAAATTCTAAAATACATTCCACCAGGTCTCTTACAGAGGTTTTCCAATGTCTATGCTAAAATGTTGTGTGCTTATTATTTAAATTTTCTAATTAATTCAGAGTGTCAAAATTTCACTGGCAAATTATTTCCAGGACATCTGTTAAGTGTCCAAACATACCTCTACCAGAAGATTGTAAGATCACTCATTTTAGGAGAACTGCGTCAACATGAGGAAACACAGACCCTAAAGATCTCCTCAAGTGCCACCTGCCTTACAAAAGCAGTCCTCTGAAAGGGGAGACAAGTGGCGATGGTGATTATCTTTTTACTTTTTTCTTTTTCTCAAGAGGAAAAATTCTTGTTTATTCTTGAAAGAGAGAAGAAAAGGGCTCTCATTGGATTTTTTAAAAAAATTTTTGTATACAAGTTCATTTTAGTTATATAAAATATTAGGGTCCATCTTGACGTAAGTATACAAGCGTGTTATTTGATTTGCTCTAATTCCGTCACCCGTATTTCTCCTTTCCCTCCCCTCCTACCTCCTCCTGTTCCCTTTCCTCTACTCTACTTTCTTCTATTTATTTATAGTATTTTTGTTAAATTAGTGCCTTGTGGATCTATATGAAGGTGAAACTCACTGTGATATATTCATATATGCACATAGGAAAGTTAGATCAAATTCATTGCCCTCTTTATTCCCTTTTCTCGTCCTTAGTCCCTCCTCCTCAGTTGTCTTTTTCTTCTCAGATCATTCCAGCCTCTGTCTATAATCTATAAAGCCTTTAAAAGTTCCTCAGTCATTATGATTCATTTGGAAGTGTATGAAAACCTTCTGCTTCTTTTACTTCTTCTTCTTTCCCTCCCCCTCCTCCTTCTCTTTCTTCTCCTCTCCCACCATCTGCTTCCCTTTCTTCTTCTCCTATCTTCCTCCTCCTCTTCTTTCTTACAGTTTCTGAAGCACAGACAGATGGAATTTCAACCAGGGAATCCCAAACCTCTCCATGGGCTCACCATAGCCAATCCGCTCTCCTGCAGCTGAGTAGTGAAAGTGGTTGGCAAAGAGCCTCAAGACCCCCTCGTTGCTTCCCACTAAGTTGTGATCACAATTGGCTGCTCTGTTGTTCCTTCTTAAGTTTTTCTATGATTTCTTTCCGTTAGCAGTGCACCCATACAGCCAATCAGCACATAAATGAAAAGCAGTAAACCACATTGCAAAGTTTTATCTCCCTCGTGTTGTCTTAAGAAAATAGGTGAGAGGAGGAAGGGAACTCTGGCCACAAGGAGAGATATTGATTTGTAGAACAAACTATTTGGCACATTTTATTAAGGTCCTATAGATCTTGGGGTTTAGGCCCAACCTAATAATATCCTGGACATATGTTGAACATTAATTGCAGTCATTCTGAAAATTGCAGGGATGTAATCACATTATGAATTAGTAATTTAGCACTCTTATTAATGCATCCACCTTTTCCCCCCCATTTATTATTGTAAAACCAGGTTCTTTGGTGCTCAGTCACTAGTTGTTCAGCTAATGAAAATCTACTACCTTGGCTCAAGGAATACCTTAGTGCCTCCGTTATCCAAGTATTTTAATCATCAATTCAGTTGCTTGATTTTTTTATTCCTTCTGCTATATCTGTAAATGATACCTGTAATGATTAGACTTGGAATCAGGCATCAGGTGATGCTAAGTTATCACTCCAGACTTTCTGCACTCTAAAAATATAAGAGCCCAAATCTTAGCTTCTGTCTATTATAAAGTAATAGATTAACATTTTCTTTCTATAGTACCAGGTATTGAACTCAAAGGCTCTCTACAACTGAACTACATCTCACTTGTTTTTTTTTTTTTCTTTTGTTTTTATTATTGTTGTTTTGGAGATAGGGTCTTGCTAATTCACTCAGGCTGGCCTTGAACTTAGATCCTGCAGCTTTAGACACTCAAATATGGAATTGCAGGTGAGCACTACTATACCTGGCAGATTTTAACTTTTGACAAACCCACCTAATATGTAGAATTCTGGAGAAAACTAATGAAATTTTATTTTTCTATATGTTATTTACATGAAAAGTTTCAAAGCCATTCATATTCCATGTGGTATCATTTAGGGGAAAATGTCTCTGAAGTTAACTATCAAATCTTAAGTATTAAAAGGGGTAAATAGCAGGTAACTACTCCTAGTAGATTTGAATTAGTACAGGAAACTAAAATTCTCAGAACTAGTCTAGGTCCTCCTTTCAACAGGACATCTGGAAGTGTGGCCTATCACCTTTATTCTGATCTCCTTTCTTTATCCTAGAACATATCCCTTTCTAACACAATTTCCCATTTTTTTTTCAGTATTCAGTTGTGTTACATTTTTATTTTTTTTGTTAATAAAAGCGAAACTCCATAAGAGTAGACATTTTTGTTTATTGTATTCACCAGTTTATGCCCAGAATTATGACCAGGCACATGAAAGTTATCATTATTAATTTGGAGATTTTATTTATCCCCAATAGACACAGTAAAAGTTATAGAAAAATCTTGAAAGTTCCCCCTTACTCTTTATTCAAGCCATCATAATTCTATTTTCCATAAGATGTTAACTATTAACAGTTTGATAAGAAATGTTTTCAAGAAGGTCTTTGTCTATTTATTCATTCATTGAATCATTCATTTGTTTTTGTATTTGTCTGAAATATGTGGTGGTTGGGTCATCAATTTTTGAACAATTTAATAAATATTTTCATGAGCCAAATTATATGCTAAAAACTCTTCTAGATGTGTTTAGAGCCTGGGATGCAATGAGAGATTGTCATTACTGGTGGAGCACATTGGCCGTACAAGGCAAAATTCATTCTTGTGACCATGTGGACCAGGTAACTGAACTAGTCAGATCACATACTGCAGCATAGGCCCAGTCAGCCCCAGGTAAAAGAATGAAATACAAAACTCAAAGGCAATACATTTGAAATATCAGAAAAGAAACCAACGGCAGATAAGCTTACCAGATTGCAGGTCTGGCTCTATTTTTGTCAAAAAATTTTCAAAGAAACCTAGTTGCGGGCCAATAAATACCCATTGAAAGAACGAGAACATGGTATTCTCTAATGTTTTCTTCCAATGCTCCCAATCACAGAATCAGGGGCCTTAATTATAGCTCTTTTACTTGATGTAATGTCCAAAGAAATTGTCGTCATAAGGAGTTTCAAGATGCCCTGTCCTCTGTGACATGCTCTTTAATTTGTACATTAGCAATCGCAGACATCGGTCAAACTTCTATTTCTGTGACCAAAATACCTGACATAAACAACCTAAAGGAGGAAAAGTTTCTTGGAGCTCACATCTTCAGAGGTTTTAGTCCATGGTCAGCCGACTCCATTATTCTGGGCTCCACAGGAGGAAGATTATCACGAAGAAAGGTTGTGTCAGAGGATAGTTGCTCAGCTCAAAATGATAGGGGACGGGGGGATGTGGGTGGTGGAAAAAGGAGGTTAAGAGAATAATTTTATAAAATGGGTCCAATCTGCTTACCCCCATATATTTTTCTTTTCCAAGAAGTAATTTACCTGCAGCCTGGCCTGGCTTAAGAGGACAAGATATGTCACATTTCTCAGCAAAATACCTGCTATTTGCAGGAGAAAATCAGGTCTAAAATAGTGTTAAGCTAAGAAGAATACAAGCTACCTTAAAGGAGGGGGGCACTTTTGACCCTTTCACAGAACAGATCCTAGAATTCAGGAATACAAGGGTAGTTCTTCCTAGCCATAAATTCTGTAAGAAAAGGTTCCAATCCGAACCAGTCTGCATGGGACAAAGTATCTTAGCATTGTCATGGAGGTGGGAACTTGAAAGTTGGTTATCATCCTCCTGTCAGACAAAAATCAAGACGTGAACCTGGGCAATATTTTCTGGAAACTTCTCCGGATCCACAACAAAATTGGAGTGCAGGAGAAGCACTCTGTCCCTCTCCTCTCTGAGACCCACTCTCCCTTGAGAGTATCCCCTTTCCTTTTCTCTTCAATAAACTTAAGCCCATTTTTCTGAGCATGACTGAAATCTCTCTGACTTGATGGCAAGAATTGAGGTTGGAAGGGGAGCCTTCACACTGCCTCAGTTTCTTGGAAGACCTCAGCCCTGTGACAATGACAGCCAGAAAGCAGAGAGAGAAATAGAGAAAAGGGTCAAGGACAAGATATCCAACAACAAGACAGGATATCCCCAAGAACATGGCCCATATGGCCCACTTTCTCTAATTATTCCCTCCATGCTCAGAGTTTTCATCACCTCCTAACAGTCCATTCAAATTATAAATCCATCAAATGGTTTAACCCACTGATGAGGTCAAAGCCCTCATGATTCAATCATTCTCTAAACATCCCACCTCTAAACATTGCTGTGTGGGAGTCAAAGCCTTCAACCTTCCAGACGCTGGGGGACATTCCGGATCTAAAACATATCATGCCCCATAAAATAGAACCTAACAAATTTAGAAAGTCCAGAACTTTGTCTTTTTCTGGTCTCATTTATTTTCTCAATTTACTCTTGTCCTTTCGTGTTCTTTGTGTCTCCTACTTCCTGTCTTCAAATGTCTAATTGCCATGGGTTCTGATGGATAAGCTCTTGGCCATCATCCCCCGTTTTTAGTGACAGAGCTTCTCTCCCTTTATCATCCTTTTCATAAAAGAGATTTTTTAAATTAATTGATCTTTGCACTCATCATTTCCTAACTCTCATTTCAGATCTACTTTGTTAGATGATTGCTGAGGTTCTTTCCAGTTCTAAAACTCCATGACATTTGTGTGTGACAAATACTAAGTAGATTGTAGAATTCATCAACTTTCTCTAATTTTTCTTTCTTTCTTTCTTTTTTTTTATACAATTACAGCCTGCTTTTTCATTTTGGTGGTGTTTTACAGTCAGTTTATCTTTAGATTTTCATCACAGAATCATTTTCAATGACAAGAGGTCCAGAAAAATCAGAATATCGTTGTCACTGGTAGGAATGTTCTATAGTCACATTAATGGTAGGTGTTGAAAAAGCTGAAAACTTGCAGGTTGCTATATGTTAGAAGAGGCAAATAGGTAGATGGAAATAATAAGCCCCTCCTCTCTAGATGAAGACAAGGCAGACACTGTCAAGGGCTCATATAAATTGTTTCCTGCTGAAGAAGGACATAGTCTCAGAACCCTGCTATAGAACTGGAGGCTCCAGGCAGCCACCCCTGGGAAATCTGAGCTGGTCCTGGTGACTGACCCTCCTAGAACTAGGTCCTCCATAGAAAAGAGCACCTATAAGTATGAGCTACCAGCATTTTCCTTCTCTACTCTTATTCTTCTCATAGGACACATCATGTTCTAACATATTGTACAATGTGTTTCATTACTGCACTTATTATTTTCATCATTCCTGTCACACATTCTACAAGGGACGGATTATTGTCAGTCAATTTCAGTGACATGTGCTAATACCTGGAATAACTTCAGGCACATACACAGCTGTTCTCCAAAAATTTGTGAATGAATGAGTGAATAAATTTCTTCCTCCACCAGCATCAGAATCTCAAGTCCTCTGGACCAGGGTGCGGTTAATGAGACATGAAGTTTCAAATTTAAGGAAGCACTCTCTCAGGGACAACTTTGAGCTAACATGCCCTGGAGCATGAGGGTCCTCTTAAATCACTTACCTAGGCCCCTCACCTACACTACTCTAGTCCTACATCCTTGTTAAAAACAGATTTCTCACTACATGTGTATCTTCTGAGTCACAATCACAGGGGCTAGGGAGACTTCGGCCAAGGATTTGCATTCTTAATGAGTTACTCAGTCATTCTCACACACAATTTTGCGAAGTAATCATGGCTTGAAATTAAGCAGTACTGCTGAGATAAATTTTTCATTAAATCATTACTGACGAGTTCCTTCCTCATCTTATTCAAGGCCCTTCACAATCTTTCCATAGTTTAACTTTTCTTCTCCTTCCTAACAATATTCCAACATGAGTTAACATATCCTGCTTTCTAAGCCACAGACACTGTTCTAAGTACTTCATCATTTATATTGCACCTACCTTCATACAACACCATGTAACAGGTAGTATCATTATTTCCATTTAGCTATGAAGAAAATGTAGCTCAGAAAGGTTAAATAATTCATCTGCGGGCACATGACTAGCAATGGTAGACTCAGGATTCAAATCCAGACCAGCCTCCCTTCAGAGACTTTATCTATGCAGGGTTCTCCTGATATTCTCTATTCTCTCTAAAAGGAAATGATTTTTGTGCAAATCCTAGATACTCTCAAGTGTCTTCTCTTTACTAAGATATTTTTCAGTCATTTCCCTACCAAAAACCAATGCACTGAATTCACATCCAATCTGTATTATCCTAGCACATTTCCATTCATAGAGGAAGCCATCTTCAAACAGCCTTCTGTGAGGCTTCTTTTCTTTTCTTGGAGTCAATGAACTTTGACTACATGGTTCAATTACTCTGTCTTAGGCTTTGTGGTATGACCAGCCAGATATGGTTGGTTAAGTACTTTGGAACACTAACACTTAAGCCTTTGTCCGTTGTCCCCTCCCCTCATTAGAGCACTGCCTACACATTTCCATGCTCCTTGTTACTGGAGAGGAAGAAAACAGCAGAAAAGAAAAAATAAATCCTTGGCTTTTGAACTTCAGTAGTCTAGAACATTCTCCTAGGAAAGAACAGACATTACTTAGAAGGCCATAGATTTGGGAAAGTGTGATAAGTAAAGTTTGGAGCTATTCAACAGGTCCCATTTCCCTGACCAAATTGAATCAAGATTCCAATTGGGAGGAGGAATTTAGGGGCATGGGCAAAGGATGAACAGAGATGTCAGGCTCATGAAAGATGTCAGGCTACGCCAAGTGCAGATGTGGCCAATTCAGATTAGTGTGGAGACAACAGAGACGCATAGAGCATCTCTATGTCAATTCTAGGCTGGAGGTCATCAGTGCCATGTTATTAAAAAAAAAAAAGGTTGTTATCAGATAAGAATTTAGACATACAGAGAGAATACTGGGTCTAAAAAGAGAAATGCCCACAAACAATTGAAATGCACATCAAACAACTCCTGGGCAACTCTTCACCCCATGCCCCCATCTTTGACCACAGCAGCCAATGGGCTGATGAAAAAAACAACACAACCACAAGATGACCACGAGGCCTCTGGAGGAACCAGCCCTTCAGGGAGCACGCACATAGACTTTGGTGACCAAGAAATGAACCGAGCCTCATTCCAATAGTTAAATACACACCCCTGGGTGGAGACATAAAATGCACAATGAAAGAAGGAGCATGATTAGAACAAGCGAGGGTGATCCACAAGCGCAAGGAAAACTGGTGTGAAGTTGTGTAACCCTGCTCTGACCCCTCCTCTATTACAGCCCCCTCTCAAGTGTCCCATAAATGCTAAAAGCCCAGACTGGGGGATTGGGATTCACTCTTTCCCTCTGACATCACCCACACCCCCACTTCTCAGTGTGTCTTGCCCCTTTGTAAGAAATCTCCTGCTCTATTACTCCTACCTAACCTGTGCTTATATTATTTTCTGTAATGTGATCAGCCACATGGAAAGTCTGAGCAGAGGTCTCCACTGCTCCTGGAGACCTCTTCAGACTCCTGTATATTATTAAATAAAAATAACAGAAGGTCACTTTGTTGGACTAGGCTTCCACACTGGGCCCCAACTGACCAGACTAAAAATCAAAGTGCAGTCATCCATGCTAAAGTGCCCATGGATAAGTTGAAAATGAGTTGTTATTTCATCTTCCAAGAATCCAGAAGAGAGAGACAGCAGTTAAATGCCCCACAAGGGATCATTTCAGTCACCATCATAATAAGATCCTCCTGTTTTAATCCTTACCAAGAAAAAAAAAAGACTAACTAGTCTTTTTTTTTTTTTAATTATTATTATCCTGTCCCTCTGTCCCCACCTTTGTGGGAGAGGAGCATAACTGTGAAATGACCAATTCTATTTTGGTTCTTTGTTTTGACTTTCTTTAGTCCTCTATGTCTAAAGACTAAACTTTTCTGCTTGGCACATTAAAACATTTATTCTATTTTATGGAACAAAGCCTTGGCCAAGTCCAGAATAAGAAATAAAACCAATTAAGACTCTTAACTAAATTGTTCTAATTTTATACATTGAAAATAGCCAGTGCTCTCACATTCTCCATGCTCCACCCCTTCCCTTCTCTCAGAGATCCTTCACCAGACACTGAATTGGACAATACCTTGATCCTGGACTTTCAATCTACAGGACTGTCAGAAATAAATGTCTTTTGTTTAAGACAAAAAAAAAAAAAGGACAGAAAATAGGAAGTCATAGAAGGCAACAAAGAGATCAGGTAGACCATGATATCTTTGTTCAGATTTAGCTAAACTCAGATGAAGACTTAAAGACTGACAGCGATTCTTCCCCAGGCTCATTTAGCACTGGAACAGCAGAATGATCTCATGTGTGCCTAAGCAGTTTGGCAAGATATGAGGAAAAAAACTGAACACAAACTGTAGGGATGAAGGATGATTCAGAGATGTCTTACAGGACAATGGAAAACAGGACAACAAGACAATCATGGCAGATATCAGCCTGCACAGATACTGACCAGTCCATTTTCGCCCCCACTACCATCCACAACCCGGGCACCTCAAAACCTGAAAGTCACTCATATGTGTGTCTGGCCTTCACCATGCACCCAAATGTGTCTCCTGATAATAGTCAAATCCCAAGTTCAGGACCTGGCACTGGAAGTGCTTACTGGGTATTTCTAAGTGAATAAATAAAAATAAGGAAATTCCACATATATGGAAATAGATATTTTTGCTAACAAAATCCTCTGATGGCAATAGGAGTCAGTAGTTACCATTAGAGTGACCAATTAGAAAAATTTAAAAGTATCCTCTCCTCCTATCATAGTTCATTATTCTAATCATAGATGTCTGGTGCAGATCTAAAGAATTGGAGTCCTGAGTGAGTTCTGAAACACAGCAATTATGAACACAGGAAAGAGAGCATATGGGAGATGGAGCCATTTTATTTTGGTTTGTAGAAATCACAGTCCACTGAGTTCTTCAAAGACTCTCCATAAAAGTGACATTTGCTGGGGTCCTGCCAGAGAGGGTTTTTGTGATATCTGTTAAAAAATGAGCAGAATTTCCAGCAAGTTCTTTTCTCTGGGGAAACATAGATGCTGGATTATCCTTACTTCATGCTAATTTGTTCATCAAAAGATGATAATTGATACACAAATTAAAGAAAAATAGAATAGACAGCTAGAGTGAGGATTTTAAAAATTAAAGGAAGAAGAAATGGATAGCATAGTGAAGTGTTTTTAACTGTCTGACCATCAACATGGAGGGAGCATTTTGAGCTTCAAGAGCCCTTATTAAAGTCATTATTATAGACCCAGTTTATTCAGTTGGGCACAAAGGTGGCTACACCTCTAATCTCAGTGACTCTAGTGGCTGAGGCAGGAGGAACCTAAGTTTGAGGCCAGCCTCAGCAACTTAGGATGACTCTGTCTCAAAATAAAACATATAAAAGGGCTGGGGGTGTAGCTCCGTGGTAAAGCACCCCTGCGTTCAATCATCCCTAGGACTACAAATTGCAACAACAAAGACAGCAAAAATAAAGGCCTACTTTTTTAATTTCCTTTTTTAATAATTAGCCCTTCCAAATAAATAATATGCAGGACACCATGTCAGCCTTAGACAATAACTGAGGGCTTGGGTCATTTATGTTTTGAGTGTGTCACCCAAAAGTCAGTGTTGAGGTTTAATTCCTCAATGTGGCACTGTTGAGAGGTGTCTGGGTCATGGGGGTGCAGCCCTCCTATGTACTAATGTCTTTCTCCAGGGAGTGGGTTAGTTACTGGGAGTTATGATAAGGCAAGCCCGCCTCTCCTGTTCTCTTCCTTCTGCCACACTTGCTTGCTTTCCTGCTTTCCTCCAAGGAGCAAGGCCCTCATCAGAAGCCACACACACACTGGCTCTATGTATGCTCTTGGGCTCCAGCCTCCAGAACCATGATGCAAAGCCCAGCTCCATCCTTTGGTCCCTCAGCCTCACACATTCTGCTACAGTGAGAGAAAGCACACTAAAACTAGTAGGTTGATTTAACTGGCTTTTATTTGAGCTGGTGATCTCAGGTTGGACCTGACTTGCCTTGGTTGGGTCCTTGCCTTCTGCTCACAGACATGATGAGTGCCCTCTTGGCTACAGGAAAGGGCAGAGGTGGAGAGTGTAAGGAGATGGGAGTGGGGGGTCATCAGAACTAGCCATTTGTAATTTACTTTAAAATCCAACAGCTAATAAAATGGCTTACAATGGAAAAACAGCTCTCTCCTTGTTCCTTCTAGTATTTGCCTTCATGGTTTTAATTAACATGATTATATTACAGATATTGAATCTCATATATAGCTATTGAAAGGGGACAGATATGAGGATATGAGCAATAGGAAAAAGTGGTTATGGGGAAAAATTCTAAAAACTGGGCCCACTGGGCCCCCCATATTCTCTCTCTCTCTCTCTCTCTCTCTCTCTCTCTCTCTATATAT
>NW_025999869.1:17124481-17172762 GCF_001458135.2 Marmota marmota marmota
TATATATATATATATCTGTCTCATGTAGCCTTACCTGGCTTAAGTTGACAGGATACAAATGTAAGCCCAAAATGCCAATAAGAAGAATATAAATTGCCCTGGCAGGGGCTTGGGGAAGTACTTTTGTGACCCTGACACAGACCAAATCTCAGAACTCAGGAAGTTAAGGATAATTTCCACTAACCACAAAAAATCTGTAAAAATAGTTTCCAATTAGAACCTGACAGCATTGACCAAAATGACCTAGAGTGGGCAAGCACAGAGGACTTGAAAGTCTGATATCTCGCTGCTGTCAGTCAAAAGTCAAGTGTTGGACCTGGGCAGGACTCTCTCGAAACTTCCCTGGGACCCCCCCAACAGAACTAGAGGGCAGGAGGGGCACATTGTCTTCCTCTCTGAAAGGACCTACTGTCTCCTTTTAGAATGTCCTCATTTCCCTTTTCCTATCCCTTATAATAAAGTCATGCTTGTTACTCTGAATGACATGCCTGAAATTATGTTGGCATGATCACAAGAATCAGGGTGAAGAGGGGGCCACTATGCTGCCAGCATCACAGCAGGCCAGTGCCCTGTAACACCACAGCCACTGGTTCGCTACTATGGAAGATGAAGATGACATTCTGTTTTATCACCAGCCACTCTGACACCCTCCCTTATTTAACCTTCCTCTTATTTTTTTTGCTAAAATTTCATCTTGTTTTTAATTAAATCTGCATGTCTATTTAGTTTTTTAATCATCATGATGTCTGTGTAAAAAATGTTCATGACTAAGCCAAGTCAGTACTATCATTTCAATTATATTCCATTTCAACTCTTTATTTTTTTCCTGGTGTTAATGACCTCTTTTATTTTTTAAATGTTTAGATTTCTTTGAAATCTGGCTAAGATTTCACACTCTATTTTTCTACCTCTAGGAAAATGGCCTTGGCTGGGACACCTGGGGTAAGATGACTGTCTTCCACTCTCTCTCTCCAGCAGGAGATCCTGGGTATGTCATAGCAAATATCATAGCACCTTATTTTTAAGTGACTTTAAAGATTATGTGGCATACAAGTTGCTTCAGAAACCACAACCTGTTTTAATAGTGGGCTCCAAAACAGAGGGGTGGAATTACTTTGGTTCTTCTTTAGCATAGTAGGGTAACTATTGATTAAAACAATTTATGTTTCAAAATGACTAGCTTCAAAATGACTAGAATTGTAAAAAAATATTTCAACACATAAAAATGCTTAATGGCTTATTACCCTGATTTGATTTTCACACCTTATATATACATAATAAGTTAATATTATGCACCCAATAAAGATGTACAAATATTATATTTCAATAAATTTCCAAAATAAATACAAGTCTAAGAGCCAGGTACAGTGGCACATGCCCACAATGCTGGCAATTCAGGAGACTGAGGCAAGAGGATTGCAAGCTTGAGATCAGTTTTGGCCACTCAGTAAGACCCTGCCTGAAAAAACAAATATATATATATAATGAAGCTCAGTGATATAGTGACCTGAGTTTAGTCTCTAGTACTTAAAAAAAGTTGGGGATGAGTCCAGAATTATAAATCAATGGTAGAGCACTTGTCTAGTATACCCAGGTTTCAATCCCTAAAGCACTAAATAAATAAATAAGTAGGGAGAGAGAGAGAGAGAGAGAGAGAGAGAGAGAGAGAGAGAACTAAAACTTCAACTTGTAACTTCAGTTCTAAGTTAAGAGCAAAAAGAATTAGAAGGGTACAGTATTTTTCTAGCCTCTGCATGTGTGACATTTGCTACCATCTCACTGACCAAGGCAAGTATTATGGTCAAGTTTGGAATCCAGAACCAGGGAAATGGACTTGTATCATGGAGTGGAAAAAACTACAAAGTCATTCTGCAAATGGGCACAGATGATATTAGAAGGGGCAAGGAACCAGGACTACTAATTTAATCAATCTACCACAGTCACAAAAAGTAGGTGACAATACATGATCAGGTCAGTTTCTAGATTTTCTGGCTGGTTCTCTTTATCTGCTAGCTCTATTCCAGTGCCAATATTCCAGTCTTCATTACTACAGCTTTATAATAAGGTCTTGATAGAATGTCCAGTATTCCAGATTTTTGTTCTTTCATGATTGTCTTGACTGTTATTAGTTCTTTGCATTTGCGTGTAAATTTTAGCATCAGTGTGCCTATTTCCACAAACATGTCTTCTGGGATTCTGATTGGGAGAATGCAGTGATCAGACAAGGTTCAACTTTCCCTGAGCTGTGTGCTCCTGGAAAACAACAAGGGCCAGGAAATCCCTCCCACCCCACTACTTTCCAATAAATAGCTTACTGCAGAGAACCATTCTTCCCTGCTTGACTTAGACAAGACCTCCAGATGGCCCCCTTGTTTACTTATCAAACTGACAGATATCCTCCAGATTATTATTTGCTTCATAAATTAATAGGTTACCTATTTGTACTCACCAGTTACTCTGGACAAAACACTTTAAACTTTGACTTGCCCTTAAAGTTAAATAAGCATTAGGATTCACAATGAAGGGACCCTCCTAAGAATTAGCAGACTGCAAAGAAAAACATACCCTGAACAATGATATGATCATACTACATTGTTTCCTTTACTGCCACTCATTCCCCAAATCTGGTCCTTTCTGGCTTTATTTCCTGCTCATTGTAAAAGAAAATCCGGACTTTGAGATGCATGCAGAGCTTAAGGTCATGAATTTCCCCTCATTGCAATAGCATCTCTCTCCCTATTGCAATTGTCCTCTTCTCCTTGTTTAACAATCCATTTAAATAAAGTATCTCTATCTAAATTTGTATTTGTTTTTATTTGAATGATCTATGGGTCAATTTGAGAAATAATATTTTTACAATATCAAAATTTTCAGTTCATGAACATGGTATAGCCTTTCATTTATTTAGTTCATCCTTATTTTTCTCCAATATAATGTTCTGTACTTTTTAGCGCTGAGATCATGTTCCTCTTTCCTTAGTTGTAGTCCTAATTAGTAGAATTTTCTTAATGATATTTTCAAAGTTCATTTTTTAAATGTTCAGAGCTGAAGTACATATTTACCGTGTATTTAGTGACCTTATGAAAATCACTTATTATAAGAATTTGTCAGCAGATTCATTTTTTGCCTTTCACCCAAACAATCATGTTGTGAATAATGACAAGCTCATTTATTCTTTTCTAGTTCTAATGCATTTTATTTCATTTTACTGCTTTATTGCAATGGCTTAGGATCAACAGGACAGGGTTCAAATGCAACAGTGAGAGCAGCCACCTTTATTCTATTCCAATCTCAGGAAAAAAGCTTTAAATTGTTCACCACTAACTATTATATTTGTTATAGCTCCTTTGTGGGCTTTGAATATATTTCTAATAAGTCTAAGAAAATTCTGCAGTTGTTTGCTAAAGGTTTATCCATTAGTAGCAAATATTCTTTGGGCTAGAATAATTCATGGAGTAAAAACTGAGCCACAACACCCTTAAGTGGCTCTAAAGAATATGAGGCAAAGAAGTTGTTTCATCAAATACCCCTTCTAACTTCAGTTCCAAGACAAATACCCTTGATACTTTCTATATTTCCCTCAAGAAGAATGCATTTCCACAGTTTTTCATATATTTGCAAGTTTATCCAACTTCAGTATCATGTGAAAGAGTTTGAAAACCAGTAAGTTAAAATGTACCCACTACATAGGGGGGAAAATGTATCATGAAATCTGTGTGAAAGGTAATTTGTAAATATGCTTTAAAAGCCTTATTCAATGTACATCATTTAAACTAAGGCATTTTCTTAGAAGTGATATTTTAAAATACCATATCCAGTACAAGCATGTATTATAGTAAGATTCATTGAGTCATTTTTAATAGCAGAAACAGAAAAAAAATATCCAACAAACATCTAGCAATAGAGGAATGGATAAATACTTATGGTACAATCATATAATAGGATTTTATATAACCATGAAAATATAAAAATTACATAAAACTCTATTTTTTGTTATCAAATATTGTATTGATATGTTAGATTAGATTTTAAGGAAAAACAAATTGGCCCAGATGGTATGAATAATTTTCATTAAAAATCTGCATTTATATATGCATAAAGTATAAAATGCATACAAAATGTTTATCATTAACAGTTAATAGACTTTATAAAACATCTATAACACATATGCTTTTATGGGTGTCAAAAGTAACACCAGAAGGAAAGAATGATGATAGAAAGGAACAATATTTTCATTCACATAAAAATGGCCATTTTGTTTCTATTTTGATAGTGAATGTTTGTCACTTATTAACCTGAGGCTGCGCTTTGGTCTTGATTGTAATATTCATTTCTAAAAAGAATGATTGAGTATTGTACCCTTTGGGGAAATATCAGTGTGAAATTTTAGGCACTGTTAGAAACTCAATAGCATACATTGCAATCATTAATAAATTCAATAAATGATGGGCTCTGATCTCTGTTATATCATCAAACTATCATAATGAAAATTACCACTGGCTAAACATGCATGTGCCTGATAAGGACTTGCAAATATTAGCTGTTATCGTCACTCTTTAGAAGAGGAAAATTAAAGTTTTATGAGCAATATTTATCATTTACATATAAATAAAATTACATTAATAAATTCACTAAGAAGATTGATAATATATATATAGCAAGTCAAATAATTTAACCTGAGATATATATGTATAAAGACATCGCTGTATAATTTATAAGAGGTGTTTTCTCTGACCACTTTTTATAGTCATCTAATCCTGGCTTGAAACTCCAAAGAGCTAAGATTTTGACATGCCACTAACTAAGTGCCATTAACAATTGAACAGGTCAAACTATTTCTTTATACACCTTCTCTATCCACACTGCTGCTCTGGAAGCATTGATAAAATTGAATTCTCTTTAGTAACTATTTAGACAAAGGGTATGTAATTTATGCTAATCCTTCTAAGTGATTAAAAAAAATATTGCTTTTCTCTATGTATTGTCAAGTTGCTCAATGGTCTACATTGAACAAATAGTCAGTATTTAAGAGACTCCCCTGCAAAACTAATATACAGTGACAAAATCAGATCACTAGTTTCCTGGGCCTGGGAGAATAACCTCCGGAGAGGGAAGTAGAGTACAAAAGGGCTTAAAAGTTCTTTTGGGGCTATGGGAAAATCATACCTTGATGGTGATGTTCATACCTCCATGTGTGTGTACATCTGTCAAAACCAATTGAATTGTCCACTTTACAAAGTTGCATCACACATAGATTATGCCTTAATCAACTTGATGAATAAACAAACAACTCCCAAGATAACTGGTGTCTACTACCCTCAGAAGAACTGCACAATCAAGTAGCAACTCTATTGGCTGTACCCATATTAATTAAAGTTTGTATTTGTAATTTCTTGAGCTAAGAAGATAAACCCAAAGCCAGTTTCCAGTCATTCAAGGTATATTTAATTTAAAATATCTTCAAAATTTAGAAAAAGATTTCCTTGTATTCATTCATTTTAGAACTGGCATTGTATTTGTTAAATATGTTATAAACATCGATATGCTATAGACATTTATTTGTATATACATTATTATTAAGAGAAAAATAGTCCCTCTGTCTCTTTAAGAGGCTTATCCCTGGTGATTTTTCACCCTGTAATTATTTAAAATTAAAGGCAGATAAACAAAAAGGGAAATGCACAATGAAGAAGAGAGAATATTTTTGTGGTTCAAAAAGTCACAATTTGCCAACAATTTTTAAGACATAATGACAAAACATTGCAAGAATCTTTTGGCACCTAATATAGAGTAAAACAGGGTATAAAGAAAACCCTCAGATGACTAAAGTTCTGTGGATCTGATAGAGTAGCAGTTATTTCATACTGCAGGTAAGGTATTACTGAATCTTGAAAGGTAAACATCGGTGCTCATTGCCTGCACACAAAAGTAAACAAAGCAGCGTGTGCCATTTTTCTAAAATACAAATAAATAAATAAGTAAATAAATAAGATGATATAAATTTTAAAAATCCAAATGCCAAAACTAGATTATTAGAACTAGATTGAAATTTGGAGTATAGCTTCCTATAGGATAGATAGAATGAAATTTCTTTTCTTTCTTTTGTCTTGCCAAGATTGTTTATTGCTAAGAGCCAAGTATATGATGCATGGCATTTTTGGTCGAAAGGTGACGCCAGCTAGCCATTGAGATGATATGATTATGTTAAGATTTGCATTCATATGGATATTGGACTCCTGCTGTTCACCTAGGCCGGCTACGGGACTCCTGGAGAGTTCCCATTGGTTGAGGAAGTACAGTAGGAGGGAGTTTCAGGGGAAGAGCTCTCTCTGCGGGTCCAAGAGGAGGCCGTGTGTGGAAGAAAAAATTCTTCCCGGGCGGTACCAGACATTGGCGGCAGTTTCAAAAAATAAACTTTGTTCCTGCTTGAGTGGCTCGTGATTTTGTGCCCAGCCAGACTGCGGCAGTTTATCTCATGGATATTTTTTTAAAAGATTGACATAAGATTTTCCACGGAGATGTTCCTAATCTGTTTTCCTCATTCATCACATCTATTCTGTACTACTATTTTATTAAGTCTCTTAAATAAATAACTTCATGCACTTTGTACTTAGAATTGACTCTGGCTATTTAACTATTGAAACCTAGACAGTTTTGCTGGGCTGGGGTTGATAAAAAATGAGAATTCATGATGTCACTCCAAGTTGATGAATTCAGTAGCTTTAGCCACAGTGCCACCAAGCTCTGAATCCATCACCACTAACAAATGGTGTATGAACCAAGCTCTACATTCTACCACACACACTAAATCAAGATAAATTAAAAGATTTGCACACAACTTTCGGAATGTCATTAATTTGGCATGTGGCAGTAAGTCTACTTATATCATGCTGGTCAGGTAACTTTTTTTACTTATTCCAAAAAAGTAAGATAAATGACTAACTGAAAAATAGCTATTTGAATGCTTACTTAGGTAAGAATCTGTCTAGTTGAGATGAGCAAACATCTATTACAAATCTTTACTCTTCAAATTCATTGAGGGCAGAGTAATTTCATATCCTTTAAAACATAATCTCATTTACTTTTTTTCATTATTGATTAGTACCATCAAAATTATATTAATTGACCTTCACAGGAAATCTAAATAACAGCATATCTTTCTAAGCCCACGACTTCCAAGCAAATTTATCTGGAGTAGATTTCCATTTGTCTTTCATGCACAAGTAGTTACTGACTTCCTATTTATTTTTTCAAAAGATAAATTAGAGCCAGGAACTCCTAGCTGCATTTTATTTTCGACTGTGTCATAGTCTTTTAGAATGATACATTTTCCTACATTAATTACTACATCTTTGGATAATATTCTTTTCGGGAGGAAAAGTAAAAGATGAGATTGATGAAAACTGTCTCTGACTACAGAACACAAAATTATATTAGTGGTAAAAACCTAGCACAGTGGTGATTTTGGTAGACATCAAGACACATCAAATCCTGCGCATAGTGGCGCATGCGTGCACGTGTAAACACACACACACACACACACACACACACACATACCTGTAATCCCGGTGATTCAGAGGCTGAGGCAGGAACATCACAAGTTCAAGGCTAGGTTTAGCAACTTAGTGTGACCCCCAACAACTAAGCAAGACTTTATCAGAAAGGAAGAAAGGAATGAAGGAAGGAAGGGGAAAAGGAAGAAAGGGAGGAAGGGAGGAAGGGAGAAAGGGAGGAGTAGAGTTCAATTCTCAATACCAAAAAATATGTATCAAATATATTTTTTTCGGAATAGAATATGATCACAAAACAGCAGTCAATCAAATTTATAAATATTTTCCTCTATTTCACCAGGTGTTTTCACTACTTACTGCTTATCTTACTACCATTTTTTTCTACATTCAGAATTTATTGACACACATAGTAAGCCCCTGATGGATATCTGGATATCAGGAAAGTTTAATTTTTTATGACTAAATAGTATTTGGTGACTAAATCTAAATACAATTCACCTGAAGTATTGTTAGTTTTATAGTCTTCTTCTCCCACTTACCCACCAAATTGAGCCTAGGCTCCCAATTAAGTTGGTATTATTGAAAGGTAAGAGTGTCTCTTCAGCTGACTTTAAACTTTTGCTTCATTTAATATGTCCTTCCTTAATTAAATCTTTCCCTGGACTCACATGTATCTCCTGGTAGCTTTACTATCTGTGCTCACCTGGTCATCTTCTGATCTTTTCAATTCTTATTCTCAAACACCTCACAAAAAGGCATCTCCTAAGAGTTATCATCAGTTGGCATATTCTCCCCCTCGGAGCTATCTTATTCTCATAAGGTAAGTGTCTTTCTGGAACTTTGAATGGGAAACCATGAACTTGTCTTTAATGTCTTTTTCCTACCACTTACACATGCAATTACCAAGTTCCCTCCATTGGTTCTTCAAAAGACTGAGGTCTTACTCTCTCCTCTACCACCAGAAGTACCATAAGCCCATGTTATCCTGCTCTTTAAAGGAACAATACTCTTGAAACCCCCTAGAGTTCATATTTTGAATAACATTTCTGAGTTTGTGTCTCACAGTTTAAATCATAGCAAAACTTCCAACAAAAGCCATTGTGACAAATCCATGTAGATCCCAAAGGCAACAAATGACATGAGCCCTGCCTAGAGAATTCTACTTGTGAAATGACAAGATTTGCAGCAAGAAGCCATAACTGTGGTATTTTTTGCAAGACCAAGTGTTTTGAGAACGATACCATTGGAACTTCCATCCTTCTTGGTTTATAGAAGGGACTTATAGATTGGTTAACAAGTGGGAAAATTGCTAGGAGACTATAGGCAGAACAGGACAATTCCTGAGCAACATAATCATGTATTCATTCTTGTTTTACAAAACAACTTCACCCAGATTAATCTCCAGTGCTGCTGCTCGAGAATCTTCTGATTCCTATGCCATGGCCACAATAGTAACCCACTGTCTACCTATCTGCCCATTCACATGGGATGCCCTTCTTCTATTCTTGGGTTTTCTCATCGCCCGTGTCAAATCATAATCTCCTTCAGGATACTTTCCTGGAGTCAACAGAACACAGGGTTTATAAGCTGGAACTTTTCAACCTGACTGTCTGTGTTCAAAATTTGGCCTACATGTGTGGTGTTGGGCACATGAGTGCAATTTTTGAGCTTCTGAGTCTTCAGTCATAGAAAAAGGATATGACATGTTCTCATTTCCTAGGTTTCTCTAAGAATCCCAGGACATTACTCAGGTGGAATGCTGAGCATTGAGACTGATACAGAGAATATGTTCAATACATGCTCATTCATTATTATTAACATTGTTGTTCTCGTTTTGAATGTATTTTCCCCCTTTTGGTCCTCCTATAAATTAGTACAATACATTGTGTTAGTCAATTTTTGTTACTATAACAAATACCTGAAATGAATCAACTTAAAAAGAGGAAAAGTTCATTGTGCTTTATGGTTTTGGAAGTTTTAGTTCATGGTTGGTTCATCCTATTGCTCTGTTGCTTTGGGCCAGCAGCCCAGCAGTACATTATGGAAGGGAGATCCTGGTGGAGCAAGGTGGCATACCTCATGACAGCCGAGAAATCAAAGAGCAAGACAGAAGGGCCAGGGATCTCCGTATTCCCTTCAAGGGTAGGCCACAAATGATCTTACTTCCTCCCACAAAACCCCACATATTAAAGTTCCACCACCTCCCAATTGTGCCACAGGCTGGGGACCAAGCCTTTAATACATGGGTCTTGGGGGGGGGGGTGCATTCCAGATCTAAACCATCAAAATTTCAAAATATCTCAATCTGCAAATCAAAAATTGCCAGAATGTTAGTGACCTTTTATACAAAGAGTTTCCTTTGCCAGCTAGACTTAAAGTTTTAAGTGCAAAAATCACGTCCTCAATTCTTTGTTCTTCCTCTCAAACATTATATTATTAGTGCTTTAGTAATTGCTGTCATCCCACAGTTTTTTTTTTTTTTCATGACGACTATGCTTACATTAGGCACAATGCTTATCCTTCAATACGCATCTTATGCAGGAAATCACCATTTTCCTTTTATCGATAAAGAAAGCAAAGCAGAATGGATTACAGAATAGAGAGCAATGCACAGAACAGTAGCTTGCACACTTTCACCTGCCCAGAGCCAAGAATGTAATAGCATGGCCTAACATGCATCCCATCACAAGCCCGTGGTGAGACCGCCTGTTTTGTAATAGCACTGTGCCAGGTAAGACAGCTACAAATATAAGTAGGGCATGGCCCCCAACTTACACCAACTTGCATAAGCTTACAGTTTTAGTTGGTCAAGTCAAATATTAACCTACTATGAGAAGCATTCTGATTATTGCCATCTGATTATTGCACAGAGGAACAGACGTGTGAGGGATGAATGGACGTTCACCAAACATTCCAGAGAGAAGGAAGAGCATGTGCAGTGACAAGGGGAGGGTGAGGAGGGCTCAGTGTGTCATTTAGAGATACGCTTGCAAATTCCATGGGAAACATCTGGGGATCAGTGCTGATAAGTCCAAAGATGAAGGAGAAAAACAGTGAAGTGCTCTATGTTCTCTACAAAGATAGCTGGAAGTTTTATTACTGATAAAATGTGCCCAAGTGGTTTTAAGCAACCAAGGTTAGGTAAGTAGGAATCAAAGGGGAAAGCAATGATATGATGAGATTTTGTTTTGGAACTAAGCGTTTTAGGGGCCATTTGGAAAACCAATAGCAAGAGGCAACCTTGAGGTGTGTCATACTAGACCAGGAGAGAAAAGTCATCATGAGAGTAATGGGAAGAAAGACTAAGAGTTGATAAAAAGGATATGATAAAAGGGATACCCAGGGAGATGGGTTGGTATGTAACTCAGTGTCAAAGTGCTTGCCTTGCATACATGAAACCCTGGGTTTTATCTCCAGTACCAAAAAAAATAAAGGAAAAAAAATGAGCACCATTCCCCCCGCCAACAAAAAGAAAGAAAAAAATAGAGCTACGCAAGAGGTAGAAATACTGATTAATATCACCAAACAACTATGAGTTATGAGAGAGGAATCTGGGAGACACCAGTTGACTTGGAATATTAGTATTTCATCCCAATAGACTATTTAATTTTGTGGCTATTGTGAAAAAGTGTTAACAGAACTTGGGCAAACCAAGGACACCACCTGCCTCACAATAACATCTCTGTACTTTGCCCTTGGAAACTTGTATGAAAAAACTCAAATCCTTAAAACAGATCACAAAGCTTATCTAGGACTATAAAATTGCATAACGTGGAAGGTCCAATGTGATAGATCCCTACATGTTCCTTTTGCTCTGTCTGTGTTCATCTTCCCCACACTTCCCAGGCTCCAGCCACAGCACCCATCTTCATTTCCTTAAACAACATGACTTATTCCTCCACTGCAAAGCCCTTGCCTTCAAATTCCTTGTCTTGGCTCTTAACTCAAAGGTCACCCTCCCAGAGAGGCTTCCTGCAATCACCTATCCAAACAAGGCCTTCCCTGCTACCAACCCATTACCCACTTCAATTTATTTTATAGTTCTTATCTCTACCAACAACTCTCCTATTTGATTTCTCTTTGGTTGTGTCCCTTAATTAGAATGCCAGACCCATGAGAACTGATACTCTCTCTGCTGTGTTCACTGCTATATTGTGAATGCAGTGCTTGCACATAATAGGCACTCAATAAATACTGAAAGACTGAACTGTTTTAACTGTCCAGAATATAGCCGTATGTACTTCACAATGTGCTTTCAAATCTGCTAAGCCCCTGATATAAATTCAGCAAGAATAATTAGGTCTGTCACTGTGCAAAAGAAAAACTGGGACTAGACAAAGTTTCCTAATGTTGTGAAGTAAAATGACTTCACATAATTGCAAGTACAATACATAGGACTTAATTTTCCATATGATTGATCATCACTAAAAAAATTACATAGTGTATTTTTTTTAATTTACTATCAAAGGGATAAGGACTAAAGGTCAAGTTAACTATAAAAGAAGTTATCTCTTCATTATTTTAAAGCAAAGAAAATAGATTTAAGTATTTAACATGAATTGGGGAATTTTAGGATTCACTAAGGTGTTTCTACATCAAAGTTAGCTTTCAAAAGAGCACCAAAATGTGAGGAATCAAAAATGAACCTATGCACGAGAGTCAAAATGTATAAATACATCAATTTAATCTGTGTATGATGACAAACACAAAGGCTTATGTCCCTACTGAGTTTATTTTTCTACTTTTTACTGGATATAACAGTATTTAACAAAATGACAAACATTTTCCTCTTCAATTTTATTCCTTTCAGTTGAATAACTTCTTACATGCTTGTTTCATTGAATACTGTCAGAAATGGAAATGACGATAATTTGGGGGTCAATGTGTGTTTGCATGCAGCCAAGCACAGAGTACCACAGTGATCAAGATCCTGCAAAGAAACTTGCAAAAAACATTTTAAAATTACTTTAAACTACATGGCAGGAGACAATTTTCCCAGTAAGGTTGCATGGTTCTCTTTTGTCCATTCATTTTTATTTTTATAATGGAATAGGTTATAATCAAGCAGTAGCACTGAAACTAAAAAATCTATTCACATTGGCTAAATTTCTTCCAGCATTCAAAAATTTTAAATTTCATTACTGTCCTCTCCTATGTTACTCAATATTGATTTGCCTATGTCAGAGATTTCTAAAACTTTAATGGGATATTGAACTCAGGTAAATAAGATCCAAATCATGTTAACCTAAGGGTGAGGAGGTCTTTTGCTGATTAACTCATGCAGAATTTGATAAGGTCAGGGTCATTTTACTCACCAAACTGACGTATAAATAGTTTTGGGATAGTTTATCATGCTCAATCTCTCATTTCTATGCTGTCAGTAATATGTATTAGGTTAATATTAAAAGTACATAAATACATGCTAAAATTGCTATTTGAATTTTTAATGAATTATTTATAACAAAATCTCCCTTACAAGTTTTCATGCTTCTCAGGATTGGTAAATATCTAGCCAGAAAAAAGGAGCAGACAGGATTACTCAGAGAAAGAAATGAATGGTATATCAATCCCCTTCCAATCAAAAGGTGATTTTCTCCTAAGTCTGAAAAAGATTCCACTTGATAGAAAAGTTTAATGGTAATATTTCATTTAAGAGGTATTTTATAAGCAATTCATCAGGTCAGAGGATTTCAGAGCTGAAAAAATCCCTGAGGGTCATCACACCCGATCTCCTTATTTTATTAATGAGGAAAAGGAGAAGCAGAGAGGTTTAGTAATTGGCCAAGATCACAGCTAATAAATGGCAAGGTCATGATTAAAATAAATACTTCTCTGCTGTGTGGTTGAGAATAGACATTGGGTACCAAGGAACAGGGGTGAACACTCTGCCTTCACTGTTGATCTTGAAGGAGTTATTTTCTAGCTTGCAGCTTCAGTTTTCTCACCCATACAATACAGACCAAACTGAACCTGCCTCAAAGGGCTGACTGCTTATGGGTGGGATTTCGTAACTTTAAGCAATTGCCAACATCATTAACCTATCACAGCTGCTTCTCACTGAACTGTGTGTACCCTGGGACACTGCCCTTAGTGAATGATGGGAAACTTACAAGAAGATCCCAAATCTCCCTCGAAATTATAGCTGATGTTTAAAAATGTATCTCTTAGTTTTGAAATAACTTAGATTTACAGAAGAATTGTAAGAGTGACACAATATGCTACTAGGTAAATGTCACTCACTCTTTCCTAATGTTGACATCTTCCATAACCATGTTTTAGTTAACAAAACTAAGAAATTAACATGAGAGAGATAATTCAAATTGCTAACTACAGAATTTATTTGGATTTCCCCAGTGTATCTACTAATTTATTTTTTGTGTTCCAGGATTCAATCCGAGACACTACTTTTTATCTAGGATGACCTTAATCTTTAATTATGTCTTATCTTAATCCAATTAAGAATGTTGCTGTTTATAGATGTTGGCCAAAATAACACTGCTCACAGGTAAGCAGAGAACATTTTGGAAAAAGAAATTTGTATCTAAGCGGAACTGAGATAGATGGATCCAATTCATCCCTTAAAAAAGAGCCATGGGTTTGTACTGACCAAAGGGAAGTGTCATTAGTTTTCCCAGGGCTTACTAGGCTGTGTCCTGTGTGTGAAGTCTTGAAATATTAAGTTAAAAAGGGCAGAAAAAGAAACTTGGATTAACATGCTTTGATACCCTAGTTTCCTCCTTGGGGAATTAGACATTTCTATTCTAATGCTCTAGTCACAGACACAAACTCCAAATTAGGAAGAAAGAAAACAATCCTGCCAACAGAAATCAGACAGAACCTAAGACAGGCCATTCATCCACACAGGAATGAGAAAGTTGGTCCCCAGCTTGTAAATGACCTAGTAGGATACCTAATGGATGGTATCTGGCAACCATTATTTATAAATGCCCACCTTCTACCAAGTACTCAATTCCAAGCCCTTCAAAGAGAAAGCACTTGTGGAGGACCCTGGAAACGCATCCATTTCTTCTCTTGCAGAAGCCACGTGCATGCGGATGTGAGGGGAGATGGCATCTGATTAGAGCCTGGAGCTCAGCCAAGACCAGAGGATAATGGGGTGACGGTTGCTGCCTGTGTTAATGAATGACTGTCCTGTTTTGATGGATGTTTCCTGGTCCCTCCTCCTAATTTGTTTCACCTGGCACTGCATTGCCACTACAGAGAAGAGGGGAAAAAAGAACAAGAAATTGGCTTTCTGGTGCCACTTGATTATCAGAAGATGGAGGGAGAGAGGACACTGCTGAGAACTAATTCTGGAAATTCTGATCATCACAAAAGCAATCGCTGAGGAGTGGCACATCTCCTGGTGTTCCAGCCTTTCCTTCTGGGGCTTGAACCCACCTGACAATGTGTCTGAGACTTGGGATGTTCAGACACTCAGACAGGCTTTTGATTTTTATCAGGTTCAAAACACATTCATAACAACTCAGGTGGACAAAATGTAATAGATAATTATATTTCTGTATGTCGTAACTGACCTCATCCTCTGTTTAGTTGCCAACCCTAAGAATGGTATGAAATCTTGGTTACATAAGATAAATTAAACTTACTTCCTGTCAGAAACTTAGTTCTTTTAAGTGTGTTTACAACGTTGCAGGGGTTTTCTTTACTCAATGGCTGCCTCTGGGTGTCTTTTTGGATGCTCAGTGTCTGTGACCATGTTCTGGATAGAGGGATCATTTAAAAGAGTCAAGGCACCGGGTGTGGTGGCACATACCTATAATCCTAGCAGCTTGGGAGGCTGAGACAGGAGGATCTCGAGTTCAAAGCCAGCTTCACCCTGTCTCTAAGTAAAATAGAAAATAGGGCTGGGGATTTGGTTCACTGACCAGATGCCTCTGAATTCAATCCTTGGTACCGCCCCTACCAAAAAAAAAAAAAAAGGTCAGGGCCCCATGGCTCTCACTGTCTTCCTTCAGCCCTTATCTGTGCTGCTGCTTCTCTAGAGGCTCCTGGGAATTCACTGGTTCACCCATGGGGAGCTTGTCAGTTGACACTTCTATCCATCTTTAGCATCTGAAATACTGGGAGCCGATCAAATCATCTCACAGCTCTACCCAGCACCTCCACAGCTCTCCATGTAACTTAGAATAAAACCTACAGAAGGCATCCTATGGCCAGAGGAAGCAAATGTGCCAGTTCAGGTCCCTCTTTCTCTTCTTATAAAGCCACAAATGCCATCCGGGTGACTCTGCCCCCATGCTTGCATCTCATCCTGATCACCTTCCAAAAGACCACCGACAAATATCACTACCAAATTAATTTGAAGGTTTTTCTGATACATGAACTTTTGGGAAACCCATTCAAACCATTCCAGTGAGCTTTGAGTGATTGGCCAACGTTCAAACAATAAAAACCATCTTCTTTGTTTGCCAAGGGAGACAAGAATTTGCAAAATGTGTGATTACGTAAAGAGGAAAATGCAACAAGAAAACCACACACCAACTAGCAAGGATCAGAGAGCACTGGGCTGAGTAAAGTAAGTAGGCTGAAAACTCAGCAATCCTCGTGCCTTTTCCTGTAAACAAATCTCCTTCCAGGAGGCCCTTTCATTTTTCAAATGGTCAAAGCAGCAGCTGGTTGCAGATAATCAAGGAGCCTGAGGGCAATTAGTTTTAGTGTTTTGACAATGAGAAAGTGGGGAAGCCTCAGCTCTTAGGCACTGTTGTCATGCTTGGGAGGTTCTTTATTAGGCTGTGAGATCAGATGTTCCCTGTCAGCCTTTTTGATTCCTACTTACAGGGGCTGAAGCCCTCACCCTCATATCCTCACTAAAAACAATCCATACCACCCCCCTATCCCCACCCCACCCAGGACACACAGTGGTGGCAGGAAGGGCTCCTGCCAACCCCAGGGAGTGCTGACTGCAGGGTACCATTCCCGCTGACTGTGCCTTCTCTAGGGCCCAGCCCTGCCTCTCTCTATCTCCCTGAGCACCTGGCACCGAACAGGTGTTCGATACATCTCTGCTAAATTGAGCTGGCAGTCCACTTAATCAGCCCAGACCTGGTGTTCTTATCTGTCCAATGGAGAGAGTGAAGCTCTCCATAAGGATGATTAGGGTGAACAAATGAAATCAAATAGGGCTTCTTCTTAATTGCACACAAGAGATGTATTAACTTTAAAACATAGAATAAATGTGCTGTGAGATTTTGGGTGGGGCTGACATTACTTCACTTGTCTATAGTACTGTTTCAGAGAGGTAAAAGTTTATATTAGAGTCACTTGTTCATTTTGGGTTGTAATCCTTAATATAACAGAGAAAAATATTAAATTCTGCATTTACACAAGGAACAAATAAATATTTAAATTTGCTAAATCTAATCAGAAAAAATATATTGAGAATTGAATATTCAATAACATAAGCATTAGACTAATGTAACCAGATAGTCAAGAAAAAAATTATGCTTTTATTTTATTGTAGTTATCCTTTGATAATTTACTATGTGCTAGGCACTCTGTTAAGTGTTGAAAATGGATTATCCCATTTGTTCCACAAAGTCATCCTATTTGGTATGTTTTACTATTTCTCTCAGGCTCAGAGAACTTAACCCACTAAGTCCCAGGTTTTCAATTCTGCAAACTGTCTCAATGAAATTGACACAGTTGCATTAAAACAAGTTGTAAATCAAAATCCTGCATTTATTGTTCATGATAGCATTGGTAATATTAAGAAATGTTATCACTAGTCATTGACTTATTATTTTGCTCAAAAGAATAGTACTCTGAAAACCTTTACTTTGAAGTTACCGTGAGCGAATTATCTATTTATTTATTTATTTAATTATTTATTTGTAGGTATTCCAAAGAATGGGACATAATGGGTTAAGCCACTGGCTCAAATTCACAAAGTGATGTGATAATCAAACCTGTTTACTGCAACAAACATACCACCAAACTATCTTCCTAAAATCATCCTTGATGGACCATCTATTCATCCATGCTACCAAACCCTGAGACCCACCATAGATGAGGTGCTGTGGTAGCTGCTAGAGATACCTGGGAAGGACACAGGCAGAGTTCGGCCCTCAGAGAGCTTGGAGTACAGGGCAAGCTAATGACATTATGCAAATCATCACGCAAATAAGCACGTAATTTCTAGTTGCAATAAGCTCTAGAAAGAAAAGACTAAAGGTTATTATGAGAACACCAAGAATGCAGAAAGAGAAAGAGGGGAGAGAACATGAACTGCCATTTGGGGAAAGGAAGTCAGGGAGGGCCTGGCGAAGTGAAGCTGAGATGAGAGCTGAGAGGGGTCAGGACAGCAAGAGTGAAGAGCACCTTCTCCCAGAGCAGAGTGTCTGCAGCCGCTCAGTTGCATAAAGGACCAGGCCTCACTAGGAGGAGAAATCAGATAGTGAGAAAGGGGTGAAAGCAAAAAAGTTCAGAATGCAGAATCAGAGACCATGGATGACTAGAGAAGAGCTTTAAGACTGCCAGATCACTGGGGTATAATTGTTTTCCCCACTCGGATTTATAAGTTTGGTAGATGAAGTGGCAACAAACAACAGTTGTATTGCAAGTAGGTCTGGGTTCATCTTTCAATGGAAAGGGTTTGAAGAAAGAATAGATATCAATAAGTGCAGAGAAGGCCTGAAATTGTCAAAAACTTTGCCCCAAAATGTTATATAGACATTATTTCCTTAATCAGTAAACCTGTTAGTCTTCCTTCAGCCAAAATGACTCAAATGATAAGGCTCTGGCTCCAAGGTGCCTATTGATGGAACTCAATCTCCTCAACATGCTCTAGAAGTTGTAGGCACTGAGCTCTCTTTTAAGTGGTTTCCTTTCTGTCCTGACAAAACAACAATTAGTATTATTTTTTTTCAAAATGATACACTGGAGTAATGCACTTCATTGATGTATTGATGTAAAAGAGGTACAGATGATAATACGGAGGCTCCAATGAAATTCCAGAGCCCTGTGATAATCCTGAGAAGTCAATAACAGTAATAGCAGTGCAGGAAGAGGAAGAGAAGCCAGAATATAAGAGTTCACGAAATTGCCAAGCTAGGCATGGTGGCATATGCCTGTCTATAATCCCAGTGGCTCTGGAGGCTGAGGCAGGAGGATTGCAGGTTCATAGCCAACCTCAGCAACTTATCGAGGCTGTAAGCAAACTAGTGAAACCCTGTCTCAAGGTAAAAAATAAAAAGGGCTAAGGATGTGGCTCAGTGATTAAGTACCTCTGGATTCAATCCCTGGTACAGAAAAGGAAGGAAGGAAGGAAGGAAGGAAGGAAGGAAGGAAGGAAGGAAGGAAGGAAGCTAGGAAGGAATTAAGGAAGGAAGGAAGGAAGGAAGGAAGGAAGGAAGGAAAAGAAACTGCCAAAGGATAGAAAATAGATATATGAGTGATGTATTGAGCACCTACTGTGTTTTCGTTTATGATCAGATTAAACGACATGGACACAGCATTTTTCCTAGGAAGTTAAGTCAAGGAGGATCCCAAACCCTGCCCCATCATACTTAAGCTTCTCCTTCAACAATGCTTTGCTGTTTTCTAAAAAGCTCCAGAAAATCTTTCAAAGACACACTGGTTTAAACTTTTTCAAGCACTACTGAGATTCCCCCCTCCTCTTTTGAAAAACATCTATTACTGAATTTTCACAAGAGATACTTAGGATCAAAAGCAATAAGCAAACCAGAGAAAGCCCTGGAACTTCTTCCTAAAATAGCTTACCTGCCACTTTCAAACAGCTTGCAGTTTTTAGCCCTAGAGATCAATATTTTTAAAATGTCTCAAACCTGTATTCAAAAGCCAAAAGGTAACTGTCAATAACATCCAGGTCTGGGCAACTCTTACAAGTCCATCCACCTGCAGGTTCAAGAATTCACCTAGAAAGAGCAAAAACTTTCTTGGCAGTGTGTGGGCCAGCCTGAAACACCTGGGTTCCATCCTCTTTCATTTGGGGGGAGAAAAAAAAGGAAAGAAAGAAACTGTATAGTCAAATAAAACAGTCATGTTAAAATGGAATTCTGCTACCTTTCTTATGGAAAAAAAGCTAAGCAGGATACCTCTGAAACAGGTTCAGTCTGAGTTCCTTTTTTATTTTTTAAAAATGGTTTTAGAGATTTTATTTCACATAAGGTTGAGTGGGAAGGTTAAAGAGCAGATGGAACATAAAGCATACTGTGTTCCCACTTAGAATGTGGCAATGTTTCCCCCCCCCCTTTCCTTATTGCAAACAGTTTCTAATGGCTCAACTAAATGTCTATTACCTCCATGAAACTTGTAAAAGTATGTTTCAAAGACCCCCGTCTCTCCTCAACTCCTGCAATCCTTGCTGTCCTTATAATTTGACTCTTTGGGGGTTTACTGTCTGGTGAGGTTTCTTGAATTGTATTGAGCACCTAGTGTTTTAGTTT
Organism: Marmota marmota marmota; assembly: GCF_001458135.2. Lineage (NCBI taxonomy): Eukaryota > Metazoa > Chordata > Mammalia > Rodentia > Sciuridae > Marmota > Marmota marmota. The sequence goes on from NW_025999869.1 coordinate 17,144,421, forward strand.
ATGATCAGGTAAACCGACATGGACACAGCAACTCTAAGAAATCAAAAACATTATCATGCCAATTTTCCAAAGAGGAAAAAGGAGGAAAGTCATTTCTTTATCAATCATTATAATCTTTCCCAGTTATTTATAAATTTGTAGAAATGGTTGTTCATATTTTGCATCTTTGAATAGTTTATAAGACCTTAGGAATCCGTTCTTCTTATTGATCCGCTTTGTGTCTCTGGGAAAGCCAAACACAGGTCTTATTCAATTCCTGTACTCACATATGTTGGTGTGTTTTGATTTGATATTAAAAAGTTTAGAAAGGTAATGCTTGGATAAAACCTACCCTTTACAAATGACTGACATTTGAATTCAATATTGACTTGGAAAAAAATTTTAGATGCATTCATATTCAGTACAAGAACCAAATACCAGATGAATTTCAATGGCAGGCTTTTTTTTTTTTTTTTTTTCATGTCTATGGTTCTTTCGGTATTTCCAGCAGGGGCAGGAGCAGGGTGGAAATAGACAGGCTCCCTCATTCTAAAGCTGTGATGCTGACACCAAGATTCAGTGCCATTTCATAAAGGGAACTGGGAGGGCAGGTGTGCGGAGGAAGGCTGGAAATGCAAAGGGAAAAGAAAGGGGGCCAAAATGGCAGGAATTCACATTCTACCTTCCGTGGACTAAATACCCAAGGAAAGGAGAATAAGAAGCCATTCAGCAATTGATAGCATTTTTCAATGCAGTCAACCTAAGCTCCAATATTTATTCCAAGAGGAAAATTGAAACTCAAGTCCAAAAAATGACTCTCAGCTCCCATTCTCTTCTCAAATACACATACATTTACATTTATGGGTGACTATGTGGCTATATTTAAATTCTCAGCTTTAAAAGCTGCAAGATTGTAAAAAGACTCATTTTAGCCATCTTATCAAAGTGTATTAGTTTTCCTTCCCTGCCATTCTCCAAGGCAGGCAAAGTTCAAACGTGCAGAAAATGTAAATTATTTCTTTTGATATCAGCACTGGTAGATTTGAAATCCAGAAATCAGTCCATGCTCATTTGTGAAAGCTTGTTGAATGATACCTGGTCGTGGTATTATGCTAAAGTAGTGTATTTCAGTATAAAGAGTCAATGGGATGTTCTGCCTAAGGTCAGAAAAGAAAAAAATAATACTATTATAGTAGCAATGTATACCATCTCAAATCAAATAGGTCATACATGCTGGGTGGAAAAATTACAGTTGAGGCTTGAATCTCTCTCTCTCTCTCTCAATGAATAGATTTTGTGTAGTGTCCCTTGGAAACTTTGAGACAAAGCCCAGTTCCCTACCAAGTTAAGAAATTCCTCTAGGAGTCTGATGGGGTCCTAGAGAGAGGTATGGGAATGACCTCTTCCTCAATCCTGGGTTTTCAAGAAGAGGGGACTTCCCTCTCACATGTCATACTCCAAAAGTGGCACACATAAGTGGTGAGATGATATGCATGTCCTAACTGTGTGTTACTTTCCTTAATTTCCATGACCTCATGATCCCTCATTCAGGAAAGTGGAATCTACCATTTTCCAGAGAGAAGAAAGTTTACCACAAGGATCACTGTGAGAAAGAGAAACATTAAATGGTTTGGTTTCACATTGAAGTCTCTGTGATCTACCAGCAGACCAGAAATATTTACAGAAAAAAAAAAAAAAAAAACTTGACTACTTTCCACACCAATACCTACCAGGCACACCCAGAAATGGGGGCTGGAAGAGAAGTAGTGATGTTAGATTAAAACCAAGACAATTAGATGCTGGAGTGATGATAAACTACTGCTTTGCCTTCTCCCCCAGGCCCAGTGTGGTGTGGAAACTGCAGAATCCGATTGGTTTTAAGGATTTTAGAGGGGAGAGGAGATATGTTTCATTTCCTTCCTGGTATTAGGGAGGCACAATGTTTCAGCTATGCCCTGAGCCAGTTTCCATGTGCATATGAATCACCTCCTGCAGATGCAAAGCATCATGGGGAAATAGTAAAACCTTCCTATCTTCTGAGCCTGGAGGGGGCAATCAGTTGAGAGAATAAGCTGGAGGTCCAAATAATCCTCAAGGTCAAAATGAAACGCAATGGGGATGAGGAATGTGCATCATCCCTTCAGAGATCATGGTAGGATTTGAGAGGCTGAGTGTACATCTCAGCAGAAACCAAAGAGAAAACAAGTCAGATTTTAAAAATTGTTGGTGACTCTGCTGCGACACTAAGATATCCTGAAATTCCTGTGGCTTATAGGTCCTTGTTTATGTCCCTGCTCAGATTTACTCAGACCTCCTGCCTTCCTGGTCCTTAGCCACAACCATCATGACCTCACCTATTAAGACCTTACCTCTCCCCACTTGATGGAACAATACAGCGGGGCCCCTGCCATACCCAGCACTCAGGGAGCTCACAGAGCCACTGCCTCTCCCTTCAGGCACAGGTGCCATTCTGCTTACAGCACAGGAGCTGCAGCTTTGTCAACAGTTGCCTGGATCAGCTGTCTGAAAAACCAAAAATGTAGGCAAAGTGCTGACCAATGAGCGGGTGCCATCTGTGTTTATCTGCGCAACGGCAGCCAGTTCTGCAATCTACTTTTATTGGCTTCCTTCCTCCCTTGGCTCACTTCTCTTTTCCCCCCTCACTCCCACCACCCTAGGACTGAACACTCATCAGCTCATGAGGTTTGTGGCATACTCTGTTTTCTAAAGAATCTGGGCTAAGACTCATTGGTTCTCAACTGCAGAAAGGAATCTAAGAGGGGAAAGAATCCTAAACTTGCAGGAAAGTTAACAGTAGATAGCTGCTTTGGACTGAATTTAGTAGTGAGGGTTAGATGGAGCAGCTGACACCAGAATTCAATCCATTGAAAAAGAGTTAGTTTTTCATAATTTGACTTTTTGATGTAGGAGTAAAACGTTTGCTATGTTTTATTAAACATTAAGCAATCCAAGCATCAGGAAATTTCTTTGCCTCAAGGCTTGAAACACACAATTATGATTCAAAATCAAGATCAGCTATGGCTTGGATATGATTTTTCCTACTCAGGCTCATGTTTTGGAAACTTATCTCCAATGCAGTAGAACCTTGAAGAGGTGGGCCTGCTGGGAGGTGGGCCTGCTGGGAGGATGTGGGTTATCAGTCACCTGTGAGAGTGGGTTAGGTCTCAAGGGGCTGGACTGGTTACTGCTGAAGTGGCTCATCTCTCTTGGATACCTTCTTTGCTTCCTCTCTTGCCATGTGTCCTCTTGGTCATGCACAGACTCTCATCATGGGGTGTAATCCTCCATATTATAATGCAGAGTGAGGCCCTTATCAGACATGGTCACCCAAATCTAGCCTTCAGAACTGTGAGCCAATATAAACCTCTCTTTTAAATAATGTACCCAGCCACAGTTATTTTGCTATAGCAATACAAAATGGACCACACCATATAGCAAACAGGAAGTAGAGAAGGAAAGGGCAGTAAAGTGTCTGGGTGTACATGAAAAACATAAGTAGTAGCAGTCCTATTTTTTCTGTTTTGTTCATTCCTTATCTTACAGTAGAACTGAGAAACATAAACGGTACATAACAAGTTAATACAGACAGCCTTGGTTTAGATGTCAGACATATCCAGCCTTAGTCTTATTTTTGAAATCCGCCAGCTTTGTGCCCTTGAGCAATTTACTGAAGCTCTTAGACTCTTCATCCATAAAATACAGACAACAGAATATACCTCTGCAATCTGCTCTGAGTGTGAACATACATTCTTAGTACTGGGCCTGGAAAAGAGTAAGCACTAAACAAATGTGTGTGTGTATGATTTTTGTTATCAAAGTAATTAGTTGAGTACACTTTGAGGAACTGATCAATTAATAAAGAAAATTTCCATCAGTGAAATCTAGGTGAATGTTCACTACAGCATTAGAAACAAAAATAAAGCTCTGATTGCCTTCCATCCATCTTAAGATCCTTTCCATCCTGTCTCTGGTAAAATAGACAACAGGGTGTCTTTATGTACGTAAAAACTCTCAGTCTTTGATGCATTTGTGCATTTGATTCCCATGGGCACAAAATATTCATAGTAGAATCCAGAAAGAAAAATGAAGATACTTATAAATAAAAACACACACGGTAAAGAAAAGATTCATGCCAACATCTAAGACAGGGCTGAAGGGAACCAAGTCTGTGATTTGTTGTTTTTGTAAATAAAGTTTTAATGGAACACAGTCACAAACACTGCTTCCCATAGAGTGTATGGTTGCTCACACACACAGAGAAAGCTGTATAGGGACAGCGATTTTCTGGTACACAAAGTCTAAAATATATGCTCTCTGGTGCTTATTAGAAAAACGTTGCTGACCTCTGATCCAAGAAAATAAATGAAAAGGAGAGATGAAGTGGACGGAGAGCAGAAGAAGTCAGGGGAGGTTACTCATATCATGTGAGGATGGGTGCATGTGGGAAAAGGTAAAGAACAATACACTGAAATCAAACAGGATGCTAGCCAAGGACTGCAGGCATAAATGCCACTTAAAACGGAATGTTAAAATCAAGAACGCACATGCAATTTCTCCCTCAGGATCCTAAAGCAAAAACATTTCATCTCAGGAAACAGAGTTCAAGAAAGCATGTAGGGTTAAGAGATCATCTTCTGGATGCCCTGAACACAACCACCATGGAAGCTAATTTGCTGCGGTTGTTAATTTATGAGTCTTGCAGAAACATCTTTGGGGTCATAAAGAATATTTTCACATAAATGTGATTCAGTAGCATTTTCATTTATTACCTTAATAAATGAATTGAAGGGGTGATGTATAAGAAGTGGCACTTTTTGAACAGTAAAACTAGAGAGATCAATTATTAAAGAATTTCAAATTAGCACATATGAGATGGATGCTGAAACAAATGTTTATCTATGAACGGGTACATTTCTGCTAAAAAATAGATTTCATTTCCTTTTAGTTTCATATTATGATTTTTTAAAAAGATTTAGCTTAAGTTGATATATTTTCCTTTCTGAGATAATTTTATTTATTACATAATTATCTTATATTCTGAAGCATTTGTGAAAAACATAACTTGAAAATATGTCTAAGCTGATTTAGACATATTCAAGTTAGTGAATCATAATGATTAAAATATTTACTAGAACTAATTTGCTAAAGCACTAATTTCTTCACTTAAAGAGACTGATTTCCTATCATTTCTTATTGTCTCTCACACCTCAGTTTCCTATCAATACTTCAGGAAAAAAATCACATTTTCTTGATAATTAAATCACACTTCAAGAGTGATTCAAGAGCCAGGCATGGTGGTGTGCACCTGTAATCTCAGAAGCTTGGGAGGCTAAGGGAGGAGGATCACGAGTTCAAAGCCAGCCTTAGCAACTTGGTGAGGCCCTAAGCAACTTAGTGAGACCCTGTCTCAAAATAAAATGTAAAAAAGGGCTGGGGATATGTTATAGTGGTTTAATGTTCCTGGGTTCAATCTCTGGTACCAAAACCAAACAAACAAAACTTAAGAGCTACATATTTAGCAATTTGAGATTTATTTAAGTAATTATTCTCATGTGTCTATTAAAACCATGGTAAAATAATAATAATAATAATAATAACAATAATAATAATCAATAAAAATAATAATCAATGACATAGAAAATATTTAATTAAATTAAAATGCTATAAAAATGGATTCTAATAGGAAAAAATCTGCTTACATACTTGTAAAAAATGTGTAATAATTCTTTCTGGTGTTAGTAAACTATTGGTGACTTACTTTCCTTAAGATACTCGTATGTATTTTGTGAATTTTATATATGTATTCTTTATTCTATCTGTAGTTGGAAGAATTAGTAAATTCTATTAAATATTTTATTGATAATATTTAAATATATCAAAATATTGATTATTACAATCTGGAAAAAATAAACGTACAACTTCTTCTGAAGCCAAGGATGTAGTAGAATTGTTTATAAAAAATGGATAATCAGAAGGCAGATTTGGTAGTTGGGATTCTAATTTTTTGTAGATAGATTTTTTCATTAGCCTGAGTCTAATTTTAAAGAATTGATAATTAAAAATTAATCATCATATCTTTGAAGTTTAAACTATTCCAACTACTCAGTAGATATTCAGAGCATTAAAATGATGAAAGGCACGTGTTTTTGTTCTTTAAGGAAGATTCATAGCTTTTTCTTATGACTGTACTCTGATAAATAACAACCATATTTTTTTGTACAGATAGCATGTGACATTATATAAGACATTTATTTGATATCCTAAAGAATATTGTGAAACAGGCAGGACTAACACTACCACTCCTGGGATTACGGAATAAGGCTCAGAGGGCTGATCATATAAGTTAATAAAAGGGAAGGAGCAGGTTGGGGAGATAGCTCAGTTGCTAGAGTGCTTGCCTTACATGCACAAGGCCCCAGCAGTAAAATAAATAAATAAATAAACAAACAAATAAATAAAATAGAGAAAGAGCTGAAGTAGAACCCCAAACCCACCCCTTTTTGAAAAAAAAGCACCACATTGCTTCTCAGAACCCCAATGAAAAATGTTCTACCTTGAAAATGGCTGGATAAAAGTATGAATCTGTATCATGGATCATATCTACATATCTAATAAAGATGGGGTGTACCTCAATGATAAGCTACTGGTTGAGGTTTGCAATCAAAGCTAGAAATCCTTGAATGGAGTCTCATTGAATACACTGGTATGCTGCATGGTGTTTAGAATGCCCCAGGTTTGTGAAATCCTTTTCTATTTTCGATGTATTTGCTAAATAAATTAATAAGCAATTGAGTGAAGAGACAGTAATGGACATCTTCCCTTTGCCCTTCCAGGTTGACTCTTGCTTCCTCTATTGTGTCCAGTGACCTGACAGGATGTCCATGTGGACTGCATCCATTTGCTCTCTGATCTCAATGTATTTAGATATTCCAAATGTGGGACATTAGCAGGAGATTGGAAAGCAGGAGGTGAGTGGGTCCAGGTCCCTTTCCTTCTGGCTCCCTCTCCTTGCCCCTTCAGGATTAGAAATTCTTATAGTTTACGACTGTTGCCAGGCCAGGAACACAGCACTCTGCAGGGTTTCTGTAAACTCCCACATTCTCATTCTGAGTATATCATCTATTTCCCGACTGGTGAGATGAAAAAATGAAGAGAAATGTCTTCCTCTGCTCCATCTGACTGCCCAAAGGGGGATGCCAAAGAGTTCTGGAACTGACAAGGATTCATAGGAGTTTAGAGCAAAGAGGATTCCTAGGTATGGCAGAATGAAATTTAACACTCTTGATGTACTGCTGTGGAAATGGTGCACCACAGTACAGTTCCTTCAAATCACTGGGTTTCCTATCAGAACCTCCAGCAACCAAGACATAGTCCTTTCCCCAGGTAGAAACCTAAGGTTTAAACCTAAGGAGCCTGAGAAGTTCTGCAAACAACCAAGTTTCCAAAAGGAGACATTACCTATAGCATTAAAGAAATTCTCACTCCATTGAAAGCTCATCCTCACAATGACAGTAGATAAATATATTGGGAACATTACTGATTTAACAGGTACCGTGATACAAAAATAAAAAATATGCATGTTCCTGTTCATTTGAATTACTGGCTTTGATGTCATGTACTTCTTGATAAATATTAATTTGGGTGACTCACATTATTTTAAAATCTGAACATAAAGTCAGAAGCTAATATTTTAATATTGTATTATTTTAGAATTTGGATATAAATTAAGAAGTTAATATTGTGGTGTCACAATATTTCAAAATCACAAAATTTGAGTACTCAAAAATTGTGATTAGAATGTATTTCTTTTCAAACAATGACAAGTTAAACAGTCAAAGAACACCATTAAAAGCATTAAAATATTCTAACAGTAATTATAGTTACTTTTAATAGATTCTTACTAAAAAAAAAGATTTCATTGCCAGAACCCATTATGTGGCAGAATGAATTATCAAAGATATGTGTATATTAGTAAAACAAAACTACAGAACAGTGCTTTCCCCCAACAATGAAGACACCCAAAATGAAGACAGTCCCTTATTTATATACTACAGAGAACAATTTATATTTTTAATTGTATACTAAGCAGAAAAATACTTTTCCCATGACTCAACATTACACCCCAATCTTTGAAGAGTCCATAACGAAGTTGGAGGTGAGAGAACAGTGATGGATAGACATTATGAGCAGGTGGGTTGATGGTCTTTCACAAGTATGATGAGTAGACAGTCATCTATTAGACCTAAGCAAAGGCTGCAGGATGGAGGCAGCTTTGGAGTTCAACACCTGTCTCTGCTTATTCCCAAGTACATTTCCTTGGGCATGTTTTATAATCTGAGGCTTAGTTTTCTCATTTGGGAAATGATGAAAATAATATACCATATTGTATTTGTGTGTGAAGCCTAAATGATATATACATATCAAAGTGTACAGCCCAGGTCTACAGAGTCAAGGCTTTGTAAATTATCGACCATTTTAATTATTCTTGCAGTAATGTCCACAATGACCCATTTGTGGCCAGTGCATACATAAAAGGTCTCACTGGCTGTAGTTAATCATCTTATCAAAAACCTGCTTTCAGATAATTTTAGTATGTCTCCTTCTTTTTGCCTAAGAGAGAAATCCTGAAAATTTTGCTCACATAAGCATTGAGAACCTCATATGCAATAAATCTTTGAGCATGCTTTAACTAAAATTTGTCAAGCATCAGGGATCCGTGACAATAAACCATTTCTACCTAATGTATACCAATTTCTACTTTCTTGAATTTATCTCAGAAGGCAAAAGTAAACCATTCTGCCTTAAAACCAAATATTACAAACAAATGTGAAGGTCAAGAGTTTTACTAAGAATGCCTACACCAGAATTCAAGTGTGACCCTCCTGGGTATGGAAGGTCAAGAAGATGTGGGTAGGTCCCCCAAACCAATCCATGTGAAGACCTAAAAAGACTGTGGAGTCTGAAAATAAGACACGTTTCTCCCCCTCACTCCTGGAAATTTCAATTCAATGGGTCTGGGGTGTTCTGCATAGCTGTGTTTTAATGGTCCTCAAATTTTCCCAGAGGGATCCTGGGGAATCTCAGGATAATGCACATGAATCAGGAAGTCTCAGTTCTATTCCAGCTAACGACATAACGACAGAGCGTTTTTTTGTTGTTGTTGTTTTTTGGGTTTTTTTTTTTTTTTTTTTTGCAATTTCTTTCTCCATTCTTGGCCTTGAATCACATATTTGCAACCTAAAAGGGACATATTACAATATGTTTGTAATCTCCTTTGGAATCTGGCATTATAGGAACTAGTAATTCTTCTTGGAGAAAGTGGAATAGCTCAAAATAAATGAAAAAAACTTAGAAGAAGGAAGAAATACCCTAGTATATCCTAGTATATGTAGAAAAGATCGATGCTCATTTAGCTAATCAGGTGGAATTTTGGCAGGTCATTTTTTTTAATAGCTTCTTGGAAGACTCTCCTGTCACATGGAGCAAAAACCATTATCCCCAACTTTGTTCCTCTTATTTGGGAGGTGGCTGCCTCTGCAGCAAGGCTGTAGGTCTCCTTCATCCTGATGCAGTCATCAAGTTAAAGTTAATGAGGATCCAAGCCTTGGCAGGAAGCCCACTGCCACACTCCCCGGGTAGTTGGCAAGAGAGCACAGATTGGCTTTGAAGAAGGAGGGGAGCCCTTTTGCTCCATGAGTTGCTCATTGACAGTGACACAGAGCATCTAAGAAGCCATCATGCTGGAAACCCCCCAAAAAAAAAAAATTATCCAGGAGCAAAAGCTGTGTACACTTGGCTCCAGAACCAGATTATGATGTTATTTCATTTGTCCTGCTTTTCACAAGTTGTTTTTTGTTTGTTTCTTTCTTACTTAAAATAAAGGTTAGGACATTAAGGCCTAAGATTTATGATGAGATTGTAAAAAAAAAAAAAAAAATATATATATATATATATACACACACACACACACATATATATGTATATATATTTGTATATTAAATATACATAATATGTATATTATATATCCATATGATTTTTATATCACTTAAACCATCTTATATCACTTAAGATGTCTTTTTTATATATGTATGTATATATTATGTATGTATATATATAATATAATATGGATACTATTATATGTGTGTGTGTACACACACACATACACACACATATATATGTATATGTGTGGGGGGGGTGTAGGTGTGTGTGTGTGTATACATATATCCACAGTATTTTTTATATCATTTAAGACAACACTTTAAGATTGGAATAGCTTACTTAAAATTCCAATTTTCCAGATTCTCCTGAAAAAACACTCCATGTAGCAACATAGGATTAGTCACAACTTTCTGGAGCTGAATTAATGGGCTCCCCAGCTGTTCTCTAGGCATCCTAGAACCCAACACCCCTTATTGTATCTGATAGTCAAGTCTGATATGTGTAGTCATTTATAGCCTTGTTCTCAATTTAGATATATATGCTAGTTTTGTAGCTACATGTCTAACAAAGCAGGGCTAGAAGGGTAGGAAGAGGAAAAGAGTAGTCTGAGAAAGGAGCAAGTTTCAGAAAAAACAGATCATGTTATAATTGTCACTGTTTTATGACAGTATTTGGAGGTGGTTAGTGTTTGAGAAGGGCATGGAGTAGGCCCTCAGGATGGCCTTAGTGGTTTTCTAAGAGAGGAAGAGTGACCCAAGATAGGACTCTTGCTCTATCTAGTCATGTGATGCCCTCCATCACGTATGGTACAGCAAGAAGGCCCTCGCCAGATACCTGCACCATGTTTTTAAACTTCCCAGACTCCAGAAATAAACTTCCATTATTTATAAAATACCCAGATTCTGGTGTTCAGAAAATGACTAAGACACATGCTAGAAATGGTAATTAGATTCATTTTGCACACAAACATTTCCTGCCTTGTCCCTGTGGACATTGTGTTTATCATAACTTCATGAAAAGGTAGTTGAACTATATCCAGTGTCCTCCAAAAATACAGAACAGGGCAATAAGCAGAAGGTTCCAGGGCAGTGATTTTCATCAGTCTTGAAATGAAGATGCCTTTTAAATAGAAAAAGCTATTTGTTGAAACAAAACCATAAAATATTTCTGTTATAAGTTATCTGTTGAGAGGCAGCAGGGTTGAACAGTTAAGCCCAAAGTTATAGACTCAGCCAGTCTTAGTCATATAAAAATGACCCAGTTACTTAACCTCTGAAACTCTGTTTCTCACAGGGAGATAATTAATAGCCCCTATCACTTAGGGTTCTTGTGATGTTTAATACAATAGACACATAAAACACTGAGTAAAGCACCTGGCACAGAGTAAGTGCTCAGTAAGGGATATTAATATTGCTATTATTGATTGATAAGATGCATAATGACAAAAATTGGTGTGTGTGCATGATCACTTTGAAATGAATTTATTTTCTATTAATCACAGTGGTAACTGCACATTTTATTAAAACAGCACATACATTTGTCAGGCATTATTTGTTCAGTCTACTGATAATGTTTAGTGCCTTGGGATTTCTAACTTGCCTTATGCATTGCCTTCAAGGACACTGAGGTCTAAGGAGAAGGAAGGTTACCACTCAAACTGGATACTGGGAGTGGAATTAGGTTTCAGCACCCATACTACATTTCTATGGGGGTAGGGGTGAGAAACAGGAGACAGAAGGGGAGAAAGAAAGAAGGAAAAAAGAAAATGTCCTTTGGCAAGTTACTGAACAGGCTTGAGCCTCAGACCTGAGCAATGAGGATCTCAGATCAGATCCATGGTTGTTCTGTGCTCCAAGCAGCCCCTGGCTCTACTGAAGTTCCCCACAGACCATATGTCAAGGGTTCTCCAAGTGAGTGAGCCTCAGACCCAGTCTTGCTTTAGAGAATAGCATAGGTTTAACAATGTTCCAAGTATTAGTTCATGTGTTAAAAGGTCTTCCTTGTTTATGAGGCATTTAAAATAACTGGGCTACATAATCTTAAAAACAATGATTCTAAAATTTGGTTGCACACTGATATCACCCTAAGGAGCTTTGAAAACATGAATGTTTAGGGATTATCCCAGAGATTGGTTTAACTGGGTACAGGTGCATCCTGGACACCCCAATAGGCAAATACCTCTCCAATGATTTCTACATTTCTGCAGCTGGGATTACTGATCATTTCTCGAGGGTCTCCAGCTCAAAAGAGTCACTGTTTCCAAATAAATGACTGTAAAATCACCTAAGGAGAGGATATTAATGGAGGAATTAGTAAATACTCTCTACTTTTTAGTGTATTTCAAATGAAAATATCAGTCAAGAGAAAGCCAAGGTCATCCACCCGTCTGCCCTAAGTCTACTCAGTGCACAGATCCCATGAAGCATAAGGAAATAAAAATTCAATCCCTTAAGAAGGAGAATTTCAGGAGAGTTCAGATGGTTAAAGAATGCCAGTGATGTTTACTTATTTTCTTGAAGGCTTGATTTCTAATTACTTTGCTCCATGGAGACAGTAAAAGAAAATGTAAATGTAGTTTATAGAGTTGTATAAAACCAAGGTCCATATTAAAAACCCATCACAGCCTGGATTCCATACGCAGTCCATCAAGGGAACTGACGTCCTCCTTTTCCAGAAAGAAAAATAATAATAATTTGATTCACTTCACTATGACATTCCTTTTCACAGGTTATTTATATGTGACTCTGTAACAGGTTTGAGACATTCTAGTTCATAAAGAGAAAACAAGACAGGCACAGTGGTGCATACTTGTAATCCCAATGGCCTGGGAGGCTGAGGCAGGAGGATCACAAGTTCAAAGTCACCCTCAGCAAAAGCGAGGTGCTAAGCAACTCAGCGAGACCCTGCCTCTAAATAAAATACAAATTAGGGCTGGGGATGTGGCTCAGTGGTGGAGTGCCCTGAGTTCAATCCCCTGTAGCCCCCCACCCCCCACCACAAAAAGGGAATATTAAAATGTTTTTAAGGAGGCTTCCTAGACCCTATAGACCCTAGTTTGAAATACTTTAACAAGACCACAAAGCGACTTAGGTATGGTCACCTGGGAGAAATTAACTGGCATAAATACACGTTGATATGGGTTTCATGCCAAGTAAAATTTAATGTCTCTCAAAAATGCAAATTATTCAACTTTTCTTTTCTTACTTTATTTAATCAAAATCTATCAAGATTTACATTAACACAGAAAGAAAGATATAGGACTATGAGAGAGAAAGAGAGAGGCGGGGAAAGAGGTTTCCTGATGTATTTTGGTGAGAAGTAGAAGAGGAGAAATAGAACACTGAATTTCTAACTTTCTAAAGGATGTGTGCTAACTGGTCAAAGAATATTCTGTTTGCTTTTTTTTTCTAAGAAGTCATATAATCACAAGCCATTATCTAAATCAGCACTACACAATAGAAATAAAATCTTAGCCACCTATTTTTTTTTTATATTTCAGCAGCCACATTAAAATGTAAAAAGAAAAGGCCAAATTTCAATATGTTCATCTGTCAAAATATTACCCTGTCATATGTAATCAATATATAATAACATAGTCAACATATAATTAATATATAAAATATATTAGAAATAGTCTATGAATTGTATCTCAATGTTAAAAATATTAGACATATTTTATATTTTTATGCTAAGTCTTGATAACCTTAAGTACATTTGGCACTCTGAGCCTAATCCAGTTTGGACTCATCACATGCATTTCAAGTGTCCAACAGCCACTTGTGGTCAGTGGCTAATATCCTGGATGTGTGACTTACGTGATTCAAATGCACCCTCATGACTTGCACAATGAAAGGGTCACTTGCATTTTGTCCAACTCCTCTTTAGCTCACCCTTGACCACACAAGGCCTTCAGTAAACAACATTTGAAACTGTCAGGACTTCATTCAACTTCCGTATTGTCCACTGATGAAGATCCATCAAGGGTTCTCTAATAAGGTCAATGTCAGAGGAGGTTCAATCAAAGAAACAAAGTAACAAGCCAAAAATAATTTCAAATGAACTCATTTTTTAACTCACAATTTATCAACATTAAAAGAGGATAAATTAATTAATAACCTCGGTTTTATGTTTTTCATGTCAGCTCTTATTTCTCCTTCATGTATTTGCCATTTATAAACCAATACTTCAATGGAAATCAACAACTTCAAGGGAAACATCTCCTTTGGCCTTAACTCATGAACCTCATGTTTTTCTTCTCCTTTCCCTTCCTTTCTGTTTATAAATCATAAAATCCCCAAAGAACCAATTTGGCAAGACTAGAGTACCTTCCCTGGAGACTCCACAAGGAAGAATGTAAGCAAATAAAATCAGAATCTCCTTTAGCAGACAAAAAAAAAGCAGTAAGGATACAAGCACACAGGCATAATTTCAGTCTATGCTGCCTCTAAAAGAAATTCTTGCCAAGGAAGAGAAACTAGAAACTCCTTCCTGCAAAAACTAGAGTGTGTGCTACCCTATAGAATATCCTACTGAAGTCATCTTATTATTCCTTTTCCACTTCTATTAAAAGTCCTTGAAGAACAGAATTTTTCAAACTCTAGGTTACATGAAACTGAAGTACATATTTAACTTTTTGAAAGCCCTTCAAGTTCTTCATTGAGTCACAAAAGAAATCTAAAAACCATGAAGAGTCCTTCAGGAATGAGAGTGAACAACTAATGACCCATGTTTCAGAAAACAAAAGAAATTCATTATAAAGAAAAAGCAAAACCACAGTATTGAACCGCTTCCCCTCTCGTAAGCCTGAATTTTTTGACTCTTAGAGAAAACACCAGTCTGAAGATCACTGTGGAGAAGCCTCAGCTTCTACCCTTGTGAAATCCTAAGTCCTTATTGCATCCCATACTCTCCACAGGAAATGTTAATTCAATGTCAATCATTGCTCATTTTATTAAACTCTATGCCATGCATATGACACTGCACTGAGTGCTGGTGGGAAGTCAAAATGTGATCGAGTATGTTTATCAGAGTAAAGTATTAAGAGACCATAAGACAGTCACATCAACAGGTATCTATATTAAGCAGATTCAAATAAAAACTTTTGCTTATGGGCTGGGGAGGAAGGAAAAATTCCATATACTCCAAAGGTAAAAAACAAAGAGATGCCAAATACTTCCCACTCAACTTCTTTTCTCAATTAGAAATTTTTAGATTCATGAGTCTACAGAGAAACTCCAAGTACTCTTTTGAAACAATATAAGCCAAAGGGCACCCCAGCTGTCAGGCATATTGTCTGCAGGGAGGTGGGTGTAGAAGCTGAAAACAAAGATTTATGATTTGGGAACTGAATAAGTTGCTAGTGTCATCATTTCAAGTTTTCTGAGCTCCAGATATAAAAAGAGTTGGAGGATACTTTCCCCCTGAAACCTTCCCTTTTATTTCATTCAGGAGTGTTTGGCATTAAGATGAAAGGTTTGCAAAAGATCTAAGAAAGATAAGTCATTTAACCAGGCAGCCCTTCCATGTGAGTTCTATTTACTGTAACATCTGAATATAACAGTATTAAAAGTCAGTAGAGTTTCTCCCAGCTTTTTATTGGACAACTTGCAAATTGCCATGTCAACAGATTTTTTTTAGGAGACTTAAGTTTTTCCCCTCTAGCTGTTCATTTACTGATCTTTTTCTTCCTGTGTCCTCATCTCTAATTTTCTGCTTCTGCATTCTAAAGGTAGCCAATAGCATTTGAAAGTTAATCATTAGTTCAACAGACATCTTGAGAACTGACTATGCACCAACACCATGCCCTTAAAGCTTGCTTTCTAGTGGGGGAACAAAGGAATCAAGTTGCAATGAACAATTTTTAAAATGTGATTGTAGTGTAGTAGAGGATTGCCATGGAAACAGACAAGGTGAGAGAAAGCCAGATGCTGAGAGGAGCAGGAAATCCTTCCTGAGATAATACTGGTGCTCTTTTATAGACAAAATTTATCCAAAGCTGTCAATCAAGAGCATAAATGTATCCTTTCTATACATTGATCAACAGGCTCATGCTAGGATTATTTAATTCTTCAGAGAAATTCCGTGTTTGACTAGAGCACAAACTTGGAGAAGCCACGTCTTCACATGAAGACGCAACCTGTAAAGGAAATAACTCCAGGGTTATCATCAAACTACTCTATAAGTCTCTGTTGGTCTCTAATTTAAACTTATTTAAAATTATCTTTGATGGTGAACTATATTAAACAGTTTTTTGATCCAGGGTCACCATCTTATTACTGT
The DNA here is from genome assembly GCF_001458135.2 of Marmota marmota marmota. NCBI lineage: Eukaryota > Metazoa > Chordata > Mammalia > Rodentia > Sciuridae > Marmota > Marmota marmota. The sequence continues at coordinate 17,160,639 of NW_025999869.1, forward strand.
TCTCATTAATTAATGTGTCACATAGAGCCTTTGAGGCATATTCATTATATGTTTGTATGAGATTCATGATTTAACTTTCCAGAATATTATACTTTAACAAAGCGGGTCTTTATGAATGAGTAGACTAAATCGAGGAGTCAGGGGGGACTCCTTTTTAAAAAAGATTTTCCCCCAAAGAACACATGGATATAGCAAAAAATAAAGCCATGTGTTAAAGCACAACAGCTGACTTCCCCACCTGGGCTTTCCAGAATCCGTTAAGCATAAATTTTACTGGCTCTCTTTATACATAAGCCCCTGGCAGAGATCCCACTAACTCTCCTTTTCTGGCTTATGCTGCTCATAATTTACCTTTGTAGAATATTATGTATTAATACCCTTGATGAAAAACAAGGATGTCGTTTACTGGCACCTTCTGCTTCCCCCTTTCCAAACTTTATTTTGCTTTTCTGTGGCTATCATTATAACTTTAAAATATCTAAAATTTTGTCTTGCTTCATTTTAAACTTAGAAGGGGGAAAAAATCTTCCCATTTTGCTAAAGATATTCCTGCCCTTGACCTTGCTTCCCCTCTCCTCCCCTTCACCCCATCTACCATCCTCTGTCAAGTGTGCCCTTGCTTTCATTGTCACGGTTTATATCATTTGGTTAACTTCCTGAGCATGCTTGCTTTATAGGTTGATTCTAAAGTTGCAAAGGAGAGTTTATTATGACTGTATAAACTGATCATTGGAGAGCCAGGTAATATACTAAGCTGACATTTATTTATCTTTGATACAATGTCATAACCTCTAAACCACAAGTCAAATGGATGTTTTTAATGGAATATCTATTGCTCAAAAACATGGCGAATTTTGTCAGGCTTTTTACTGGGGACATGATTCCCTTATATCATTTTCCTTGTTCATTCTGTGATTTCCAATCCTCTTTCTTTTCTCTTCTTTAGAGAAGATGCCCATATTTTTCATGTTTGTTTTTGTTTCACCACATTGCAGTATTTGGCTCACAGGCAAAACTCCTTTGGTAGTTATCTGCTCTGTATTTTTTTCTTTCTTTCTTAAACATATCCATCTTGGAGATTTGAGATTCTGCAATTTTGGCCATATACTATCTGGACCAGTTGCTGAACTCTGACTTCAACCATCTGGGAGAAGCTCTTCATTAGTTTTGCTGTATTTTGGTTTCCTTAAGAACTTTTCCCTAAATTATGTCCTTCCATTGCAAGAATACACTTAAAGCATGCATGTAAAATCTAAGTATCTTGATGCTTTAAGATGTGTTTATCTTGTTCTCAGAGTTTGGCTTAAAACCAACTGCTAGACTCAAAATACTTTTTCCTTGGAAAAGCAAGAAATAGCTCCACTACCCTGCCTCTAGTGCTGCTCCTGAAAAGTTTGATTCCAGTTTGCAGATCATTTCTTTGTGCTTTTCTCCCCATAGAGAAGGGTGTCTGATCCCTTTGAATTTTGAGAAGTAAACACAAGCATCTGGGACATCTGTTTACATCCCACTTAGTTGCTTAGTTCTTGATGTGTAAATTCAACTCATAATCTTCATTTTAAATATTTTAAAAAAATGTATGACCTTCTACACTTATCTGGTCTCTCTTTCTATATAGGTCCTTATAAGAGCAGGGCCACTACTTTCATTGACTATATTTGCCTTTTTATTTCTGCTAAATATTTCTTCTTTTTCTTGTGTCCTGAAGACAGTTATACTTCATCTCTTAGCCCTTCCATTGAATGACATCATATATACCAGAGATCATCTTATTCTTTTATTGTCCCCTTTTCATAGACTTCTGTCCTCATTCCATGAATAGATTATCTGTTCTACTATCATCAGGGATCATGACATAAGTGTTTTTAATATTCTCTTCGGTCCCTCTCATTACCTATTATTGCAATGGTCACACATCATTTATTTGCAGTATTTATCTTTTTTTGTGATTATAGTCTATTTGTACTGCTAAGAAAGTACCATAGATTCATATTTCTCACAATTCTGAAGACTGGAAAGTCCAAGGTGTCCATCAGCTTGGGCATCTGGTGAGGTTTTTTCTCTCTGCTTCCAAGAAGGCCTCTTGTAGCAACCTCCTCTTTACGGAACAAGTGGTATGTACTAACATGGCAGAAGAGAGGAAGGACAAGAGTGCCCTTTCAAAGTTGATGACTTAAGTATCCCTCAAGCCCACACTTCTTAACCCTGCTGCATTAGGGATTATTTCAATGTGAATTTTGGAGGATACATGGTCATGCATTCAATTGCATTCTGCTTCTGACTCGCTGAAATTCATGTCCTGTTCACATTTGAATGCCTTCGTTCAACACCACTAATTCCAAAACATGTAATTTTTGGAATTCAAAAGTCTAAAGCAAATTGTTCTCCAATTATGAACCTGTGGAAAAAAACTATGTTTTTCCAAAAAAAAAAAAATGATAATGCAGGCATGGGGTAGATATTTCTATTCCAAAAGTGACAAATAGGCAAGATAGGCAAGATAGGGAGTGTTATTCTAAAGTCCAATGGGGAAAACACTAGCTCTCCTTGTGCACAAGCCCCTTAACACTTGAGAATAATCTTTTATTTTATGACCTGTGTTATGGACTCATTGGGGTAGGGAATGGGCCTGCAAGGATCTGCCTGGGGTCCACACTCATGTGGTTTGACTGGATGTTATCCACAGAGCAGTTTCCCAGGTTGAAGTTGGGTATCTGGAGTTCTCCTGGGCTCAGACTGCATTTCGGTAGCTGGACAGTTGTGGGGTTTTAGGGACAGCTTCATTTCAAAGGCTCTACTTGACATTAACTTAGTAGGGACTCTCTTAAGTAGCTTTGCCTCATGGCTCCACTAGGCAATTCCCTGGTATGGACTTATCGTGGTGGCTCAGACTTCATGAGTCCATTAGGCATTGCCCTAGTGAGGACAGTCTGCATAGCCCAACACAGCGGCAGTTCTATGGTTGGGTCCTGAAGTTCTCTGGTGGAGGTCACTAGACCTCCATAGCTCATGCTGTTTGTGAGCCTGAAGATTTCACACCACATGGACACTGCCAAAGTTTACCTGGGCCTGCAGGAGCCAGACTACACTCTAGACCTGTGATGGGTGTGGCAGCCTCAAAGATTCCAGATATGTCCTCAGCAACATTCTTCCATTGACTCCATGAATAGATTCTGACAAACTTCTATATATACTAACACCCTAATCAAAAAGTAGTTCTGCCAAGCACCCCCTACCTTTTATTTTTCTCCTAAAGATGTTTTTTTGTTGTTGTTGTTCTTCACATGACCAGGCTGAGTATTTTCCAAATCTTTATGTTCTGAATCCTTTATGATTATAAATTTTGTTTTTGTACTCATTTTTTCTTCTCTCATTTTTCTAAAAGCAGGTAAGAGAAGCTATGAAGCACCCTCAACACTTTGCTTAGAGGTCTCTTCTGCCAAATGCTCGAGACTATAGCTCTTAATTTGGCCTTCAACAAGGAAGTAGGACACTGACAAAATTCAGCTGAGTTCTTTTTCACTTTATAAAAAGGATGATCTTTCCTCCAGTTTCCAATGAGATATATATACCTCATTTCCATCCAGGGCAACACCAGAACTATCACCAGGGAAAAACCCAAATAAACCCTGTAGCTTCTAAATTGCTCTTGGTTGACTTAAAAAAATAATCACTAAATTTGTAGGTCACATATCTAGGCAATACATCATTAGTCTCTTATTACTTTGCTGTAGATAATACCTATCTATCTATGATGTGTGGGTTATGATGATAATGGCTGTCTAGGTCACTTTTCAGAGACTTGAAAGTCACTTTGGTTGAAAACACTGACTCTTCACCTGCACCTACAAATGTCCAATAGGAATGGGATAAAATGGTTTGACATCTCTGTCTTCATACTGTGACTGTCTCCTTTGCTGCCATAATCTTGGGGTCAGATTCTACTAAGCTCTGTATGCAGATGACAAGTCAATCATTTGAGAAATGTTTTTATCCAAAATTGTAATACATATTAACTTGACATAGATTTGTGTAGCCTCTCCCCTCTTCTTTGAAGATAAAGATACCTGCCAGCCACCATGACTGCAAAGACCAGATCATTAAAGAGATGACACCCAAGTTCCTAGAAAATCTCTGCCTATGGCTGTTTCTCTCCCTCATTAATTCCTGTCCTAGATTTGTAACCACTCAATCCTCCATGGTTTAGAAGTTGATATGAGAGCAAAAGGCTCACTTCTCCATTCATTGTCCACTGAAGAAAGCCTTTCTTTCTTTATCCTCAGCACATGACTCTCAGACATTGGTTTTTCTGTGGGATGAGCTTAGAAACCTAGGTTGGAAACAGAAGATGTCACTCAACTTCTATCAACATTCTGCTCACAACCATGTAGGAGAAATCTCTAAGACCAAGGATTTCTCCAAAGGTCTTCTTTTCTGAGTACTCATTAGAATGACATGTAATGCTCAGTTCATGCAAGGCAGGCTTCCCAGAATTCACTTCAGAATGGTCTTCACGGGATGTGTTCTCCTGTCTCTGGCTTTCTTCATTAAACATGATATTTTTGAGATTCATCCATTTTATTATGCATACCAATAGTTCATGTTTAGGTCTTTCCAGTATCATCGAATACAATGTACAATATGTTTAATCTTCTCTGTTTAGTGGACTTCTGGGTTATTTATGTAGGTGAAACTACTGAGTCATGCTGTAGGTATTTATTTAGTTTTTAAAGAAATTCCCAAATGTTCTCCAATATGGTTTACTCCCACAAGCAATGTAGTGAAAAATTCAATTATCCTATTTGCTTGTCAACACTTGGTAGTCTTAGATTTGTTAATTCTCACCATTCTAGTGAATGTGAAATAATACTTGTTTTAATTTGTGATTTTATTGTATGTAAATAACACCTCAGGAATGATTATAATCATAAATAAGGATAATGAGTTAAATATTTTATTGTAGTTAGTGAAATGTCCTCTGCTATTATATAAGAATCATTTTTAAAAAATATTTTTTTTAGTTGTAGTTGGACACAATGCCTTTATTTTATTTATTTATTTTTATGTGGTGCTGAGGATGGAACCCAGGGCCTCACACGTCCTAGACGAGCAGTCTACTGTTGAGCTATAACCCCAGCCCCATAAGAATCATTTTCCATAATAATTAGGTAATAAAACCATGAGCATTTGGGACAAAATTCATGAACAGTCAAAATGACTTTTGAAACGTCACTAGAAAAGTATTCAGTATTTCATAATGCCATGAAAAATTCTTTCCTAGGATGTATTTTAATTTAGTATAATGCTGAACACATCTTTAAATAGCCGAATCCTATTTCATACAGTGAGATGGTCACACTATGAAAACCATGAAGTAAATGAGAATTACTAAACTAGTAAAGTTATGTCTCCCTTTCACTGTCTTATCTGGAGTATGTTCCCGTGGGCTAGAATGACAGATACTTAAATAATTTCTTTCAGTGTTGCTATGAAGTGAGATATCAGATGTGCATAATAGATAGCAAATAATAAAATAGTAATAAAATAATAAAAGCATGATATATAATGTGCTTTTATTTGTAAGTATGATTTCCTACTTGATTTCACCATGAATGTGATGGCTGCCCTTCTGGGGTCCCCAAAGGTGTGATGGAGTTGGACCACTGGCCGTCTGTAAGGGTAATCAGGGAACTGAACTTGGCTTGGGATGCTGTCAATGGGATGCAGGGAAAGAGCGTAATTGAATACTCATTTCACTGAATATCTCTAAATTTTGACTTAAAAAACTCACTCAATCTGTTCAAAAAGAGCTTTCTAGTTTTCCCTGGGAGTAAAATTGTTATCAGCATTGCTAATGATAGCAACGGTAAAGAGAAAGGTTCACCATCTACAGACCCGACTTCAAATGATCCTTTCTGTTTGCTCCTTTTTTCTTCCTTCCTACATTTTGTCATATTTTGTGTTGAATTTTATAGTTTTAAATCTCAGAAATCAATACTTTGAGCCTCCCTAAATGACAGAGACTTTGTTAGTTCCTTCCTATGTTTAGAATACTACCTGTAGGTCACAGACTTGTACAGAACCTTGGACTACCTGTATGTATGATGTTATCTGCTAAGAGAGAAGGAGGCCAGAGTCACGAACTTTATAACCTTAGGGTCAAAACTCCCTGTGTATTCCTACAGGGAGGGTTCCTAAGCTTTAATCCAAGGACGTACTTGCAGATTCAAGTACATCTGAAAATATACATAGACCATGTGTTACATGTGGTTATATTTCCTCTGGGAAAAAAAAATCCATGTTTACATATGAGAAATGATAGAAGGTGATATGATGGGTTAAAGGTGCCTAGACGAGTGGTCTATATTTCTGTTTCTCGGGAGAGGCTTTCATCAGCTTTATTATGGTTGTGATCAGTTTCTCATTGAAATTTTCTATATTCTTTGTAAGACCAATGATAATGACATCAAAATGTTATTTGTGGATAAGATAATGACTGTCAGAAAATAAAATCACGAGGTCTAGCTTATGAAATATAGCCTTAAGGAATGTAAGATATTTTGAAAATGCTCTCATAAAGGAATAAATGTATTAAAGAAAGAAAAATCTCCAAGGACATTAATTTATACAAAAAGCAGAACTATAGAAACAGTTCTAGGGATGCCCCATATGTAGCCAAATGCTATGGAAGTGCCTTTTGTTTTCTAAAGCCTAATGGATTAAGTCTGGTATCTTGTTAAACTTTTATGAAATTCTATTGTGACATTCACCGTATCTCAAGCTAGGAGTTATGCTTTGGAGATTAAGAAGGCAAGGGGTACCTAGATGTATTCCCTCTGAAAGCAATCAGGTCCTGACCTTAGAAAGAAGAACTGGAAATTTTGGATAGAAAATCTTCCACTCTAGATATGGCCAATAAATTTTGCCTTCCATGCTAGTTTCATTGATTGTTTAGAGTGATGTGTGGGAAGGAGTCTAGGGCTCCTGAGCCAGAATTGATTAGTTATGTCTGCAAGGCCACAGAAAGGGGGAGTGGTAGCACAGGTGCCAGGTGTGCCCTGTTGCTGGCCTAGTGAGAGTGAGAAGGCTCCAGTACAGGCAGAAAAACACGGTACTGTATGTGGAAGAAAGGGAATAAGGGTGTAGTTGTGAGTATTAAAACAAATATGGTTATAAGAGCTTTAAAATATATAGATTCAAAAGTCATTATGAGGAAACAGAAACAAACAACAACAAGTGCTGGAGAGGATGTGGGGAAAAGGGTACTCTTGTACATTGCTGGTGGGACTGCAAACTGGTGCAGCCAATCTGGAAAGCAGTATGGAGATTCCTGGGAAAGCTGGGAATGGAACCACCATTTGACCCAGCTATTGCCCTTCTTGGACTATTCCCTGAAGACCCTAAAAGAGCGTACTACAGGGATACTGCTACATCGATGTTCATAGCAGCACAATTCACAATTGCTAGACTGTGGAACCAACCCAGATGCCCTTCAATAGATGAATGGATAAAAAAAAAATGTGGCATTTATACACCATGGAGTATTACGCAGCACTAAAAAATGACAAAATCATAGAATTTGCAGGGAAATGGATGGCACTAGAGCAGATTATGCTTAGTGAAGCTAGCCAATCCCTAAAAAACAAATACCAAATGTCTTCTTTGATATAATGAGAGCAACTAAGAACAGAGCAGGGAGGAAGAGCAGGAAGAAAAGATTAACATTAAACAGATACATGAGGTGGGATGGAAAGGGAGAGAAAAGGGAAATTGCATGGTAATGGAGGGAGACCCTCATTGTTATACAAAATTACATATAAGAGGTTGTGAGGGGAATGGGAAAATAAACAAGGAGAGAAATGAATTACAGTGGATGGGGTAGAGAGAGAAGATGGGAGGGGAGGGAGGGGGGATGGTAGAGGATAGGAAAGGTAGCAGAATACAACAGTTACTAATAGGGCATTATGTAAAAATGTGGATGTGTAACCGATGTGATTCTGCAATCTGTATTTGGGGTAAAATTGGGAGTTCATAACCAACTTGAATCTAATGTATGAAATATGATATGTCAAGAGCTTTATAATGTTTTGAACAACCAATAAAAAAATAAATTAAAAAAAACAATCAAGAATAAAAGAATAAAACAATCTAAAAAGAAACAATAAATCAGGTGACCTATTTTGAAACTAGATCCATTCTGCATTATATATATCAACCTCTCCAATATCTGTTGAATGTGTTCCAGGCACAATTAAGAATTAGATCATAATATTCATAAAAATGAGAATCCCTGCCTCACCTTGAAGAGCTTTCATTTTGTTGAGGAAAAATAATTTATAAGTACAAACACAATGACCTCTCTTCATAATCAATCATAATGCAGGTTTGAAAAAATGCAGTGGAAGCCAAAGGGAAGAAGTGAGTTGCAATTCAACAGAAAGAAGGTCTACAGTGAACTGGATCCTTAGAAATGCGTGGGTCTCCATATCCTGTTGGGTGGTCTCAGGTACAAAGCAGTGGTGATATGAAAAGACATGACATGTCTGCACAATGGATAGGTTTTTTAGGGATGGAAAGACCAGGGGCAGAATGGAGGGGAAGGAAACAGTAGAAAGCAATGACATGAAGAGTAAGATGCAATGGCAAAATTGCACATTGCGCACTGAGATGTATAGCCAGTTCTTCAGATGGTGGGGCCTGAGCAGGGTCATGATACAGTCCAAATATTTTCATGTTTATTTCACAACCAATATATATTAAAGGTACAGTGCAACTCTTTGACCAGCCTAAATAGGACAACAATGGAGATGGTGAACATTTGAAAATATTCTATGGAAAAAAAAAACTGGTGTTGGTGGTGGTAGTGGTGGTGGTGGTGGGGTTTAGCAGCAAAGCAAAGAGGAAAAATAAGACAGTTCCTTAAAACAAAACAAAACTTCGAGGTCACTGATAATATGTGAATATGTACTAGAGAGATTTTTAACCTTTATTCCCTTAGTGACAAAAACAGCATATGTACATTTGCAGACAGAATTTAAAATGGCCATTTCTATAGTTGGAGAGGAAAGAAAATGGGTAAGTGTGTGTGTGTGTGTGTGTGTGAATACATGTTTGAGTGCTTTAACCTGGCAAATAAGACTTAAATCGCTACAAGATACTGTATGAGCGACCTAGATTGTGTTCAGTTTCAAAGGCCTTGGGTAAAATCCAGCCCAAGTAAACAGACAGACTGCAAAACATAATGCTCAAGGAGAAAAACACAAATCTTTTCTTCAGTCACTGTCAACAGGAGACAATGCTTAAAATGGTAGTTATTTGAATTAGGAACAAAAAGTCAAGGCAAAAAGAAAAAAAGGTATTAACCACATTCAGATACTGAATCAAAGAGCATAAAAACAGGCATCCTTTATCCAGACAGGACCAAGAAATTCTAGAAATAGAGTTGGGTGTACTCCATGGATTTTAAGGGCTCAACCCAAAGATCAGACCAGAGAAGTACTTATCCTGACAAGGTGGTTTGAAGATTGCTTGCTCAAAAAAAATCTCCCTTTCCTCAGTTTCTTGAAATGTAAAAGGAGGATAAGTTCCTCAGAGTCATTCCTGAGGGAAGACAGAAGTTGAGGACAGAATGCTTCTGACTGTATAAATGGAAAAATGAAATTATATCCTAAATAAAGCATCTTGATTGAATTCTAAGGTCTCATCATACAGAAGAAAATTCAGCATGAGGACACGCACAGTATTTGTTTAGAATTTCTTTCTTTGAGGGGGTTCATTGTTCAGGAGCATCAATTTTATTATAAGATTTGTGATAATAACCATCTCTGCTATCCCAGAAACATGGGAGAAAGGACAAAAAATAAGCAGGGCAAGGAAAAAGACTCTGATGTCTCTCCTGGGTGGGGACAGAGGAGCCCATGAGTCTCAGGCAGCTCTGGATGCCCTCATGACTAGATCCCCTGGAGAAGCCCCAGGTAGTTTACACACCTCCCTCCAGCAACTGTTCCACATGAGTAATGTCCTGTGGGATCTCCTTGGGCTCTTCTCTATTGCTGAGTCCAGGGTATGACTCTATCCAGCAAGTAGACGCAGCAAGGCACATGGACACATATTAGAACACAGGAAGCAATCCTCCTAGTCACCCACTTCCAGCACCGGCTGTTGTCATGGATACAGGCTGCTGGACCATACTGCCTACCATGAAGTTGCTCCACAGAAAGAATGTTTTCTGAGGATGTTTCCTGGACAGACTTGCTACTCTTTGCCTCCCACCCACTGTGTGAGGTTATCAGTCAGTAGTTGATTACACTTTGCATCTCCATCAAAATCCTAGAGGGGATATCAGACCTTTCAGGTAAGATCTTCTCTTTCAATGGCAAAAAGGTGGTACCAATAGATGGAAGGCACCCATGACCATGAAGTACTGAAGAACATGCAGGCTCCAGATATCCACTGTGGGGCCATCTTTTTCTCCTACCAGTAGAATTCTAGGGCACAGAATGGAGAGCATCACAGAACTTGTCCAGCTTTTACCAAGCCATGACTTTGCCACCAAGTCTGAAGTGTGATGTTTCATCTGGCATTCTCCAGTATGTTCTCTGCCTTCATATCTCTACACAATGCACACCTCATTGCAGGAGTGTACTGGGCACATCTGGGCCTCCTCCTGCATGCCACTAGACTTTAGGATGCATTGCAGAAGTTCTTTTTCATGTGCATGCTCCATCATGAGTTAGATGTTTTCAGTGGTTTCAATCATGTGAAATAATGTGATCACATTTAGGGGAACTCTGCTTTATCTTTGGCAGGACCTTCATAGCCACATGTGTCCTAGTGAGGACATGGTGGACCAGTTTCACCTGGGCAAAGCTGCCCTGCCCAATGTCCCTCAGGACCTTATAATGGTATGGTCTGATAGAGTGTCCTCAAAGGAGGAGCTGTCCAAGAGACCCTGCCACATGGTCATCCCCTCACTACTTTCTCTATTGTCACTAAACATCAAAAGTAGCAATACCAACTAATTATGCTACTTAAAAAGAAAAGTTGTTAATAAAAGGAGAAAAAAATATAAAGAAAAAACCCTCCAAAACAAATACAGAAACCAAAACCACCAGACTGTCAAAGGAGCTAAACATCTGTGAGTCCAAAAGGTCACCAAGAGCTCCCTGTGCTTTTGACACAAAACGCACTGCAGCCAGGGCCTTGGAGAGGTGGCATCTGAGATTCCATGACATGGGCTCCTTGTGGGTAGAGCAGGCTCCTTGTGGGTAGCCCAGTCACGGCTCAGCATGACCCACCATGGCTGTCCTGCCTGGTCTTCTGGGCCTTTCCCACTTCAACAAGAAAGGACTTCAGAAGCTTTTGCCTTTAGTGAGATATGGAGACTAACATTTACTTGTTTAGAAATTAAACCCTGTAGGATACTTCAGTGGCCTTTTCATTTTGAGTTTGAAAAATCTATAACAACTTCTGGCTTTTATAGACCTCATCACATCTACACCAAAGGTATTCAATTCCATTTTCATTGACCTTAGAATGATTGGGATCAAAAGGATGGTAGCACTTCACTCACATTGTGATACTGTAACACCATGCTCTGTCCCCTGAGATGATATGGGGATGTCCTTAATACCAATGGGGGTTAAGGGAAAGGGAGACTGCATTGTAATTTCCCTGCCAGGCCCTCTTAAGATTGCTCTTCAGAAATTTGAAGGCAGTGAGTTGGTATATTCAAAGTGATGAAGACAAAAATACCCTGTTGTCTAAGAATCCTATGGCCAACAAAATGTCCCTCCCATAGAAGAGAGAAATGGAGGTGTTATCAGATGCCTTGTTCCCTTGGTGTTGCTATAACAAAATGCCTCAGATGTCAGAATGTATTAACAAGAGAAATTGATTTATCACAGTTCCAGAGACTGGCAAGTCCAGAGTTAAAGTCTAAGAGATGAAGTGTGTAGAAAGGGGTGGCCTTTCTCAGAAATTTCTAACTCTCCTTCACGGTAGAAGGGGCAGAAGGGTTGAACCTAATCACTAAATCTAGCTTTCCTTTCCTTTCCTTCTCTTTCCTCCTCTCTCCTCCTCTCTCTCTCCCCCTCCCTCTCCTCCCTCTCTCTCTCTCTCTCTC
>NW_025999869.1:17173783-17176741 GCF_001458135.2 Marmota marmota marmota
CCCTCTCTCTCTCTCTCTCTCTCTCTCTCTCTCTCTCTCTCTCTCTTTCTCGCGCGCGCGCGCGCGATTCAACCCAGGGCCTTGTGCATCCTAGGCAAGTACTATACCGCTAAGCTATATCCCCGACTCTTTTGACTTTGAGACAGGGTCTCACTAAGTAACCCAAGTCAGCCTCAAAAATATAATCCTCCTCCCTCAGTGTGTCAAGCAGCTAGGATTACAGCTTTATACCACCTTATCTGGCTTAATAAATATACTTTTGTGTGTATATATGGTGCTGGGGATCAAAACAGGACCTTGGGCATGCTACACAAATGGCCTTTTCTGAAGTCACACATCCTGTCCATAAGGTTGGAGCTTAATGGCCTGCCCATCTCCTTAAAGCCCCACCTAACACATGCTGCAAGGGGGTTAAAGTTTCAACAGGAACTTTGGAGGGACATATATGCTCGACTACAGCACTAGATAAACAAGAGCCACTAGATATGTCCTGTGTGTCCTTCAGGTTGAAATGAATGACATTCAACAGGACTCTGAGCTGCTGCTCTAGGAGTTTTCTTCTTCAGACCTTCAAGACTTACATGGGCATCTGAGTGGCAGAGGAAAGGATGGTGGACACACTGATGTTTATGGCTGGGGTGACTCATAGACACCCTCTGTGGCAGGAACTGGGTGGCCTGCAGCTTTGCTTTCTGCCCCTGCCCTCCTGCTCCTGAATCTGCTCACAAGTGAGTTGCAGCCTAGCAGGGTGGGTGCTGTATCACAGTACCCAATATCACTGCAGGAACCTATCAGAGGCTTGGAGGCCCCAGATGCTCCTTGGAACTGCTGCAACTCTCTATGCCAGATCTCAAAGTGATGCCAGCCATGAAGCTAGATAGTGTCTTGGGGCACAGTCTGAGCAGCCATGGAAGATGGGCCCAGAGTCCTCAGGCAGCCCCCACTGGTTGCTGGGACAGCTCCACAGTCCAGGAAAGTGAGCAGGACCCTAGGTGCACTGGTGGCCTTGCTCCTCCACTGTGACCCTTTAGACCAAGGTCTAGGGCTCTGAGACATGAAGCCCACAGCCTTTTCAGCAGCTTCACATACCTACCTGTTAAGTTTATCTAACATTTTTTCAGGTCAGTCTATTGGAACTACATATGCCATGTTTCAATTGACCTTATAGATACATGTCACAAGGCTCAGAGAGTGCTGCCATATCACCAACTAATGGCGAATTTGCTGAGCTCTAGGACATCCTCAGCCTTATGTGACCCAAGTAACCATTTTACAGACGAGGAAATTTAGACACAATAGGATGCAAAGACCTCAGGCAGACACCAAGTGGAAAAACTCAAGCCAACTACGGTCCCATAACATGCGCTGGGTGTGTGTCCCCTGGACAAAGAGATGTTCTAGATTACCAGTCAGAGTCTTCTCCTTGCATGAGAAAGTGCGGCTAAGTTTGCTGATCCTCTCATGTTTGACACTCAGATATTTATTATCTGGGATAAAATTTCAATGCAAGATGAATTTCCAAGAAACTCAGTGAGGGCTGGAGAAAACCACAAGAGAAAGGCACTCCAAAGACGAGATGAGCTAGCCACAGTTCTGCATTGCTGGGAGGCAGGGGAAATATAAAAACCATCATTTCCACAGCCCAAGGAAACAGGACAGTGCACAGTGATCCACAGTGATCCACAGGAATACTAGGGCTTCTACAGAAGCAGCATATGGCTTTATGGACAAGAATGATCCCAAAGGGAAAATAGATACACCACACACACCCCCATACACACAAGCATGCACATGGAACAGTATCTGAAAGGGTCATTTTCCTGAGTCACCCACTTCCCCATTCTTAGTGATGACTATGAAAAAGAATAACAAAAACAATCCCTCAAAGCAGGTTTTAATTTTCACTTTGATACCATTTGTTAGAGGTGCATAGAGATATTTTATTTATGTAGCAGGTTGGGAATAGACTAATTAATTTGTCAATATAGGAAAAGCACTGTAAGCTTGCACACGTTTGCATTTTTTTTTCTGGCTTTTAAATTGTACTCTGGTAATCAGGACTTTAAAAAGCGCAGCTAAAATAACGACGGGTGCCAAAGTCACATGAAAAACTGATATGACAGGAACGCAAATTATGGAGGTGCATGAAGGAACTCGGCTCTTCAACGTCCCCAACACAATTAACCTTGCTGGTATCTGTTAAACACACTAAATAGTTTCAGGCTCCCTTTCAATCACTCTGGACAGATAAAGCATAACTTTTACTTTTAATGACAGTTTTTCCTCCACATAATTTCCCACATATTAATTAAATGCCTTTTTCCCCCCTTTGGCAACAGCATCCACTTCATTCAGAGCTTCCAAATTCTTCAAATGAAATTGATAAAGCTTTTAGAAAACAATGTCTTCCATCAGCTAAAATTAAATGAATGCACAGATATTGGGACTCAGAGATGACAAAGACAACAGGGAATCCTGATAATCCCTTGCTTAGAAGTTCGTTCATTGCTCACGTGGATTCTTTAACCCCAAACAGTAGCTTGGCATTTAGGAAGGGTTTATAAAGAACCAGCACCTACTAGCACTTCACAAGCATAACCTCATTTAACCCTCATTTTATATCAGAGAGGCATGATACCCATAAACTCATCTCCATACCACAAATAGAGAAACTGAGATTGGGAGCAGTCCAGGGACTTGCCATCGATCCTGCATCCAGAAAGTGGTGGTGCTTGGACTAGAGTCAAGGCAGTCTCCCTCCACAGCTCTTTATTAAATGACATTGTCTCTGCCCATTATCCTCTGTTTTCTAAACTACATCTTGTCCAGTTTCTGGCACTACTATTTCTATCACATCCATGATCAAGAAGGAGCACCTTGAGAAAAGAAACTTGCATTATAAAGCAGGAGGGCAGGAGTAATATTTAGCTACTAACTTTTTTTTTTTTTTTTTTTTTT